>NC_091221.1:14955403-15275403 GCF_040958095.1 Procambarus clarkii
AATATATTTATTCAGGAAAACTTGGCTTATTAGGCATATCGGGCCTTGTATAGTAGGCCGAGAAGTGCGTTCTGGCTATTAGGTACGACATATATATATATATATATATATATATATATATATATATATATATATATATATATATATATATATATATATATATATATATATATATATATATATATATTAGTATATTTTGGTAGCAGTCTTTCCTGTAGACATATATTATTAAATATGACCGAAAAAGTAAGATTAATAATTCTAACACGAATTTTCTCAATCTTTCGTACATTACGCTTCACTGTTGGAGGTAAATCAAAAATCACTTCTCCAAAATTCATTTTTATTTCTAGTCTGACGCGACACGGGCGCGTTTCGTAAAACTTATTACATTTTCAAAGACTTCACAAATACACAACTGATTAGAACTTGCGTTTCCCTGATTTTATATCTACATTTGAGTGAGGTGGGAAGGGTGATGTGGCATTACATTTGAGTGAGGTGGGAAGGGTGATGTGGCATTACATTTGAGTGAGGTGGGAAGGGTGATGTGGCATTAACACAAGACAGAACACTAGGGGATATTAATAGGGTATTAAAAGTATCAACACAAGACAGAACAGAAACAATGGATATTGAATAGAAGTGTTTGTAGAAAGCCTATTGGTCCATATTTCTTGATGCTTCTATATTGGAGCGGAGTCTTGAGGTGGGTAGAATATAGTTGTGCAATAATTGGCTGTTGATTGCTGGTGTTGACTTCTTGATGTGTAGTGCCTCGCAAACGTCAAGCCGCCTGCTATCGCTGTATCTATCGATGATTTCTGTGTTGTTTACTAGGATTTCTCTGGCGATGGTTTGGTTATGGGAAGAGATTATATGTTCCTTAATGGAGCCCTGTTGTTTATGCATCGTTAAACGCCTAGAAAGAGATGTTGTTGTCTTGCCTATATACTGGGTTTTTTGGAGCTTACAGTCCCCAAGTGGGCATTTGAAGGCATAGACGACGTTAGTCTCTTTTAAAGCGTTCTGTTTTGTGTCTGGAGAGTTTCTCATGAGTAGGCTGGCCGTTTTTCTGGTTTTATAGTAAATCGTCAGTTGTATCCTCTGATTTTTGTCTGCAGGGATAACGTTTCTATTAACAATATCTTTCAGGACCCTTTCCTCTGTTTTATGAGCTGTGGAAAAGAAGTTCCTGTAAAATAGTCTAATAGGGGGTATAGGTGTTGTGTTAGTTGTCTCTTCGGAGGTTGCATGGCTTTTCACTTTCCTTCTTATGATGTCTTCGATGAAACCATTGGAGAAGCCGTTATTGACTAGGACCTGCCTTACCCTACAGAGTTCTTCGTCGACTTGCTTCCATTCCGAGCTGTGGCTGAGAGCACGGTCGACGTATGCGTTAACAACACTCCTCTTGTACCTGTCAGGGCAGTCGCTGTTGGCATTTAGGCACATTCCTATGTTTGTTTCCTTTGTGTAGACTGCAGTGTGGAAACCTCCGCCCTTTTCCTTGACTGTTACATCTAGAAAAGGCAGCTTCCCATCCTTTTCCGTCTCGTAAGTGAAACGCAGCACGGAACTCTGCTCAAATGCCTCCTTCAGCTCCTGCAGATGTCTGACATCAGGTACCTGTGTAAAAATGTCGTCAACATACCTGCAGTATATGGCCGGTTTCAAGTTCATGTCGACTAAGACTTTTTGCTCGATGGTACCCATGTAGAAGTTTGCAAACAGGACACCTAGGGGAGAACCCATGGCGACCCCATCTACTTGCTTATACATGTGCCCATCCGGGCTCAAGAAGGGTGCCTCTTTAGTACAAGCTTGGAGTAGTTTCCTCAGAATACTTTCTGGCATGTCAAGAGGAGTACAGGCTGGATCACGATACACTCTGTCGGCTATCATTCCGATTGTCTCGTCCACAGGTACGTTGGTAAACAGCGATTCTACGTCCAACGAGGCTCTTATCCCTGTGGCTCGTGCGCCCCGCAGTAAGTCCACAAATTCCTTTGGAGACTTCAGGCTGAAGGCGCAAGGAACATATGGAGTCAGCAGGCCGTTGAGTCGCTTCGCCAGTCTGTACGTGGGTGTGGGTATCTGGCTAATGATTGGCCGAAGTGGGTTTCCAGGCTTGTGCGTCTTGACATTTCCATATGCATATCCAGGTTTATATTCCCCAATGATCTTTGGCAGGTGGAGTCCGGATTTCTTGGCGTTCACAGTTTCGATCAGTTTGTTGACCTTTGCTTTTAATTCGGCTGTAGTGTCCTTCGTTACCCTTTGGAACTTAGTTTGGTCAGAGAGTATGATGTTCATTTTCGCCAGATATTCGTCTTTTTTAAGAATGACATATATTGGTGACTTGTCACCTCTCCTGACAACTATCTCCTTGTTCTCACGAAGGCTTTTAGCTGCCGCTTTAAGCTCGGGGGACAGTATGGTGCTTCTGTAGTTGCCTTGATTCTTTCCTCCTTCTGCAATAAGTTCTGCTTGTAAGGTATCTTTGGTAGTGACCTTCTTTTGTGTCTCGAGGTCGAATATGTCGTCCAACAGAATTTCCAACTCTACTTTCCGGGCCATTTCACTCGGTCTGGACATAACATGACAGTTTATGCCCAGATTTAGGAGAGTGACTTGGTCCTCAGTGAGGTTAATTCCTGCAAGGTTCAGGAAGCCATCTCTTGGTCGTGGAATTGCCATAGGTCCTCCATATAATGTTGTTAGTTTCTTGATAATCCTTGTTTCAGTGCTGAGGTGATGTTGGTCTGTGAGGATGTCGAGGTGTTGTTCAATGCGGGTACGGATACTATGGTCGATGTTGCTATTTCTCCACTCGTTTGTAGCATGAAGTAGTTGCGTTTTGTTGTCTTTGATTTCATTCTCTGCCTTGTATATCTGATCACGAATCAGATCCTGGCGATATTTTATCGTGAAGGCTTGATTCCTTGCTGCTGGGTCGTACACTTTAACATTAGTATATTTTGGTAGCAGTCTTTCCTGTAGACATATATTATTAAATATGACCGAAAAAGTAAGATTAATAATTCTAACACGAATTTTCTCAATCTTTCGTACATTACGCTTCACTGTTGGAGGTAAATCAAAAATCACTTCTCCAAAATTCATTTTTATTTCTAGTCTGACGTGACACGGGCGCGTTTCGTAAAACTTATTACATTTTCAAAGACTTCACAAATACACAACTGATTAGAACTTGCGTTTCCCTGATTTTATATCTACATTTGAGTGAGGTGGGAAGGGTGATGTGGCATTACATTTGAGTGAGGTGGGAAGGGTGATGTGGCATTACATTTGAGTGAGGTGGGAAGGGTGATGTGGCATTACATTTGAGTGAGGTGGGAAGGGTGATGTGGCATTAACACAAGACAGAACACTAGGGGATATTAATAGGGTATTAAAAGTATCAACACAAGACAGAACAGAAACAATGGGTATTGAATAGAAGTGTTTGTAGAAAGCCTATTGGTCCATATTTCTTGATGCTTCTATATTGGAGCGGAGTCTTGAGGTGGGTAGAATATAGTTGTGCAATAATTGGCTGTTGATTGCTGGTGTTGACTTCTTGATGTGTAGTGCCTCGCAAACGTCAAGCCGCCTGCTATCGCTGTATCTATCGATGATTTCTGTGTTGTTTACTAGGATTTCTCTGGCGATGGTTTGGTTATGGGAAGAGATTATATGTTCCTTAATGGAGCCCTGTTGTTTATGCATCATTAAACGCCTAGAAAGAGATGTTGTTGTCTTGCCTATATACTGGGTTTTTTGGAGCTTACAGTCCCCAAGTGGGCATTTGAAGGCATAGACGACGTTAGTCTCTTTTAAAGCGTTCTGTTTTGTGTCTGGAGAGTTTCTCATGAGTAGGCTGGCCGTTTTTCTGGTTTTATAGAAAGCTTGTACTAAAGAGGCACCCTTCTTGAGCCCGGATGGGCACATGTATAAGCAAGTAGATGGGGTCGCCATGGGTTCTCCCCTAGGTGTCCTGTTTGCAAACTTCTACATGGGTACCATCGAGCAAAAAGTCTTAGTCGACATGAACTTGAAACCGGCCATATACTGCAGGTATGTTGACGACATTTTTACACAGGTACCTGATGTCAGACATCTGCAGGAGCTGAAGGAGGCATTTGAGCAGAGTTCCGTGCTGCGTTTCACTTACGAGACGGAAAAGGATGGGAAGCTGCCTTTTCTAGATGTAACAGTCAAGGAAAAGGGCGGAGGTTTCCACACTGCAGTCTACACAAAGGACACAAACATAGGAATGTTCCTGAATGCCAACAGTGACTGCCCGGACAGGTACAAGAGGAGTGTTGTTAACGCTTATGTCGACCGTGCCCTCAGCCACAGCTCAGAATGGAAGCAAGTCGACGAAGAACTCTGTAGGGTAAGGCAGGTCCTAGTCAACAACGGCTTCTCCAATGGTTTCGTGGAAGACATCATAAGAAGGAAAGTGAAACGCCATGCAACCTCTGAAGAGACAACTAACACAACACCTATACCCCCTATTAGACTATTTTACAGGAACTTCTTTTCCACAGCCCATAAAACGGAGGAAAGGGTCCTGAAAGATATTGTCAGTAGAAACGTTATCCCTACAGACAAAAATCAGAAGACACAACTGGCGATTTACTATAAAACCAGAAAAACGGCCAGCCTACTCATGAGAAACTCTCCAGACACAAAGCAGAACGCCTTAAAAGAGACCAACGTCGTCTATGCCTTCAAATGCCCTCTTGGGGACTGTAAGCCTCAAAAAAACCAGTATATAGGCAAGACAACAACATCTCTTTCCAGGCGATTAACGATGCATAAGCAACAGGGCTCTTTTAAGGAACATATAATCTCTTCCCACAAACAAACCATCACCAGATAAATCTTAGCAAACAACACAGAAATCATCGATAGATACAGCGATAGCAGGCGGCTTGACGTCTGCGAGGCACTACACATCAAGAAGTCAACACCAGCAATCAACAGCCAATTAATGCACAACTATATTCTACCCACTTCAAGACTCCGCTTCAATATAGAAGCATCAAGAAATATGGACCAATAGGCTTTCTACAATTACTTCTATTCAATACCCATTGTTTCGTGTTCTGTCTTGTGTTTGAATTTAATACCCATTCAATACCCATTGTTTCGTGTTCTGTCTTGTGTTTGAATTTAATACCCATTCAATACCCATTGTTGAAAGTTTGTTTTCACCTCATCCAAATGAAGATATAAACTCGAAGATGTGTAAGCTCTATTCAGTTGCAGTTGTGTGTTAGTAATCTAAAGTCTTTGAAAATGTAATAAGTTTTACGAAACGCGCTCAAGTGTCACGACAGACTTGAAATAAAAATGAATTTTGGAGAATTGATCTTTGAATTACCATCAACAGTGAAAAGAAACGTAAGAAAGATAGAGAAAATTCGTGTTAGATTTATTAATCTTACTTTTTCGGTCATATTTAATATTATATGTCTACAGGAAAGACTGCTACTAATATATATATATATATATATATATATATATATATATATATATATATATATATATATATATATATATATATATATATGGTATATATATATATATATGGCCTACTCTGCCAAAGCACAGGGGGATGGCACTCGAGGCACAGTGAAGTTAACGACATCATCAAGCTGAAAGAGAGCCCCGTTACCTAACGCCCCGTAACTCTGATGCTCCTATTGGTCGCCCGGATGGTATCACAGTGAACCCCTGGAAGAATGGCAAGCAGTTGGTATGGGACTACACGTGCGTATCAACCCTGGCTAACACCTACATTAACCTCAGTGTTGCACAACCAGGTGGCGCTGCCACCCACAGAGAAGCAGCCAAATCCCGTAAGTATAGAGAACTGGATCACCACTACAATTTTGTCCCCATTGCTTCTGAGACGCTCGGCGCCTGGGGTAAAAGTGCTACCAGTTTTTTGAAGGAACTGGGTTCTAGGCTCATTGAAACAACAAGGGACCCGAGAGCTGCAAGCTTTCTTTTCCAGCGCCTCAGTGTGGCGATACAGAGGGGAAATGCGCACTGCATCCAGGGTTCCTGCCCGCCATCTGAGGAGCTGGAGGAACTCGACAACCTATGACAACCATCTTTGTAACCCATATGTAACTCCTTTTTTGTAACAAAGTTCAAATAAAGTAAATATATATGTGTACATACAAAAGAATGGGGGTGGTAGGAGAAGATAATATTAGTGTTCAGTGAGAAACCACAAGGTCTCCTCTGAATACTTTTTATTTTCTTCTCCGAGGCTATGGGTCCCCACATTGGCACCAGAGGTGGTACCCTCACACATATTTATATATATATATATATATATATATATATATATATATATATATATATATATATATATATATATATGGTATATATATATATATATATATATATATATATATATATATATATATATATATATATATATATATGTATATATATATATATGGTATATATATATATATATATTTATATATTTATGTAAATATATATATATTTCAAAATGAAAATGTTGACATATATTCATTCCATAAATTTTAACAGAAAGTAACATTCTAGGAACATAGATGCCCTGGATCCTTCAGAAGGAATGTTGAACATTCTTACAGAAACTGGAGTGTACAGCCTTATATATCAGGAGTTCATAAGCCAGGACCCGACAACCATTCCTGAAGGTGAGAACCCGTCCACACCTTTGTCTTTAATAAATATAAATATGTATGAAAATCCAGAGTATGGAACCTTAAGTGAATACTGCAATGCTTCTTTATTGTAAATAAATGCTAATATACATAGAGATACTTAACGCCTTACTAAAATTCATGTCACTACACTCACTTATCTAAATCCATAACTTATATAAAAGCATGTGTTCAATAATGCTATCATTATTATATAATAAACTTCCTAACTTATAACTGGTATTTAAAAAAAATAATGTTTTTCACGTTTTTATAGCAAAAATTTTAGTCTGTGTATATTGTTGTTTTACAAGTGCTGATAGTCAGTAAGCTAATTAATAACTGCTTGATTATGTTCCATTTAGTGTTGATTGTGGGAAAAACCTGCTGGGATTGATATAAGAGGAGACTACCAGGGACTTGTACTGAACTAAATTAAAAATTTACTGTCTGCAAATTAATTCAACTAAAATCTCTAGCTAGGGTTGTAAATCCTAGATCCTCTTTTCCTAATGACAAACTGTGGGCTGTAAGGGACAGGTGGGGTGAATGACTTAGTTGATAGAAGTTCCAATCCACCTGTAGACAGGGATCTCACATCAGCTTGTATTTTATACAAGGATAAGATTTAATAAATTCAGTTATCTGACTGAACACTGGCTCTGTTTAAATCAGAGATTTAAACATACATAGTGTAACCTAGTACCATAACTTAACAGCCAATATGTACTTATACTATAAACAACAAATTAAATTGTAAAAGTATAATAAATGACCTTAAATGTAGTCTTAATACTATTAAGTAAGTACTAGAAATTATATTCAATTAAATGAACTTATATGATAACTTAAAAATTAACTAAGCAAGCAATTGATAACTTTATTTATATATTCAAATATATGCAGACATATTCAATTTATATGATACAGTTAGCTTGAGTGAATCTCTTCCAACACTGTGGACACTTGTGAGGTTTTTACTTATTGAGGCTGAATTCTTTTCTGACAGAATGGACACTCATGAGGTTCAGTGCTTGGATAAGATTCACAGCTACACTACAATTTTAATAAACTTACTGATATGTGAGGCTTAGCCTCGCTTTTTAACCAACAGACAGATTTATAGGATATTAAAGTTACACAAGCATACAATCGGCCAATCATACACCAAATAACCCTCAATATACTTCTCTGCCAGTCGGGGTGCCTGTCTGACAAGTTTGCCAGACTGATTAACTCTCTCGTTGAGTTTAGGCACGATATTTTGCTACAGCGTTGCTGTATGATGATCTGGTAGCGTTGCTACGTGATTATCCTGCAGTTGCAGAAGAATGATTCGAAATAAAAGTTTATGAATGAAGGTGGAGGAAACCGTGTCACTGATCTCCACTATACACTCTATTTTATGTGAATGTTCACGGATTTTCCTTGTAGATATTGTCCAGGTACTCCCCCAGTTCTAGAGAGTATTCACTGGCGATAAAAATGTTAGATAAGGTGTCCTTGAGCTGGTAATGTTCGCTAAGGATCAGTCATTTGTTCACTCATTTGTAAACAAACGCGGAGTGCCGCGAGGCATCGTCGTGGGCGCTTCTCGCCCCCCGAGATGCTCCTCCCTCTCCCTTGAGAGGTAACTTTCAATGAATATTGATTGATTATTTTTACAGTCTAGACTTATGATTAAGATAAGATGTGATTATAATATAATTAGATATAAGATTTAAAGATTATAAGTAGTATTTGAAAGTACCACTGAATCTTATTAAGGATTCGATTTTTAATCCTACCGGATGTTGAATCAATGTTCCAATAGTTTTTTAATTAAGAAGTCCTTCTAGAAGCTTCTGGATCCTTGAGAGATCATGTACAAAGTCACGTAGGCATCAAAAGGGCCCCTGTTGCGTACGTGTTCATGGTGCCATTGTCATCCAGGATCAAGCTATATAATGAATCTTTCATGATTCTAATATGATTTTGATACGATTTAGATATGATTTTGATATGATTTAGATATGATATAGAATTATACATTTCTTAGATGATTATTAGATATGGTGGGTAAAAATTTCCCACATCTTCCAGAGGGAGAGAACTGGCACAGAGTCCAATACTTAGGACAATAGTAACCATATGTATTTATTTACTCTCCATTGGATTGATAATACAAGTGCAAATTTTGCTTGCACTTTTGTGCTGCTGTCCGTTGTGGACGATTGTGTCTGTTAGGAGTCTGTGGGTCTTGTGGAGTTAGAGTGTCTTGAGGTCTCTCAGGATCTAACTGCAGCTGGCTCACTGATTCCATGTGGATGAGTTTGTCCAATGTCTTCAGGGAAGTTGTTCCTTTAGACAGGATTTTGACTATTCTCAAAATCCCCTGACTATCTGGATGGACTGAGACAACTTTACCTAATGGCCAGTCAGCCCTAGGGCCATCACTGTCTACCAAGACAATATCGCCAGGTTGGAGATTAGATATATTATGTGGGACATTGGCCCCATAGTGATGTTCTCGTAGAGATGTAAGATATTCTTTTGTCCAAACATCATTCCATTTTTGGATTATGCTAGACAGATGCTTATACCCCTGAACCAACTCGCTCTGACCCACATATGAGGGATCTCTGATCTCATCATCCACTAGAGATGGTACTGGAGTCAGAAGTCTTCCATACATTAGGTGGGCAGGACTTAATGGCTCATGTTGAGTAGGATCCTCAGACAAGTAAGTCAACGGCCGGTTATTCACCCTTGATTCTATTTCCGTGATTACTGTCTGGAGTTCTTGAAGATTGATTTTCTGACGGTGTAGAGATTTTCTCAAGGATCTTTTTACAGTTCCTATTAACCGTTCATAAAATCCTCCGTGCAATGGGGCTCTTGGAGGGATAAATTTCCATCTGCAATGATGCTGTTCCAGTGTGGAAGTAACTGCAGGATGGGAACAGATTTCCCGTAGACATGCTTCTCCAGCTACCAAGTTTGCTCCATTATCTGAAATCATCAGCTTAGGGCATGATCGGCGTGCTGCGAATCTGCGGAAAGCTTGAATAAATGATTGAGCAGTCATATCGGGTTTTACTTCTAGATGTACTGCCCTGGTGGTAGCACAGGTGAACAGACAGATGTATGCCTTGATAGGTTGCTTATCTGCAGTCCCTGTTAGATATATTGCTCCTGTATAATCTACTCCTGTCGTTTCGAAAGGTTGTAGATGGACCACTCGTTCCTTTGGTAGGGGTGGTGGCCCTGGATAAGAGCAAGTTCTTGCATCGTACCTTCGGCATATCATGCAATTCTTCAAGATTGATTTGACTGACTGTCTTCCCTGAGGAATCCAGTACTGCTGTCTGGTTTGTGTGAGTGTGTCTAACACTCCTCCATGTTTGATGATTTGTTGATGTGTATGCAACACAATCAACCTTGTGATCCAATGATTTTTTGGTAAAAGCCATGGATGCACGGTATCTAGATTGATATCTGCGTGTTTAAGTCTCCCTCCACAACGCAGAATGTTGTGATTTTCTTGGTCTATCCACAGACCGAGATTGTGTTTTAACTTATGCGGAAGATTTTCATAGTTATTCCCATAAGTTTCTCTCTGGGCTTGTCTTACCCAATAGATAAGTGCATCAGGAAACGTGTATTTTATACCTTTTTTCCTGAGATAATGAAACACGTTCTGTGTTACATTGATTAATTTGATGAGCGAGGAGTAACGAGTACAATCCAAGACTGATATTTGAGCTCGCTGCCTGGTGGTAGTTATGGTTTGTGTCGTAATGACGTGTGGCTTTTGTTCAGGCCAACTACCATTCACTAACCATCGAGGCCCATGAAACCAAATATCTGCCTTTGCAAACTGTTTAAATGTCATACCTCTTGATAAGAGATCAGCTGGATTATCCTTTGTTGGTACATGCAACAATTGAAAGCCTGCGGAAATTTCTTTAATTTCCGAGACGCGATTTTTTACATATGGAGTTGGACAGTTGTCGTTTCGTACCCATTGTAAGACAGCTTCATTGTCAGACCATATGATGACATCCTTGATGTTCATGGTAGACAAGACTTGTTTGATATGCACAGCTAAGCGTGTACCAGTTAGCAGTGCTGTTAGTTCCATCTGAGGCAAAGTCCTCTTTTTTAATGGAGCGACTCTGGCCTTAGAGGTGATAAGATATGATTGATTAGAAGTCACTAAGTAAGCACAAGCTCCAAAAGCTTTGGCTGACGAGTCTGCGAATACATGTAGTGATACTTCTTCATTTTCCTCGACTATGTGTCTCGGAAAGATTATCTTTTCAACTAAAGTTTGTTCTTGAGCCACTTCCATCCAAGCTTTTTGTAACTGGATTGGTAGTGGATCATCCCAACCAACCTTAGCTTTCCATGCTTGTTGCACCAATAAATGCCACTTGATAGTCAAAGGATTTAGTAGACCAAGTGGGTCGAATACTTTGCTAACTTGTGAAAGCAAATCCCTTTTTGTAGTGATGTTGTAATTTACTGGCACAGATTTGATCGATATTGTGTCCGAGATTAAATCCCAATCCATACCTAACACCTTTTGTGATTCTGGTACGTGATATTCAGGGTAATCTCTTGCTATTTGATTATTCAATGTTGCATTATTAGAGGCCCAAGATTGTAGTGGCATGTTTGCACCTTGTAGCTCCTTGTTAGCCTCTTGATATAATTGTAACAGTTCAGTAGTACTGTTAACTGTCCCTTGAAAATTATCTACATATAGATTTTGACTGATTTCAGTCTTACAGGGACTTGATGATTTCTTCAGATGAGTATCTAGAGTTGCTTGCAACAGAAATGGACTACTTGTCGCGCCATAAAGAACTGATGAGAATCTGAAAGTCACTACAGGACTATTGACATCTTCTGGGTTCTCTACCCATAGAAACTTAGTGAAGTCTCTTATCTTCTTCCTGTAAGCCAACTCTTAGAAAGGCCTTACTTATATCTGCTGAATACGCATATTTGTTAAGTCTAAACTTCAACAGTATGTCATACAATTTCTGAGTTAGACTTGGACCTGTTTGCAAACAATCATTTAGACTGGTTCCTTGGGGTCCAGATTTAGAGCTACAATTAAAAACTATCCGTAAAGGAGTTGTTTTTGATTCTCTCATTACAGCCATGCGAGGTAAAAAATGGCCTGTTTGCGTATTGTCATGTTTCACGACTTCGATGAATTTATTCTTTAATTGTTGAGCAATAATCTCATGATAGAGTTTTAAATGCTCAGGCCTTTTTCTTAGCTTTGCTAGTTGCGATTTAAATTGACTATAAGTCATGTGATAATTGGTAGGTAAGGTTTTATGGTTTATTTTCCATGGTAGCCTTACCCAGTACTGTCCATCATGGTACTGTACAGTTTCTAAGTATTGATTGTATGCACAGACATCATCAGGACTTGGTTGTTCAGGAATTATTCCTATGGCATCAAGTTCCCACAATTGATGTACAGATTCTAATCCATCATCAATCATGTGGGGGATTTTAAGTGGTGACTGTTCTTTGCCTAGTCATGCCACTATTACAGTTTCTGTATGATGTGATTTTTCAGGAGTTGAAGGTTCAAGATCTAGTATAGGTCCTGTCATCAATATGCCTCCTGCTGATTTGAGTATATTCATACCCATAGATTCTTCTGATCCCAGAATGAATCGATGATAGTAGTCAGCTCCAATCAGGATTCCGATATCCCCTATGTAGTCAGACTCAAGCAGAGGATCTGCTAATTGGATTCCTTTTTCTTTTAGGAATTTAATTGTGGCTGTCAGACCAGTCACTTCCATTTCAGTAGGAATTTTATCAACTACTATGGCTTCTACTGTCCTTTGGGATGTACCTAGACAGACATTGAGTTTTACTACTGGAAAGGTTCTACGACCAGAATTAGTAAAAAACCCTGATATGGAGGTAGATACTTGCTTTGAAGATTTAAGTTGTAAATCTTCTGCCATCTTTTTACTGATAAAGGTTTTCTGTGACCCTTGATCAAAAAAGCCTCTAGTTGGAATACAAATTCCTTGATTGCATAGTTCTAGCTGTGCAGTAGGCAATATGGCTGTTGTAACAATTTCTGTATCCAAGTCGTTGACATTGCTCATTACTGTACAAAATTGTACGGCTGTAGTGGTATTATCATCTTTGGGCTTTGCCTGAGATGCAGGTTGATTATTGGAAGTCTGTGATCTGGATTGAGTGTTAATATCACCACAGAGTGCTGTGTGATGTACACTTTTATGACAATATTGGCAGTTTTGCAATTGAGTGATACACTCACTTGTATCGTGCTTCCGTAGACAACGGATGCACCTGTTCAGAGATTTCAGTCGATCGATTCGACTGGCACGGCCTTCATAAACTGTGCATTGATAAATGGTATGTGCTTCTTGACAGAATAAACATTTTGGGGCACTTGTAGCTCCTTTTGTCTTATCTGTCTTAGGAGCTTGGTTTCCTACAGTTCTGTTAACTGTGGGGGATATAGCATAAGAGCCAACATTATTCTGTTTCCACTTTGCAGAAGAGGAGTTTTGTTGCCTTGATTTTTGACTGCCATTCTGGACATTTTTATTTTTGTCCGTGGATTCACCTTTGGGGATTTTTTCTTGAGATCTAAGTTTTCCTCGGCTTCGTAATCTTTGTACGTAAGCTCGAAGTCCATCAATGATTTGGCTTTGTGATAAGATGTTGGTGTTATAATGAGTGCATAGGCTGTCTATGACCTCATTTGGAAGTTTCCTTTGAATGATTAACTTTATAAGCCACTCTGCATCGCCTACAGGTACTTTTGTACTGAGGGCTTTGATGATTGATTCTATAGACAATCGAAATGATTGTAGTGACTCATAACTTTTATTTGGAGAGGGTAAATCCAATAATTTGTATGAGAGACGTGCAATTGCAGTCTCCTTATCACTGTAGTTATCTTGTAACAACTGTAAGGCATGGTCGTAATCATCATCTGTTAATGACAAATTAGCAATGACCTGCCTTGCCTCTCCCCGTAACTGGCCTTGCAAATATTGAAACTTTGTCGCCTTTTTGAGAGAGGTCTTGGAGTTTATTATAGAATCAAAGTGTCTCCAGAAGGTATCCCAATCGTCTTCATCCTTGCCCTCAAAATATGGTAATTGTACCTTTGGGAGCTCTGCGGCTATATGTGTGATAGTTGCATTGCTCTGTTGAGTGGATGAGCTCACATTGGATTGGGTTCCTGCTTGAGATATTTGTTTGATTAAAGGATCAAGTTGATCTTGGATTTTATCTTCATACATTGTCATTTCAACGACAATTTCCTGAAGTTCCCTTCGGGTTAAATCTGCATTAGCCATTTCTGTTAGATAAATCTCTGCATGGCGCTTGATTTGTTCATACTTATCCACAGCTGCTTTTACTCTGGTATTCAGTTATTAAATCAGGAGATGGTTGTCTAGCCAACTTTTGACATTTGTCAATCAGTTGAGTTAGGTGATCTTGCAGACCATTAAGTGTCCTCCTATTTCCTGTTTCAGCTGCTGGTGGAATACTGTTAGCCATTTTGACCTTTTCCGAGTTTCGGAGATTCCGAGATTTTTCTCTTTTTTCTGATAAATATGTATGATGTTAATGTATTTTGATAAATGAGCTTTCCTGTCTACTTAGGTAATGATTCCAAAGATCGTCCTTCATTTCCTCCCTGGAATCTGGTTGTAGCAGGTGTTCATTATCAAAAGTACTGTAATAATTTGATTTGTGACCCGAATGCACGAATGCACCAAGTTGGTAAATCCTGTAATAATTTTTTAAAAATAGTAAAGGCACTATTTTTGCAAAGTTATTACAAAATCTGTTACCATAATAATTGTTTGATAAAATACAGTAGAATGCCTACTGGTTTTACCTGGAATAGGGTATGATATAGTTGATTATAGATAGATTGTAATGATGCTCTTACAGTGATGATAACACTTTTTTAAAGAATATTATGTAATGAGCAGCTCTGAAAATCAGTAGATTAGAGATAATGCTAGATAATACACTTAAATATATATGTAATGTTACCACAATGAGGTAGGTAATGGTATTTTATGATTAAGATGCAGTTGTGCCTTTGACACTGATATACTTAATTACTGTGGTTTCTTAACTCAAAACAATATTAGTATGCTATGAATACTATGAATGCTTACTAGTTAATGGATATGGTGGCTTAAGCCACTGCAAACTATTTGTTTACTTAGATATATAGCTATGATAAATATTGGCTGATAGCTAGGTTAGGCTAGAATATGTAAGAATTATTCCAATGCAAAATCAAGAAGTTTCTTATGTATTTGGCATTGAAATATTCGGTAAAAGAATGATCATAAATATCTAGGTACAAAGGACCATTATTATCTAGGTTCGAAGGACCATTAATGTGGGAAAAACCTGCTGGGATTGATATAAGAGGAGACTACCAGGGACTTGTACTGAACTAAATTAAAAATTTACTGTCTGCAAATTAATTCAACTAAAATCTCTAGCTAGGGTTGTAAATCCTAGATCCTCTTTTCCTAATGACAAACTGTGGGCTGTAAGGGACAGGTGGGGTGAATGACTTAGTTGATAGAAGTTCCAATCCACCTGTAGACAGGGATCTCACATCAGCTTGTATTTTATACAAGGATAAGATTTAATAAATTCAGTTATCTGACTGAACACTGGCTCTGTTTAAATCAGAGATTTAAACATACATAGTCTAACCTAGTACCATAACTTAACAGCCAATATGTACTTATACTATAAACAACAAATTAAATTGTAAAAGTATAATAAATGACCTTAAATGTAGTCTTAATACTATTAAGTAAGTACTAGAAATTATATTCAATTAAATGAACTTATATGATAACTTAAAAATTAACTAAGCAAGCAATTGATAACTTTATTTATATATTCAAATATATGCAGACATATTCAATTTATATGATACAGTTAGCTTGAGTGAATCTCTTCCAACACTGTGGACACTTGTGAGGTTTTTACTTATTGAGGCTGAATTCTTTTCTGACAGAATGGACACTCATGAGGTTCAGTGCTTGGATAAGATTCACAGCTACACTACAATTTTAATAAACTTACTGATATGTGAGGCTTAGCCTCGCTTTTTAACCAACAGACAGATTTATAGGATATTAAAGTTACACAAGCATACAATTGGCCAATCATACACCAAATAACCCTCAATATACTTCTCTGCCAGTCGGGGTGCCTGTCTGACAAGTTTGCCAGACTGATTAACTCTCTCGTTGAGTTTAGGCACGATATTTTGCTACAGCGTTGCTGTATGATGATCTGGTAGCGTTGCTACGTGATTATCCTGCAGTTGCAGAAGAATGATTCGAGATAAAAGTTTATGAATGAAGGTGGAGGAAACCGTGTCACTGATCTCCACTATACACTCTATTTTATGTGAATGTTCACGGATTTTCCTTGTAGATATTGTCCAGGTACTCCCCCAGTTCTAGAGAGTATTCACTGGCGATAAAAATGTTAGATAAGGTGTCCTTGAGCTGGTAATGTTCGCTAAGGATCAGTCACTTGTTCACTCATTTGTAAACAAACGCGGAGTGCCGCGAGGCATCGTCGTGGGCGCTTCTCGCCCCCCGAGATGCTCCTCCCTCTCCCTTGAGAGGTAACTTTCAATGAATATTGATTGATTATTTTTACAGTCTAGACTTATGATTAAGATAAGATGTGATTATAATATAATTAGATATAAGATTTAAAGATTATAAGTAGTATTTGAAAGTACCACTGAATCTTATTAAGGATTCGATTTTTAATCCTACCGGATGTTGAATCAATGTTCCAATAGTTTTTTAATTAAGAAGTCCTTCTAGAAGCTTCTGGATCCTTGAGAGATCATGTACAAAGTCACGTAGGCATCAAAAGGGCCCCTGTTGCGTACGTGTTCATGGTGCCATTGTCATCCAGGATCAAGCTATATAATGAATCTTTCATGATTCTAATATGATTTTGATACGATTTAGATATGATTTTGATATGATTTAGATATGATATAGAATTATACATTTCTTAGATGATTATTAAATATGGTGGGTAAAAATTTCCCACATTGATGTCACGTTTTCTAAAGGAAGGAAATTGTACTTTCTTTGAACAAAAAGATGGCAGTCAACAGTGATCTGATGTTATGTCATGTGTTTAATCCAATGGAGGCAGGTGTCATTATGGCGAGCTGTGATTGGTCAGATTGAGGCGAAGAATGCTAGGGGAGAGAGGACGTAATGAGGGCAGCCAGGGAGAGAGGACCTGAGGATGGCAGCAGGTGTAGGAGGACCTCATGCTGGCAGCAGGTGTGGGAGGACCTCATGTAGGCAGCAGGTGTGGGAGAACCTCATGCTGGCAGCAGGTGTGGGAGAACCTCATGCAGGCAGCTGAGGAGAGAGTCCAGCAAACACTTTTAGGTTGTCACAACGTACCAGGAAAGTTTTTGAAAGCAGAGGCAACGTTTGTTTTCACGTATTAGCTACGTTATTGTGTGGAGTTATTACGTTGTTTTGTCTTTGCTCGGAGTCTGGATAGACTATAGAGCTTTCCATCAGATCTTGTACGGAGATAGATGCCTTTTGTGGTTGTTCCAAAGGCATGCTTGACGAGGATCGCGAAGAAGATGCCGAACAGGGTTGGAGCAAGAACACACCCCTGTGTTAAACAGGGGTGTGTTCGAAATAAAAAAAAAAAGCACTGCCAGTATTGGATCTATTTGTATAAGTGAAGGTTCATACACGGAGGATGACAAAGAAATTAGTGAAATCCTAAAAAAACAGTATGAGGACATGTTTAGTACTCCAAAAAACTGCATGAAAGTGGAAGATCCGGACAACTTCTTTATGCGTGATATCCAAACTCCTGCAAATATAACTGATACCAACGCGAGCATGGCAGATTTTGAAAGGGAAATTGAGAACATGCCTATGCACTCAGCATGGATATATACCATACTCCATACTCATGGGGCCATACTCATGGATTCAATTTTTATAAAGAAATGCAAGGTGCCAGTAGCACAGGCACAGTGTGAAGGAAGCGCGTGGACACAGGGAAGATACCAGATGTGCTTAAATCAGCAGACATAGCCCCTTTACACAAGGGAGTGAGCAAAGCATTGGCAAAGAATTATAGACCAGTTGCACTAACATCCCACATAATAAAAGTATTTGAGAGAGTGATCAGGAACCAGATCACAAGTTTCATGGAAATCAATGTCCTCCACAACCCAGGCCAACATGGATTTAAAGCGGGGAGATCATGCCTCTCACAGCTACTTGACCATTACGACAAGTTCACTGAGGCATTAAAAAGAAAACAGGATGCAGATGTGGTATTCACGGACTTTGCGAAGGCATTCGATAAATGTGACCATGTAGTGATAGCACACAAAATGAGGTCAATGGGAATAACTGGTAAAGTAGGACGCTGCATACTCAGTTTTCTGTCGAACAGAACACAAAGAGCAACAGTCAATCATATAAAAATCGAGTCCAAGCGCAGTTAAAAGCTCTGTACCTCAGGGTACAGTCCTTGACCACTGCTTTCCCTTATTCTCTTATCAGATATAGACTCAAATACAAGTCACAGCTTCGTATCATCATTTGCAGATGACAAAACATGAAAATGACCTCTGTTGAAGACATTGAAAAACTTCAAGCAGATATTAATGAAGTTTTCGACTGGGCAGCATACAATAACAAGATGTTTAACAGTGATCAGTTCCAGGTACTCAGGTACGGTAAAAATGAGGAACTTAAACATAATACAGGGTACAAAACACAATCAAATGTGCCCCCTAGTAGGAAAACAGCATGTGAAGGATTGGGGAATTATGATGTCTGACGACCTAACGTTTAGGGAGCAAAACCAAGCAAATATTGCGCCAGCCAGAAAAAATGATGGGATGGATTACGAGAACTTTAAAATCCAGGGATCCCATCACAATGGTTGTACTCATGAAATCACTTGTGCAGTCCCGTCTTGAGTACTGAGCAGTAGTCGCTTTCCCTTTCAGAGCAGGAGAGACTGCTGAAATAGAGGAAATACAGAGAGCATAAACGGCATACATTGACACGGTAAAGCACCTAAAATATTGGGATCATCTCAAAGCTCTCCAAATGTACTCCTTAGAAAGGAGACGAGAGATATATCAAAAAATATATACGTGGAAAATACTGAAGGGCCAGGTTCCAAATCTACACGATAAAATAACAACCTACTAAAGTGAACGATATGGAAGAAAATGCAGAATAGAACCTGTATAGAACAGAATAGAATACTGTATAAGCATCAGAGGTACACGGTTATTCAACATCCTCCCAGTGAGCATAAGAAATATTGCCGGAACAACGGGGTGGATATGTGGGCCTGCGGGCCGCTCCTAGCAACAGCCTTGTGGACCAAACTCTTACAAATCAAGCCTCGCCTTGGGCCGGGCTTGGAGAGTAGAAGAACTCCCAGAACCCCATCAAGCAGGATATAAAGAATATTCCTATCCTCAAGTACATCCTCAAGTGCATGCTTTCATCCTCAAGTATATCCTACCATCCTCAAGTACATCCTGCCATACTCCAGTACATGCTACCATCTTCAAGTACACCTTACCATCCTCAAGCACATTCTACCATACCCAAGTACATCCTACCATACTCAAGTACATCTTACCATACTAAAGTACATCCTTTTATTCTCAAGTAAATCCTACCATCCACATATATATCCTACTATCCTTAAGTACATTCTACCATCATGAAGTACACACTACCATCATCAAGTTCATCCTACGATACTCATGTGCATCCTACCATCGTCAAGTACATCCTACCATCCTCAAGTATATCCTAGCATCCTCATGTACATCCTACCATACTCAAGTACATCCTACCATACGCAAGTACATCCTACCATCCTCACGTATATCCTTCCATCCTCAAGCACATCCTAAAATCCTCAAGTACATTCTATAATTTTCAAAGACATCCTACCATCCCCAAGTACATCCTATAATCATCAAGTTTATCCTACAACACTCATGTACATCCTATTATTCTCAAGTACATCCTACCATCGTCAAGTACATCCTACCATCTTCAAGTATATCCAACCATCCTCACTTACATCCTACCATCCTCAAGTTCATCCTACAATACTCATGTACACCATACAATCCTCAGGTACATTCCTACCATCCTGAAGTACATCCTGCCATACTCAAGTACATCCTACCATCCTCATATATATCCTACCATCCTCAGGTACACCCTACCATCCTCAAGCACATTCTACCATACTCAAGTAGATTCTACCATCCTGAAGTACACCCTACAGTTTTTAAATAAATCCTGCTATCCTCAAGTACATCCTACCATTCTCAAGAACATCCTACCATCCTCAAGTACACTCTACTATACTCAAGTACATCCAACAATCATCAAACACATTCTATTATACTCAAGTACATCCTACCATACTCAAGTACATCGTGCAATCCTCACTTACACCCTACCATACTTAAGTACATTATATAATCTTCAAGTACATCCTACCATCCCCAAGTACATCTTACCATCCTCAACTTTATCCTACAATACTCATGTACATCCTACAATACTCAAGTACATCCTATTATTCTCAAGAACTTCTTACCATACTCATGTATATCCTACCATCCTCAAGTACATCCTACCATAATCAAGTACATTCTTCCATACTCAAGTACATCCTTCCAAAACTTAAGTACATCTTTCCATCCTCAAGTACATGCTACCATTCTCAAGTACATGCTACCATCCTCAAGTATATCCTACCATCCTCAACAACATGCTACCATCCTCAAGTACATCCTACCATCCTTAAGTTCACCGTACCATCTTCAAGTACTTCCTTCCATACTCAAGTACATCCTTCTATAATCAAGTACATCCTTCCATTCTCAAGTACATCCGACCATACTCAAGTGCATCTTTCCATACTCAAGAACATCCTACACTTCTCAAGTACATACTCAAGGTAAACTTCTAAAATGGAAGGTGTAGTGAGTGAACTAGTGCTGGCGAGGGAACAATGTGGAGTTCTCAGGGCAGAGTTGGATTCCCTGCGGGAGGAGCTACGACAGATGAAGGAGCTAAGACAGACGAAACAACGTTAAAGGGAAGCAGATGAGGAGAGCAGCAATAGAAAGTCTTCGCCTTGGAATGTCGTAAAGGACATGGGTCTTAAGAAGACTCTGACAAAGCCGCTGACAGATGTCATAAAGACTTCCAACCTATTCCCCGTTCTGGAAGACGAGTGCTGTAGGGAGACTGCAGTTCGCACGAAAGTCAAGGCAACACAGGAAGCGCAAGTCCATCAAAGTGCTCACAAAGTAAAGGAAGTACCTAAGCAAATTTTGGTTGTGGGAGATTCCCAGGTGAGTTATTTAGATAGAGCTTTTTGTCCCAGAGATAGGGGGACAGATTAAGGGTTAGCTATCCGGGAGCTGGAATTGGCGATATAGTAAATAACATGAATGATATTATGGCTCGAAATGGGAACAAACCCTTTATATGTATCAGTGCAGGTGGACGAGTTAGGAGTGAGGCACTGATACAGAAGTTTAAGACAGCCATAGAATTAGTTAGGAGCAAGGGAGGAATCCCTGTCATATGTGGCATTCTTCCAAGAAAGGGAGTTGGAAATGAATGGTTGTTGAAGGCACTTGATATCAATTGCCAGCTGGACAAATATTGTAAATTAAATGCAATATCCTTCATTGATAACTGGGAACACTTTTTTGGAAGGAATGACATGTATGCTCTGGATGGGCTGGGGTTGTTGCTGTTGCAAACTCGTTGGAATCTGTGTTTGGATATTTTTTTGGGGGGAGGGGGGGTTTAAACTGTTAGTAGATAGTGGTGTGGGAATTAATATGGAAAAAGGAGGTAATAATAGTATGTGTCTGTGGGGAAACAAATTGACAAAATGAACAGGGAAAGAGAAGGGCCTCAAAATAACAATACACTTAGGGTATATTACATGAACAGTAGGAGTTTAAGAAACAAAATAAACGATTTAAATGCTCTTGTCTGCACAGAAACAATAGATATTATTGCACTTACCGAAACATAGATGAATGAAGAAAACAGAGAACTTGTAACACCGGGTGGAGAAGGGTTATCTTGAGATGATTTCGGGGCTTTAGTGTCACCGCGGCCCGGTCCTCGACCAGGCCTCCACCCCTAGGAAGAAGCCCGTGACAGCTGACTAACACCCAAGTACCTACTTTACTGTTAGGTAACAGGGGCATAGGGTGAAAGAAACTCTGCCCATTGTTTCTCGCTGGCGCCCGGGACCACAGGATCACAAGTCCAGCGTGCTGTCCGCTCGGCCGACCGGCTCCCTAGGGTAAAGCAAAGTAAATGAAGAAGGAGTAGGGGAGGAGGAAGGGATGAAGGAAAGGAGTGGGTGAGGAGGTGGAACATAGATAAGGTTGAGGGGGAACTCGTCAGTCTGCCAACAGGACACGAGGGGCGCGCGGGAAGGGTGAAGGTAGGAGAGGAGAAGGAAGGAGGAGGAGGAGGAGGAGGAGGAAGGAGTAGAGAGTAGCTGATGTTGATTACTCTCTAATATATGCTGCCACCATCCTGCCAGTTCTACCACATTTTCCACTTCTACTAAATAATGGTGAGGTGAGGGAAGGAAGCGCGAGGTACCTCTCACCAGGCCACACCTTATCTCATTCAGTGGCCCGTGCATCCCTCACTGGTCCACCTTGTTATCTCTCACTTGTTCATCTAGGTATCTCTAGTCTTAACTCTTCTCTAGTTTTACTTGAGAGATCCATATCACTGATCATCTTATAAATACTTTGCCATGGAATATTAATTAAAAAATGAATGAACACAACTCAAGATTGCTATTCATTTTATTTAGACATTTATTATACCAAATTATCTCCATTTTAGTCATTTAACACTTAGTTCTAAAACTTTTGAACACTTTATAAAATTACTATTTAACATTGAATTAGTCAACCCAAGAAATCCACCAATCCACCCATCCTCAACCATACATTGGTTTCCTGGTTCAGGCTACACTCGTCACCACTAAGACACTCCTGGTCAAAACAAGCAATACTGACACTCTAACCTTACGACTCAGATGGATGCACTCTGATGGGTGACAGGCACCCACCAAATTGGCGATTGCCTGAGGAAAGCTCTCTGGTCACCCTCTGTCTGTGCAAGGCTGTCTCTAATTGAATCTACCAGCCTCACCCCAACGTGGGGAAGGCTGGTACTGTAGCATCTTGACTGCCCTTATATGGACTATGACATCCTAGACTGATCCTTACTAACCTCATGTGGGCCCGGCAGTACACAAGGCGCTCCTTGTGGAAAAGTACTGCTGTCAGCAGCTTGTGCCAGCCAGTGCCTGCTCCTACCACCTCGCATGCACACACACACACACACACAACTCACAATTAACATGAAAGAGTACAAAACACTTGCAATGTTACAAACTTTTAGCTGAATATCAAATAATGGATTTACACTATTTCACACAGATAGATAAACTGGACGAGAAGGGGGAGTAGCAATATATTTGGAAATACAAATATACATTGAAAAAAGGAAAAATTTGAAATGTAGTCTCAAAGAGGGGAATCAAAACTGAGCCACACACTTAACCTACCTGACTAGAATTAGAGGAAAAAGCTAGAAATCTTATTATAGGAGTTATATATTGCACAGAAAGTACATCCACAAGTACATTCTACCATCCTCAAGTACACCACTACCATCCTCAAATATATCCTACTATTATCATGTACACTCTACCACCCTCAAGTACACCCTACCATCCTCAAGTACACCCTACTATCCTCAAGTACACCCTACAATCCTCAAGTACACCCTACCATCCTCAAGTACATCCTACCATACTCAAGTATATTTCTAATATCCTCAAGTACACCTTACAATCCTCAAGTACATCCTACCATTCTTAAATACATCCTACCACAGTTAAGAACATCATACCATCCTCACCTACACCCTACCATTCTCACCTACACCCTACCATTCTTACCTACACCCTACCACAATCAAATACATTCTAACATCCTGAAGTACATCCTACAATCCTCAAGTACATTCTACCATACTCAAGTATATCCTACCATCTTCAAATACACCCAACAATCCCCAAGACCACCCTACCATCCTCAAGTACATCCTACAATACTCCAGTACATTCTTCAATTCTCAAGTACATCCTACCATATTCAAATACAACCTACCATACTTAAGTACATTCTACCACACTCAAGTACATCCAACCATTCTCGAGTACATCCTACAATTTTCAAGTACATCATAAAATAATCAAGTTCATCCTTCATGTTCAAAAACATCCTTCCATTCTCAAGTACATCCTTCTATACTCAAGTACATCCTACCATACTAAAGGACATCCTACCATACCTAAGTACATCCTACCATCCTCAAGTACAGCCTACAAAACTCAAGTAAATTTTACCATACTCAAGTACATTCTACCATACTCAAGTACATCCTACCATTTTCAAATACGTCCTGCAATCCTCACGAACACTTTGTTATCTTCAAGTACATCCTACCATCCTCAAGTACACCCAACAGTCCTCAAGTACATTCTACTATCCTCAAGTACATTCTACTATCCTCAAGTACATCCTACATCCTTAAAGTAATTCCTACTGAACTCAAGTACATCCTAGCATCCAAAAGTACATCCTATCAACCTCATGTACATCCTACCATACTCAAGTACACCCTACCATCCTCAGGTACATCCTATCACCCTTTAGTAAATCCTAAAATACTCTGGTACATCATTCCATACTCAAGTATTCTATCATCCTCAAGTACATCCTACTATCCTCATGTACAACCTACCATCCTCAAGTACATCCTTCCATCCTCAAGTATATCCTACTATCTTAAAGTACATTCCCCCATCGTCAAGTACATCCTAACATCCTCAAATACATCCTACCATTCTCAAGTACATCCTACCATACTCAAGTACTTCATACCATCCTCAAGTACATTCTATCATCCACAAGTACATCCTACTATCCTCAAGTACTTCCTACTACAAAATAAACTTGAATGAAAAAAATGTTACCTGCCGAAAATGTAATAATTTGACAAATGGAGAATAATAATGATGTTTTGACTTTTTTGTCAAGGGTAGAAATGTCTACTTATATATATAGTAAGCTCTCTGAAAAACTATATATAAATATCTTTTTTATTTTAAATATGATGTTTTACATAAACGTCTTCCATTCTATATATATATTTATAAATTTATGTGAGTGCAGTGCAAATCATGTAATGACATCATGAATGATCATGTTTCAATACTTGTTATCATGTTAATCATGTTACTTGATCATGTTGATAATGTTGCTGCTGGTGGTAATGTTGATCTTGTGTGATGTTGCCAGACACATATGATGTGGTGGTGACATCTGGTAGCCTGGCTGAGAGCCATATGCCTGTTCAAGCCATCGATGAATTTATCCGGATCACCAAGCCAGGTGAGAAGCCTTAAACTGTATTCCCAACACACCCAATAACCATTACATAATACAGTGTCAGAAGTAGATAATAAATAAATAGTTGCAGTACCATAACACTGAAATATCGTTCCTTGTTTGTAATTGTTGATCGCCTTTACGTGACCGTAAGGCAGATAAAGTTCATTGTCCATCTACAGTGTTTCATTAATTTTATGTGAAATGATTGATAACTGTGGATAAATCTTTCATATGAGCCCACTTCACCTCAGGGCTCCCTGAGTGGGAATATACACCAGGGCTCACTGAGTGGGACTACACATCAGTGCTCACTGAGTGGGACTACACACCAGGGCTCACTGAGTGGGACTACACACCAGGGCTCACTTGAGTGGGACAAGACACCCGGGCTCACTGAGTGGGACTACACATCAGTGTTCACTGAGTGGGACTACACACCAGGGCTCACTGAGTGGGACTACACACCAGGGCTCACTGAGTGGGACTACACACCAGCGCTCAGTGAGTGGGACTACACACCAGGGCTCACTGAGTGGGACTACACACCAGGGCTCACTGAGTGGGACTACACACCAGAGCTCACTGAGTGGGACTACACACCAGGGCTCACTGAGTGGGACTACACACCAGCACTCACTGAGTGGGACTACACACCAGGGCTCACTGAGTGGGACTACACACCAGGGCTCACTGAGTGGGACTACACACCAGGGCTCACTGAGTGGGACTACACACCAGCACTCACTGAGTGGGACTACACACCAGGGCTCACTGAGTGGGACTACACACCAGGGGTCAGTAAATGGGACTACACACCAGGCCTCACTGAGTGGGACTACACACCAGGGCTCAGTGAGTGGGACTACACACCAGCGCTCAGTGAGTGGGACTACACACCAGCGCTCAGTGAGTGGGACTACACACCAGGGCTCACTGAGTGGGACTACACATCAGTGCTCACTGAGTGGGACTACACACCAGCGCTCAGTGAGTGGGACTACACACCAGGGCTCACTGAGTGGGACTACACATCAGTGCTCACTGAGTGGGACTACACACCAGCGCTCAGTGAGTGGGACTACACACCAGGGCTCACTGAGTGGGACTACACATCAGTGCTCACTGAGTGGGACTACACACCAGCGCTCAGTGAGTGGGACTACACACCAGGGCTCACTGAGTGGGACTACACATCAGTGCTCACTGAGTGGGACTACACACCAGCGCTCAGTGAGTGGGACTACACACCAGGGCTCACTGAGTGGGACTACACACCAGGGCTCACTGAGTGGGACTACACATCAGGGCTCACTGAGTGGGACTACACAACAGGGCTCACTGAGTGGGACTACACACCAGGGCTCACTGAGTGGGACTACACACCAGGGCTCACTGAGTGGGACTACACACCAGAGCTCACTGAGTGGGACTACACACCAGGGCTCACTGAGTGGGACTACACACCAGCACTCACTGAGTGGGACTACACACCAGGGCTCACTGAGTGGGACTACACACCAGGGGTCAGTGAGTGGGACTACACACCAGCGCTCACTGAGTGGGACTACACACCAGGGCTCACTGAGTGGGACTACACACCAGGGCTCACTGAGTGGGACTACACACCAGGGGTCAGTGAGTGGGACTACACACCAGCGCTCAGTGAGTGGGACTACACACCAGCGCTCAGTGAGTGGGACTACACACCAGGGTTCACTGAGTGGGACTAAGTAGTGTAAATGGAGACACATGGGGAATAAATTTTTTAGAAACGGTTGGGCACTTCCATGTCGACTCAACCCCGGCTGGCGGATTCGACCAAAAACTTATTTTTGGTGGTTAGATTAGGGCACGGTCAGCGCGCACCTGGCTGGCTGGCTGGGTGGGGTGGTTGTCCGTTCCCCCCAGGGGTACCCAGGGCCCACCACCCAGGGTGTACCTGAGGAACTGGTGCCCTATCCTAACCTGTTTTTTCACTTTTTGTCTCTTGCTTTTAAGATGAGTCTAAGGCATCAAGAAGGGGGTCTCTACTTATGGAAGGTACCGAGGATGAATGTTCAATAGATGAAAACCAAAAAATACACTGGTGAAAGGCATATAAACGTTTTTGGAGTATTTTAATGGCATGAGCAAAATTCACGATTTGGGCCGGGGGTGTGACCAGAGTACTATGGTATCAATTTGGGGGCTCCTACTTATAAATAGATCAGAGGGTGAATGTTCAATAGATTCAAACCAAGAAACACAGTTGAAAGCGAATATAGAAGTTTTTGGAGTACTTTAATGAGGCTATGACTGAATAGTACAGAGAGCCTTTGGCACCGCTCCATTTTCTGTAATGGTCAGAAGTGAGCGGTGAGAACGGGGCGCAATTTTTTGACCAATCAGGAGCAGAGTAGAAAAATTATCTTTCTGTCCCAAGGTCATGGGCCAATCAGGTGAAATTTTCCTTATTTGTCACGGGGGTGTCACGTGACATGACGTCGGCAATAGGGACCCCCTACCTATGATTACCCCAGTGGGGTCAAGCATAGAAGGGGGGTCAAGATTCCTTACAAAGACCAAGTTGGATATTTAGGTGTAGTAAGCCTTATCTTGAATTTGCATGATACTGTGGGGTACATTGACATGAAGGGCGAGTCATAGAACAGGATCTGCATGTGAGATGGGTCATATTAGGGTTTTAAAGAAGTTAAGATAGCTTTAAAGAGTCCTGTGTGCTTGATAGTGGGTAAATGTTCAGTCAATAATTCTCGTGTTTTGAATCTGAATGAGGGGTCCTAGTTTGCGTTCTAGTCGTAAAATGAGTTCCTTAGTATATTTGCTATGGAAAATGAGCTTTCAGTATTCTATATATTTTGAAATGAGGTCAAGAAAGACATGTTTATGTGCGAGAAGAGTCAGGTTGGAAACTGTTTATTCCAGTCATCCCCCCCCTTGGCTTTGCTCCGTTTTCTGTAGCCAAAGTAAAGATTCCATTTTCTGTGGCATTCAGTTGATTACTGGTGAAAAAGGCATGCTTGCATTTGTATGGTTCTAACCTGTTTATAGATTTTATAGATATATTTGTCGGGCCTTAAATTAGATTTTAATATGAAAAATAGCATCAAATGCATGTCTATCTTTTGTAATAAACGTTACAAGCATTAACAATACCTGTGATATTTCATAGAATATGAAAAGAAGGTTAAATAGTGGGGCCTCAGCCATATTGTGTTGGGTTTGACACTCCAAACATTAATTTGACACTTGTAAATATACTATGAAGGAAAGTAGTTGAGTGGTTTAATCAACTTAATATATATTAGGAATCTGTTCATATTCTGTATTAAATTGCATTTTTTAGCATCATAGTAGTTCAAAGCTATCGTGGTGGGGCCCCTAATAACTTCATGTAACGCTTCGACTGGCACTATTTGTTGCTATGAAATGCTTTTTGATATCATGTGTAAAAATTTAAAAGTCGACTCCATCAGTTGCCTTTCATGTCAGTGGTGGTATATCAAGCGCAAAGGTTTTCAGAAAAAGTTACACCTCCACCTTTCAAAAAGTGAAAAGATGAATTCATTTTGGCATTACTGTCATTACTTTGGAAGTTTTAATGATAGCACATGCTTAAACAAACTCGCTCGCATAAACAAACTCATTTTTTTGGTTCAACTTACACAAATAAACCCAGGGCTTTCACATTCATGCAAAATACTTAGTCCCCCCTAAACTTAAAACAGTTGCACAATCTTACTTAAACACATTGCTAAACTCTTATACACAAACAAAAACTCAATTTTTAACTTACACAAATAAACACGGGCTTTGCACATTCACACAAAAAAAAATGCTTAGTCCCCTTTAGACTTGAACACTCACAATCTTACGGAGCTTTAATTGCCCAAGCCTTCCAAACCTGCACTGGTTCGTTAGTCATACATAGAATCAGCAAGAGCCCACCTCAGTTGCTCATGCGGGCAATAGACATGTTTTTCTCCCAACTGTATTTATTTAAAATAATACGTCAGATAGAAAAAGAGTTTCGCATTGCTATTATATTTACCTTATAAAGCCCCTCTATAAAAATGATATGCCACTTTGTATTATGATTGTTTTATAATAAATATTGCATAAATACTTACGCGATTTCATAAACAAAACATTATTTTAATGAGCCATGTTTGGAAGGCATCATTATAACAATAATTACAAACTATTAAAGTAACTAAAAATATATATCTCGGTGGAAGATTTATTCTTCAGGATATATGTTATTGTTTAAGAGTTTCATTCTATATAAAAAAGTTGCCAATATTTTCAAAAAACTGGCCACAAATTTTGTTTAAAGGTTTTCTAAGGGAGTAAATCTTGCTTCCTCTCTTTCTCCCACGTGTTTCCTCATTTGGACTAGATGCACAGTAACCTTCGTGCAAGTTCTGACTTAGTTCCCCAACGTCCAAACTATTGGACATTGCAAAAATTTCACTCTCTAAACATTTGAGTGCCAAGAACAACTCTCATGCAGGCCCGCGTTCAGTTCCCGACGTTCAAGCTTTTGCTATAGTAAATGTCTCTAAAATGAAGCCGTATCTCGCCCTGACCAACTGTTTTTGGCTCAATTGTATTCCATCCTGCCGCAGTCTGCTGGATAGAAGGGCAGTGGGCCTGATAAAAATAAAAAATAAAAATCATATAAATTGTTAGACTAGCTCTTTACATATGCTAGTTGTTTAATTTATTAACTGCTACTAATGCGATGATGATGCAAGAGGAGCCAGTACACATCTATGGATCAACCAATAAAAGCAGCAGACTTCTAGATGTTACTACTGCTCAGCTCAGCCCCCCACTGGATGGGCGGCAGTGCGCAGGAAAAACAGATAAATTATGACACTAGCTCGCCACATATCCCAGTCTTGGTTTTAATTTAGAAAACTGCACTTGCGGTCTTTCTCGTGCCCCATTGTTGATGTGTGACAAGGACCATTGGATTTTTTAAAAAAAACTAGCTCATTAAGATTGCAAAAACTTGCTTTAGCTAAATGAATTGTGTAGGTTCTGACTCTGAGGCCCATTATGCATCGCTGCAGCCCTTTCCGCTACTGCCCGCAAGATGGAATTGTTGAAGATTAAGCCACCCAAAAGGTGGCATGGGCATGAATAGCCCGTACGTGGTGGCCCTTTTGAGCCATTACCAGTATCAATAGCTGATACTGGAGATCTGTGGAGGTGCGACTGCACCCTGCGTGACGGGAGATGTCTCCCCCCCCGTGGCAAGATGAGAATAGGGGGGCTGCATTAATAAAATGAATTAAAACTAACATTCAATTATATATTCTCAAACTTATGCAAAAAAAAAAAACTTTACAATCACATTTGCAAACTTGCACAAATTAATTTTGGCAATTTCGTTTACCCATTATTTGTTTGTTTTTCTTGCTTGAGCCAAAAAATGAATTGTTGGGTTCATTACCAGAGTCCATTTCCCACCTTGGTAACCCTTCCCACTACCCGCCCCACAAGATGGGATTCATAATAAATGAACTAAACTAGCATTCAATTATATTCTCAACAAACTTACGCAAACCCCATACAATTACATTAGCAAGCTAACACAAATTCATTGAGCAAGTTTAACTATTCCCATACTTTGCGTCATTATATAATGGAATACGAAAAAAAAAATCGCAGAATTCAGAGATAACACCATCAATGGAGTCCAAGAAATATGCATGTATTTCATTCATAATGATGCTCTGCCAGGAATCTTAGCAAAGTAACCAAAATATTTGCTTACTGTATGTATGTGAAGGATGCACATGACTCTCCGGTTAGGCGGTTGTGGAGTGAGACCAGCAACTGCAGACTTCCCATAGTCGTAAAAATGCCTTGCATAGAGACCGTTGCAAGCCTCTTGTTGAATCACTTAGGGTGCATATATGTGTGTGTGTGTATGTAGCAGTGACAATCGCATAACAAGCTTTCAAGAGATTGTCACTTACATAGCTAAACAATATGTAGGGTTCAGTTTCCAAACCAATTATGCGGCTCTCGAACCCTTTTCCCCCGCTACATGCGGGAGATCCCTTTTATTTTCAGCTAAAATATGCATTATATTCAGGGGGTTCACCGTGTCATAGCACAACCAAAAGCCCAATATACTCCCCTAAACTTTAAAAAAAAACTTTAAAATTATAAAACTAAAAAAAAAAATAAACCTATCCCATCTAAATTTTAAAAAATGCATTTCCAAATATATATATATATATATATATATATATATATATATATATATATATATATATATATATATATATATGTCGTACCTAGTAGCCAGAACGCACTTCTCTGCCTAATATGCAAGGCCCGATTTGCCTAATAAGGCAAGTTTTCATGAATTAATTGTTTTTCAACTACCTAACCTACCTAACCCTAACCTAACCTACCTTTTCCGGCTACCTAACCCAACCTAACCTATAAAGATAGGTTAGGTTAGGTTAGGTAGGGTTGGTTAGGTTCGGTCATATATCTACGTTAATTTTAACTCCAATAAAAAAAATTGACCTCATACATAATGAAATGGGTAGCTTTATCATTTCATAAGAAAAAAATTAGAGAAAATATATTAATTCAGTAAAACTTGGCTTATTAGGCAAATCGGTCCTTGCATAGTAGGCTGAGAAGTGCGTTCTGGCTACTATGTACGACATATATATATATATATATATATATATATATATATATATATATATATATATATATATATATATATATATATATATATATATATATATACATATATATATATATATATATATATATATATATATATATATATATATATATATATATATATATATATATATATATATATATGCGAACAAGCCAGAATGGTCCCCTGGACAATATGCAACTGAAAACTCACACCCCAGAAGTGACTCGAACCCATACTCCCAGAAGCAACGCAACTGGTATGTACAAGACGCCTTAATCCACTTGACCATCACGACCGGACATAATGAGGTGATAACCAAGGCTATTTGAACCACCCCAACGCCGGCACTCGGATAGTTATCTTGCGCATAGCATTTTACCAAATCACCTCATTCTTAGGGGCACACGTGAGGAACACAAATGCGAACAAGCCAGAATGGTCCCCTGGACAATATGCAACTGAAAACTCACACCCCAGAAGTGACTCGAACCCATACTCCCAGAAGCAATGCAACTGGTATGTACAAGACGCCTTAATCCACTTGACCATCACGACCGGACATAATGAGGTGATAGCCGAGGCTATTTGAACCACCCCACCGCCGGCACTCGGATAGTTATCTTGGGCATAGCATTTTACCAAATCACCTCATTCTTAGGGGCACACGTGAGGAACACAAATGCGAACAAGCCAGAATGGTCCCCTGGACAATATGCAACTGAAAACACACACCCCAGAAGTGACTCGAACCCATACTCCCAGAAGCAACGCAACTGGTATGTACAAGACGCCTTAATCCACTTGACCATCACGACCGGACATAATGAGGTGATAGCCGAGGCTATTTGAACCACCCCACCGCCGGCACTCGGATAGTTATCTTGGGCATAGCATTTTACCAATTCTTCTGGGAGTATGGGTTCGAGTCACTTCTGGGGTGTGAGTTTTCAGTTGCATATTGTCCAGGGGACCATTCTGGCTTGTTCGCATTTGTGTTCCTCACGTGTGCCCCTAAGAATGAGGTGATTTGGTAAAATGCTATGCCCAAGATAACTATCCGAGTGCCGGCGGTGGGGTGGTTCAAATAGCCTCGGCTATCACCTCATTATGTCCGGTCGTGATGGTCAAGTGGATTAAGGCGTCTTGTACATACCAGTTGCGTTGCTTCTGGGAGTATGGGTTCGAGTCACTTCTGGGGTGTGAGTTTTCAGTTGCATATTGTCCAGGGGACCATTCTGGCTTGTTCGCATTTGTGTTCCTCACGTGTGCCCCTAAGAATGAGGTGATTTGGTAAAATGCTATGCCCAAGATAACTATCCGAGTGCCGGCGGTGGGGTGGTTCAAATAGCCTCGGCTATCACCTCATTATGTCCGGTCGTGATGGTCAAGTGGATTAAGGCGTCTTGTACATACCAGTTGCGTTGCTTCTGGGAGTATGGGTTCGAGTCACTTCTGGGGTGTGAGTTCTCAGTTATATATATATATATATATATATATATATATATATATATATATATATATATATATATATATATATATATATATACAGCCAATGCATATTATACAACATCCCCAAGACCATTTCATAAGAGTTAGTGCTGCACCCCTCCAGGTAATTTCATCAAATTAAAGACAATTTTACCTAAAATTTGTTGTGTATGGCACAACGAAAAGCCCAATTTCCCAAAGCTTAAAAAAAACAGCCCAAGCTAAATTTATTTAAATTTACTCCAGTTTAAAGACAAGTCCACCAAAAGTTATCTCCAATTATAAAAAAAAAACTAAAACTGAATTTAAATGTAACTAATCATATAAGAACCAAAAGCTAAATTTCCCTGTCCCTCCCCCTCCCCCACCCACTCAACCCCCACCCCACCCCAGGAATAGGCCTGATTTGTTCAAGCCAAAGCCCAATTCACCCGAGTTTTCTCTATCTCATCTAAAAATAACGTTCATTTCCAATGCCCAGTATCCAGCCACCACATATTTCCCATTCCCAAGACCATTTCATAGTGTTAGTGCTGTGGCCATCTACCTAATTTCATCCCAATTAATGACAATTCCCCATTAAATATTGGCAAAAAATATTCTAATTCATATCACAGCCATAGCCCATTTCACCCAAGTTTCACCTATCCCATACAAATATAATGTGCATTTTCAATATCCAATATCCAGTTGCCCCATGTCACGCCCTATTCCCAAGACTATTTCATAGTAATAGCGCATTGTTCTTCCAGCTATTTCCAAATATCCAGATGTGCTTATATATCATCACTCCTAGGAAACCAGTCCTATCCTAATGCAGCCAAGGCCAAATTTAGCCAAATTTACGACAATTTCCACCTAATTTATGGCAATTTATCCCAATTTAATCCAATTTCCACCTAATTTTTTGCCCCAATTTATCCTAATTTAATCCAATTTCCACTAAATTTACCCGAGTTTGTCCATTTCATAGCGCAACCAAAGCCTAATTTGACCAAGTTTCACCTATCCCATATAAATTTAATGTGCATTTTCAATATCAAATATCCAGGTGCCCTATGTCACGCCCTATTCTCAAGACCATTTCATAGTATTAGCGCAGTGTCCATCCAGCTATTTCCAAATATCCAGATGTGTTTATATATCTTCAATCCTACGAAACTAGACCTAACCTAACACACAGCTAAGGCCAAATTTATCCAATTTCCACCTAATTTGATCCAATTTATTCTAATTTAATCCAATTCCCGCCAAATTTACCCGAGTTTACCATTTCATAGCACAACCAAAGCCCCAATTTGACCAAGTTTCACCTATCCCAATTAAATTTAATGTGCATCTTCAATATCAGGTCGCCCCCAATGTCACAGCCTATTCCCAAAGACCATTTCATAGTAATAGTGCAGTGTTCATCCAGCCATTTCCATGTTCCAGATGTGTTTATATATAATCAAACCTACCAAAAGCAGACCTAACCCAATACGGCTAAGGCCAAATTTAACCAAATTTTCCCTAATTTAAGATAATTTCCACCTAATTTGCCACAATTGTATCAAATTTTCCACCAAATTTTACCATAGTTCACCTTATCATAGCACAGCCAAAGCCCCAGTTTGTCTTAAATTTGGATAAATTGGGGCAAATTAGGTAGAAATTGTCTTAAATTGTGATACTTTGGTTAAATTTGGTCTTAGCCATGTTAGGGTTGGGTCTAGTTTTTAGGTAGGATTGATGTATATAAACGCATCTGTATATTCGAAATGGCTCGTCGGACCCTACACTATCACTATGAAATGGTCTCTGGGAATGAAGTATGACATCGACCACTGGATATTGGATACTGGAAATACACATAAAAGTTATATGGAATGGGTGAAACTTGGACAAACTGGGGCTTTGGCTGTGCTATGATAAGGTGAACTATGGTAAAATTTGGTGGAAAATTGGATAAAATTGTGGCAAATTAGGTGAAAATTATCTTAAATTGGGGAAAATTTGGTTAAATTTGGCCTTCGCCGTATTGGGTTAGGTCTGCTTTTGGTAGGTTTGATTATATATAAACACATCTGGAACATGGAAATGGCTGGATGAACACTGCACTATTACTATGAAATGGTCTTTGGGAATAGGCTGTGACATTGGGGGCGACCTGATATTGAAGATGCACATTAAATTTAATTGGGATAGGTGAAACTTGGTCAAATTGGGGCTTTGGTTGTACTATGAAATGGTAAACTCGGGTAAATTTGGCGGGAATTGGATTAAATTAGAATAAATTGGATCAAATTATGTGGAAATTGGATTAAATTGGGATAAATTTGGCCTTAGCTGTGTGTTAGGTTAGGTCTAGTTTCGTAGGATTGAAGATATATAAACACATCTGGATATTTGGAAATAGCTGGATGGACACTGCGCTAATACTATGAAATGGTCTTGGGAATAGGGCGTGACATAGGGCACCTGGATATTTGATATTGAAAATGCACATTAAATTTATATGGGGTAGGTGAAACTTGGTCAAATTAGGCTTTGGTTGCGCTATGAAATGGACAAACTCGGGTAAATTTAGTGGAAATTGGATTAAATTAGGATAAATTGGGGCAAAAAATTAGGTGGAAATTGGATTAAATTACCATAAATTAGGTGGAAATTGTCGTAAATTGGGATACATTTGGCTAAATTTGGCCTTGGCTGCATTAGGATAGGACTGGTTTCCTTGGAGTGATATTATATAAGCACATCTGGATATTTGGAAATAGCTGGAAGAACAATGCGCTATTACTATGAAATAGTCTTGGGAATAGGGCGTGACATGGGGCAACTGGATATTGGATATTGAAAATGCACATTATATTTGTATGGGATAGGTGAAACTTGGGTGAAATGGGCTATGGCTGTGATATGATTTGGCATATTTTCCCAATATTTAATGGGGAATTGTCATTAATTGGGATGAAATTAGGTAGATGGCCACAGCACTAACACTATGAAATGGTCTTGGGAATGGGAAATATGTGGTGGCTGGATACTGGGCATTGGAAATGAACGTTATTTTTAGATGAGATAGAGAAAACTCGGGTGAATTGGGCTTTGGCTTGAACAAATCAGGCCTATTCCTGGGGTGGGGTGGGGGTTGAGTGGGTGGGGGAGGGGGAGGGACAGGGAAATTTAGCTTTTGGTTCTTATATGATTAGTTACATTTAAATTCAGTTTTAGTTTTTTTTTTATAATTGGAGATAACTTTTGGTGGACTTGTCTTTAAACTGGAGTAAATTTAAATAAATTTAGCTTGGGCTGTTTTTTTTAAGCTTTGGGAAATTGGGCTTTTCGTTGTGCCATACACAACAAATTTTAGGTAAAATTGTCTTTAATTTGATGAAATTACCTGGAGGGGTGCAGCACTAACTCTTATGAAATGATCTTGGGGATGTTGTATAATATGCGTTGGCTGTATATGTATGTATGTATGTATGTATGTATGTATGTATGTATGTATGTATATATATATATATATATATATATATATATATATATATATATATATATATATATATATATATATATATATATATATATATATATATATATATATATATATCGCATTTGTGTTCCTCACGTGTGCCCCAAAGAATGAGGTGATTTGGTAAAATGCTATACCCAAGATTGCTATCCGAGTGCCGGCGGTGGGGTGGTTCAAATAGCCTTGGCTATCACCTCATTATGTCCGGTCGTGATGGTCAAGTGGATTAAAGCGTCTTGTACATACCAGTTGCGTTGCTCCTGGGAGTATGGGTTCGAGTCACTTTTGGGGTGTGAGTTTTCAGTTGCATATTGTCCTGGGGACCATTCAGGCTTGTTCGCATTTGTGTTCCTCACGTGTGCCCCAAAGAATGAGGTGATTTGGTAAAATGCTATGCCCAAGACTGCTATCCGAGGGCCGGCAGTGGGGTGGTTCAAATAGCCTCGGCTATCACCTCATTATGTCCGGTCGTGATGGTCAAGTGGATTAAGGCGTCTTGTCCATACCAGTTGCGTTGCTCCTGGGAGTATGGGTTCGAGTCACTTCTGGGGTGTGAGTTTTCAGTTGCATATTGTCCTGGGGACCATTCAGGCTTGTTCGCATTTGTGTTCCTCACGTGTGCCCCAAAGAATGAGGTGATTTGGTAAAATGCTATGCCCAAGATTGCTATCCGAGTGCCGGCGGTGGGGTGGTTCAAATAGCCTCGGCTATCACCTCATTATGTCCGGTCGTCATGGTCAAGTGGATTAAGGCTGTACAGTCAGCTGAAACCTGTGATATAGTATAGGAATTTTTTTTTATTTTTAGATACATGTAATAAACGTTAGGTGTGTTCCTTGATGGGGAGTGGTTAGTACACGGATGAGTACCTGTTAGTTCCGTAGTACGCTTCCGGATGACTGAAAGTTCAGTCTGATGATATAACTTTATTGTTTGTTTGAGCACGGAGTGGCCGGCTCTAGAGGACACATGGACTTGGCTAGTGAAGAGCCAAGAGTTTAATAGCTAGTTTTTTATGGTAAAGTAGGGACATGTTATTTAGCTATGTCAGTAAGGGTAGGATGTATGTTTCCTGATATTGGAGGATTGCTGTCAGTTGACAGCTGAGAAATTTATGAAATATGAACATGTTTATTATGATGTTGGACTATTATTTGTCAAATTTTATTAGTTAGGTTAGCTTTTGTTTGTGGCATGAGTTGAATTGTGGGTTTGGATACTAAACCTCGTGAATTTTAACAAATTAACAAGGTTTACTAAGTGCTTGTGCGGGGGGGTTGTAACAGACTAGGCTGTTGTAAGAATTATCCAGAGTGGTTTATCGACAAAAGAGAATGGGAAGCTGAGCCGCATGGTGACCTGACCCCCAGGGGAATTCGCGGTGGAAATAACCGACGCTTTGTTCATATCTGCGTATAATGAATCATCCTATAGTATTCAGTAATTTAGAGAAAATTAGCCTTTATTCATTTTTATTAAAATTGTATTGTATAATAGTACTGGATACAATATCAAGAGTATTCTAATTATTGAGTTTAAGTCACCATCAGTGACGTCACGAATCAGATCTAACTTTTAAAGCGGAGTGACCGGCGGTCATAGGTCATCAGGGGTTGACAGGTCTACTATTTCTCAAAGTTTTAATAACCATTTTTGTGATCGGGAACAGCTCTGCCGTTAGATGTTTGTAATTTAATTCAGTAAAATAATTCAACCAGTCTGGATCAATTAAGTACAACAGAGGTTAATTGTTATAACTTAAACCTGGCTAGTAACTTGGTAGAACTTTGACTGACTAGGCGGAAGGATACAATGCTCTGTCTGGGGTAGACCAGACAAGAGAGAAATCAGTGTGGACACGGAAGCAGCTGGGAGAGGTCAACCATCTTGCCTCTCCCCAAGACCAGCCCCAACATCTAGAGCGGTGGTCGCCCAAGGTATAGTTGCTATTGTTAATTATAGAAATAGTCTTCTCATTTGCCACTCAGGTCAAGTAGGGAGTGTTAAAGTGATAGGGCGTGAACATATTTAGATTTTGTTTTAGTTTTCTTTTAATAAATTAAATTTGTTATTAATTTGCATTTTATTGTTTCCATGTGTTTTATGTGTATACTTGTCCTGGTCACGTGGTCCACACGAGGCAGAGTTGCATTGGGCGCCGATTCTAACATCGAATCGGAATTATCATTACTGTGTAATTTATTCCACACTCAAGGTCATCGTTTATAGTGGGGATCAAGCCCCTAGGTTGATTAATTAGCGTGATCGATCCAGACCTCGATCATTGCTCTTGTATTACTGGTCTGGTGGTGGCAGCAGAGGTGACTCTAGGGTTTTGTTCAGAGCTTAGGTCACGTCATACTGGGTGTAGAATCCTAAGTCGGTCAATCGTCTTAGGACCACGTGGCGTGGAGTTGGCTTTGTTAAAAGTTTTGGAGTCCCTTGGTTTAGAAATAAAAGTAAGAATACGGGTAGAGGGAGTAGAAAGAAGGGAGTTAAAGAGAGAGGAACCTAAACCCGTGTTACAGCGTCTTGTACATACCAGTTGCGTTGCTCCTGGGAGTATGGGTTCGAGTCACTTCTGGGGTGTGAGTTTTCAGTTGCATATTGTCCTGGGGACCATTCAGGCTTGTTCGCATTTGTGTTCCTCACGTGTGCCCCAAAGAATGAGGTGATTTGGTAAAATGCTATGCCCAAGATTGCTATCCGAGTGCCGGCGGTGGGGTGGTTCAAATAGCCTCGGCTATCACCTCATTATGTCCGGTCGTGATGGTCAAGTGGATTAAGGCGTCTTGTACATACCAGTTGCGTTGCTCCTGGGAGTATGGGTTCGAGTCACTTCTGGGGTGTGAGTTTTCAGTTGCATATTGTCCTGGGGACCATTCAGGCTTGTTCGCATATATATATATATATATATATATATATATATATATATATATATATATATATATATATATATATATATATATATATATATATATATATATATGTCGTACCTAGTAGCCAGAACGCACTTCTCAGCCTACTATGCATGGCCCGATTTGCCTAATAAGCCAAGTTTTCATGAATTAATTGTTTTTCGACTACCTAACCTACCTAACCTAACCTAACCTAACTTTTTCAGCTACCTAACCTAACCTAACCTATAGAGATAGGTTAGGTTAGGTTAGATAGGGTTGGTTAGGTTCGGTCATATATCTACGTTAATTTTAACTCCAATAATAAAAAGTTGACCTCATACATAATGAAATGGGTAGCTTTATCATTTCATAAGAAAAAAATTAGAGAAAATATATTAATTCAGGAAAACTTGGCGTATTAGGCAAATCGAGCCTTGCATAGTAGGCAGAGAAGTGCGTTCTGGCTACTAGGTACGACATATATATATATATATATATATATATATATATATATATATATATATATATATATATATATATATATGTCGTACCTAGTAGCCAGAACGCACTTCTCAGCCTACTATGCAAGGCCTGATTTGCCTAATAAGCCAAGTTTTCCTGAATTAATATATTTTCTCTAATTTTTTTCTTATGAAATGATAAAGCTACCCATTTCATTATGTATGAGGTCAATTTTTTTTTATTGGAGTTAAAATTAACGTAGATATATGACCGAACCTAACCAACCCTACCTAACCTAACCTAGCCTATCTTTATAGGTTAGGTTAGGTTAGGTAGCCGAAAACGTTAGGTTAGGTTAGGTTAGGTAGGTTAGGTAGTCGAAAAACAATTAATTCATGAAAACTTGGCTTATTAGGCAAATTGGGCCTTGCATAGTAGGCTGAGAAGTGAGTTCTGGCTACTAGGTACGACATATTTATATATATATATATATATATATATATATATATATATATATATATATATATGTCGTACCTAGTAGCCAGAACGTCGTACTCGGCCTACTATGCAAGGCCCGATTTGCCTAAAAAGCAAAGTTTTCATGAATTAATTCGTTTTCGACTACCTAACCTACCTAACCTAACCTAACCTAGCTTTCTCGGCTACCTAACCTAACCTAACCTATAAAGATAAGTTAGGTTAGGTTAGGTAGGGTTGGTTAGATTTGGTCATATATCTACGTTAATTTTAACTCCAATAAAAAAAAATGACCTCATACATAATGAAATGGGTAGCTCTATCATTTCATAAGAAAAAAAATTAGAGAAAATATAATAATTCAGTAAAACTTGGCTTATTAGGCAAATCGGGCCTAGCATAGTAGGCCGAGAAGTGCGTTCTGGCTACTAGGTACGCTATATATATATATATATATATATATATATATATATATATATATATATGTCGTACCTAATAGCCAGAACGCACTTCTATGCCTACTATTCAAGGCCCGATTTGCCTAATAAGCCAAGTTTTCATGAATTAATTGTTTTTCGACTACCTAACCTACCTAACCTAACCTAACCTAACTTTTTCGGCTACCTAACCTAACCTAACCTATAAAGATAGGTTAGGTTAGGTTAGGTAGGGTTGGTTAGGTTCGGTCATATATCTACGTTATTTTTAACTCCAATAAAAAAAAATTGACCTCATACATAATGAAATGGGTAGCTTTATCATTTCATAAGAAAAAAATTAGAGAAAATATATTAATTTATGAAAACTTGGCTTATTAGGCAAATCGGGCCTTGAATAGTAGGCATAGAAGTGCGTTCTGGCTATTAGGTACGACATATATATATATATATATATATATATATATATATATATATATATATATATATATATATATATATATATATATATATATGTATATATATATATATATATATATATATGTATATATATATATATATATATATATATATATATATATATATATATATATATATATATATATATATGTCGTACCTAATAGCCAGAACGCACTTCTCAGCCTACTATTCAAGGCCCGATTTGCCTAATAAGCCAAGTTTTTATGAATTAATGTTTTTTCGTCTACCTAACCTACCTAACCTAACCTAACCTAGCTTTTTTTGGCTACCTAACCTAACCTTACCTATAAATATAGGTTAGGTTAGGTTAAGTAGGGTTGGTTAGGTTCGGTCATATATCTACGTTAATTTTAACTCCAATAAAAAAAAATTGACCTCATACATAGAGAAAAGGGTTGCTTTATCATTTCACAAGAAAAAAATTAGAGAAAATATATTAATTCAGGAAAACTTGGCTTATTCGGCAAATCGGGCCTTGCATAGCAGGCTGAGAAGTGCGTTCTGGCTACTAGGTACGACATATATATATATATATATATATATATATATATATATATATATATATATATATATATATATATATATATATATATATATATATATATATATATATATATATATATATATATGTCGTACCTAGTAGCCAGAACGCACTTCTCGGCCTACTATGCAAGGCCCGATTTGCCTCATAAGCCAAGTTTTCCTGAATTAATATATTTTCTCTAATTTTTTTCTTATGAAATGATAAAGCTACCCATTTCATTATGTATGAGGGCAATTTTTTTTTATTGGAGTTAAAATTAACGTAGATATATGACCAAACCTAACCAACCCGACCTAACCTAACCTAACCTATCTCTATAGGTTAGGTTAGGTTAGGGAGCCGAAAAAGTTAGGTTAGGTTAGGTTAGGTAGGTTAGGTAGTCGAAAAACAATTAATTCATGAAAACTTGGCTTATTAGGCAAATTGGGCCTTGAATAGTAGGCCGAGAAGTGCGTTCTGGCTATTAGGTACGACATATATATATATATATATATATATATATATATATATATATATATATATATATATGTCGTACCTAGTAGCCAGAACGCACTTGTCAGCCTACTATGCAAGGCCCGATTTGCCTAATATGCCAAGTTTTCATGAATTAATTGTTTTTCGGCTACCTAAGCTACCTAACCTAACCTAACCTAACTTTTTCTGCTACCTAACCTAACCTAACCTATAAAGATAGGTTAGGTTAGGTTAGGTAGGGTTGGTTAGGTTCGGTCATATATCTACGTTAATTTTAACTCCATTAAAAAAAAATTGACTTCATATATAATGAAATGAGTAGCTTTATCATTTCATAAGAAAATAATTAGAGAAAATATATTAATTCAGGAAAGCTTGGCTTATTAGGCAAATCGGGCCTTGCATAGTACGCTGAGAAGTGATACTAGGTACGACATATATATATATATATATATATATATATATATATATATATATATATATATATATATATATATATATATATATATATATATATATATATATATATATATATATATATATATATATATATATATATATATGTCGTACCTAGTAGCCAGAACGTACTTCTCAGCCTACTATGCAAGGCCCAATTTGCCTAATAAGCCAAGTTTTCATGAATTAATTGTTTTTCAACTACCTAACCTACCTAACCTAACCTAACCTAACTTTTTCGGCTACCTAACCCAATCTAGCCTATAAAGATAGGTTAGGTTAGGTTAGGTAGGGTTGGTTAGGTTCGGTCATATATCTATGTTAATTTTAACTCCAATAAAAAAAATTTACCTCATACATAATGAAATGGGTAGCTTTATCATTTCGTAAGAAAAAAATTAGAGAAATTATATTAATTCAGGAAAACTTGGCTTATTAGGCAAATTGGGCCTTGCATAGTAGGCTGAAAAGTGCATTCTGGCTACTAGGTACGACATATATATATATATATATATATATATATATATATATATATATATAGGTCGTACCTAGTTTCTGGCTACTAGGTACGACCTATATATATATATATATATATATATATATATATATATATATATATATATATATATATATATATATATATATATATTTATATATATATATATATATATATGTCGTACTTAGTAGCCAGAACGCACTTCTCAGCCTACTATGCAAGGCCCGATTTGCCTAATAAGCCAAGTTTTCCTGAATTAATTTATTTTCTCTAATTTTTTTCTTATGAAATGATAAAGCTACCCATTTCATTATGTATGAGGTCAATTTTTTTTTATTGGAGATAAAATTAACGTAGATATATGACCAAACCTAACCAACCCTACCTAACCTAACCTAACCTATCTTAATAGGTTAGGTTAGGTTAGGTAGCCAAAAAAGTTAGGTTAGGTTAGGTTAGGTAGGTTAGGTAGTCGAAAAACAATTAATTCATGAAAACTTGGCCTATTAGGCAAATCGGGCCTTGTATAGTAGGCTGAGAAGTGCGTTCTGGCTACTAGGTACGACATATATATATATATATATATATATATATATATATATATATATATATATATATATATATATATATATATATATATATATATATTAGTATATTTTGGTAGCAGTCTTTCCTGTAGACATATATTATTAAATATGACCGAAAAAGTAAGATTAATAATTCTAACACGAATTTTCTCAATCTTTCGTACATTACGCTTCACTGTTGGAGGTAAATCAAAAATCACTTCTCCAAAATTCATTTTTATTTCTAGTCTGACGCGACACGGGCGCGTTTCGTAAAACTTATTACATTTTCAAAGACTTCACAAATACACAACTGATTAGAACGTATCTCTGATTTTATATCTACATTTGAGTGAGGTGGTAAGGGTGATGTGGCATTAACACAAGACAGAACAGGAGGGGATATTAATAGGGTATTAAAAGTATCAACACAAGACAGAACAGAAACAATGGGTATTGAATAGAAGTGTTTGTAGAAAGCCTATTGGTCCATATTTCTTGATGCTTCTATATTGGAGCGGAGTCTTGAGGTGGGTAGAATATAGTTGTGCAATAATTGGCTGTTGATTGCTGGTGTTGACTTCTTGATGTGTAGTGCCTCGCAAACGTCAAGCCGCCTGCTATCGCTGTATCTATCGATGATTTCTGTGTTGTTTACTAGGATTTCTCTGGCGATGGTTTGGTTATGGGAAGAGATTATATGTTCCTTAATGGAGCCCTGTTGCTTATGCATCGTTAAACGCCTAGAAAGAGATGTTGTTGTCTAGCCTATATACTGGGTTTTTTGGAGCTTACAGTCCCCAAGTGGGCATTTGAAGGCATAGACGACATTAGTCTCTTTTAAAGCGTTCTGTTTTGTGTCTGGAGAGTTTCTCATGAGTAGGCTGGCCGTTTTTCTGGTTTTATAGTAAATCGTCAGTTGTATCCTCTGATTTTTGTCTGTAGGGATAACGTTTCTATTAACAATATCTTTCAGGACCCTTTCCTCCGTTTTATGAGCTGTGGAAAAGAAGTTCCTGTAAAATAGTCTAATAGGGGGTATAGGTGTTGTGTTAGTTGTCTCTTCAGAGGCAACTAACGGCCTCTGTATGTATAAACTTGATCCATTTTTAAGTTATAATATTGCACAACAGTTTAAGAAACAACTCTGATAGAGAGGCTTACAATGTCTCATTATAATTGCATATTCATATATTGTGTGTTCGTGAGGCTTTTCTTTAATCTTTCATCCTTATTCTCTGACCGCTTAATCCTCTTTGACCATTCTAAGCTAAGCTATACCTGTTTTTGGTTAATTCCTTCCCTAGGGATGGGTTGGGTCAGGTGTCGGCCTATATATCCTCCCCCTTCCCTTCTCCTTAGTCAGTCTGGTGTTGACAAAGGCTTTAACAAAGCCGAAACGTTCACCTCATTTCATATTTCTCTGTGGATTTTCCGCATATATATATATATATATATATATATATATATATATATATATATATATATATATATATATATATATATATATATATATATATATATATATATATATATCGTACCTAGTAGCCAGAACGCACTTCTCAGCCTACTATGCAAGGCCCAATTTGCCTAATAAGCCAAGTTTTCATGAATTAATGTTTTTTCGACAACCTAACCTACCTAACCTAACCTAACCTACCTTTTTCGGTTACCTAACCCAACCTAACCAATAAAGATAGGTTAGGTTAGGTTAGGTAGGGTTGATTAGGTTCGGTCATATATCTACGTTAATTTTAACTACAATAAGATGTTTAGATTCAGATTCAGATGTTTATTCAGGTAAGGTATATACATACAAGTGATGTTACATTAAAGGATTGATATATAGATAGAGCTAGTACATACAATGCCTAAAGCCACTATTACGCAATGCGTTTCGGGCAAGAAAAAACATTAATATCTAGAACTTAATACTAATTGAGCATAAAGAATAAAAGATGTTGAGAACAAATACAAATAAAGATAAAAAAAAAGGGGGAACATGACTGAAAAAGCAGCACAAATACAATAGGTTGACAAACAGTGTTGATTAAAAAAAGAAAAAAAAAAAGAAAATAACAGACATGGGTTGACAATAGAGGAGTGAGGTAGATTACAGGGAATTTATTAGGTAGTGTTTAGTTTTTATCTTAAACTGGTTGAGAGAGGTACAGTCTTTAACATGGTTGGGAAGGTCATTCCACATTCTGGGCCCCTTGATTTGCAGAGCATTTCTAGTTTGATTAAGACGTACTCTAGGAATATCAAAACTGTATTTATTTCTGGTGTGGTGCTCATGGGTTCTGTTACAACCTTCTATGAAGCTTTTAAGATCAGGATTGGCATTATAGTTTAGCGTTTTAAATATGTATAATACACATGAGAGAATGTGCAGTGACTTAATATCTAACATATTAAGAGATTTGAGTAGGGGTACCGAGTGATGTCTGGGGCCAGAGTTGGATATTGTTCTAATAGCGGCTTTGTGTTGGGTAATTAGAGGACGTAAGTGATTTTGGGTAGTAGAACCCCAAGCACAAATACCATAGTTGAGATAAGGATAGATAAGGGAGTAATAGAGAGTCACCAGAGCAGGGCGTGGTACATAATATCTGATCTTAGAAAGAATGCCCACAGTTTTTGAAACTTTTTTTGATATATTTAGAATGTGTCCCTGGAAATTCAGCTTGTGGTCAATGAGAATGCCAAGGAATTTGCCATCTAATTTGTTACAAATTTGGGTATTGTTTATTTTGAGATTTATAAGACTAGAGGATTTATTGCCAAACAGAATATAGAAGGTTTTGTCAATGTTAAGGGTGAGTTTGTTGGCAGTTAGCCAAAGATGGACTTTATTTAGCTCAGTATTTACTGTGGCATTTAGAGCAAGAGGGTCAGGACTGGAGTAAATGAAGGTTGTGTCGTCAGCAAATAGAATTGGTTTGAGGTGTTGGGAGGCATTTGGAAGGTCATTAATGTAGATGAGAAAGAGGAGAGGGCCAAGTATGCTGCCCTGAGGAACACCAATGTTGATGGGTAGGGTGGGAGAAATTGTATTATTCACAGAAACATATTGGAGCCTGTCAGTAAGGTAGGACTCGAGGTATTGTAGGGAGTGTCCTCTGACTCCATAATGATGTAGTTTAAGAAGAAGGTTTTGGTGGTTGACAGTATCAAAAGCTTTACGCAGGTCCACAAATAACCCAACAGGGAGCTCCTTTTTATCAAGAGCTGTATGAATCGAGTTAAGCATACTAATAAGTGCATCGTTAGTGCTTTTTTTGGGTCTGAAGCCATATTGGCAAGGGCTAAGTATATTGAGTTTGGCTAGATATGAGTAAAGCTGCTTGTATATAAGTTTTTCAAAAATTTTTGACAAGTTTGGCAGGATTGATATAGGTCTGTAGTTGTTAACATCTGTGGGGTCACCACATTTGTGGACAGGCGTTACTCTCGCTTTTTTTAGAATATCTGGAAAGGTTTGGAGTTCAAGTGACTTGTTGAAGAGCAAAGCAATAGCAGGGGCTAAAGATCTGGAGGCTTTTTTGTAAATTAAAGTTGGTATCTCCTCAAGGGCACCAGACTTGGTTTTAAGGGAAAGGATTATCTCATTGACGTCAGTGGAGTTAATAGGCTTTAGGTACAGAGACTGTGGATAGTTACCTGTAAGATAGTCCTTAATGTCAGTACTGGAAGATGGAATATCATTTGCAAGGGATGAACCAATGGAAGAGAAGAACCTATTGAACTCAATAGCAGAATCAGAGGCTGAAAGCTGACCATCGTTATTAGACAGGAGAGTCGGTTTGTTATTTAAAGATTTCTTTGATCCCAATATTTGTGAAATTGTGCTCCAAGTTTGTTTAATGTTGCTCTTTATTTGAGTAAATTTATCTTCGTAGTAATTAGTTTTGGCTCGTCTAATTATCTTAGTTAGCAATAATGAGTAATTCTTTGAGAATTCTTTGGAGACAATTCCTAACCTATACTTCTTCTCAAGGTCGTGTTTTTTGTTAATGGATTTCAGTATTCCCTTTGTAAGCCAAGGATTGTTAAGCCTTTTGCTTGTGACTTGTTTTGTAAGCCTAGGACAGTGGGTGTTATAAAGGCTAAGAGTTGTTTGTAGAAAAGATTGCACTGCTAGGTTGATGTCCCCTATGTTACCTAATTCGGACTCCCAGTTGACATTATCAGCAGCAGTTATAAAATTGTTTATAGCAGTTTCATTGTGCAGCCTAAAGCTTAACTCCCTTGTTTCTAGAGGTGGTTTGCTAATGTTAGTTAAGAGAAATGTGGGGTAGTGGTCTGTAGTGCTATCGGTGATTATACCTGAAGTAAGCGGAGAGGTTATGTTGGTCCAGATGTGATCTAGAGTCGTGGCAGTGCTATCAGCGATTCTAGTAGGTCTAGTGATTAAGGGTATGAGGAGGCAGGAATTCATACAGTTGAGGAAGCTAACAGCAGTAGGGTGTTCTGGCTCGCAGAGGTCAATATTAAAGTCCCCTGCGATAATTAGGTGGTAACCTAATTAACCTAATAAAACAAAATTGACCTCATACATAATGAAATGGGTAGCTTTATCAATTCATAAGAACAAAATTAGAGGAAATATATTAATTCAGGAAAACTTGGCTTATTAGGCAAATCGGGCCATGCATAGTAGGCTGAGAAGTGCGTTCTGGCTACTAGGTATGACATATATATATATATATATATATATATATATATATATATATATATATATATATATATATATATATATATATATATATGTATATATATATGGTATTGTTTAGTTAGTTTAGTTCATTTATTATGCACCCCATACCCATCTTGTGGTGGCGGTAGTGGAAAGGGTTATAGAGGCACATAATGGGCTCAGGGACTGAACCCCACAACTCATTTAGCTAAGCAAGTTACAATCTTGATGAGCTAGTTACAAAATTCAATATAAGTCATCACATCAACAATGGGTTCGAGATCGACCTCAAGTACAGGTTCTAAATTAAGCAACTGACATATATGGTATTGGAAATGCATTTTTTTAAATTTAGATGGGATTGGGAAAGTTTAGGGGAGTATATTGGGCTTTTGGTTGTGCTATGACACGGTGAACCCCCTGAATATAATGCATATTTTAGCTGAAAATAAAAGGGATCTCCCGCATGTAGCGGGGGAAAAGGGTTCGAGAGCCGCATAATTGGTTTGGAAACTGAACCCTACATATTGTTTAGCTATGTAAGTGACAATCTCTTGAAAGCTTGTTATGCGATTGTCACTGCTACATACACACACACACATATATGCACCCTAAGTGATTCAACAAGAGGCTTGCAACGGTCTCTATGCAAGGCATTTTTACGACTATGGGAAGTCTGCAGTTGCTGGTCTCACTCCACAACCGCCTAACCGGAGAGTCATGTGCATCCTTCACATACATACAGTAAGCAAATATTTTGGTTACTTTGCTAAGATTCCTGGCAGAGCATCATTATGAATGAAATACATGCATATTTCTTGGACTCCATTGATGGTGTTATCTCTGAATTCTGCGATTTTTTTTTTCGTATTCCATTATATAATGACGCAAAGTATGGGAATAGTTAAACTTGCTCAATGAATTTGTGTTAGCTTGCTAATGTAATTGTATGGGGTTTGCGTAAGTTTGTTGAGAATATAATTGAATGCTAGTTTAGTTCATTTATTATGAATCCCATCTTGTGGGGTGGGTAGTGGGAAGGGTTACCAAGGTGGGAAATGGACTCTGGTAATGAACCCAACAATTCATTTTTTGGCTCAAGCAAGAAAAACAAACAAATAATGGGTAAACGAAATTGCCAAAATTAATTTGTGCAAGTTTGCAAATGTGATTGTAAAGTTTTTTTTTTTGCATAAGTTTGAGAATATATAATTGAATGTTAGTTTTAATTCATTTTATTAATGCAGCCCCCCTATTCTCATCTTGCCCCGGGGGGGAGACATCTCCCGTCACGCAGGGTGCAGTCGCACCTCCACAGATCTCCAGTATCAGCTATTGATACTGGTAATGACTCAAAAGGGCCACCACGTACGGGCTATTCGTGCCCGTGCCACCTTTTGGGTGGCTTAATCTTCATCAATCAATCAATCCCATCTTGCGGGCAGTAGCGGAAAGGGCTGCAGCGATGCATAATGGGCCTCAGAGTCAGAACCTACACAATTCATTTAGCTAAATCAAGTTTTCGCAATCTTAATGAGCTAGTTTTTTTTTTAAATCCAATGGTCATTGTCACACATCAACAATGGGGCACGAGAAAGACTGCAAGTGCAGTTTTCTAAATTAAAACCAAGACTGGGATATGTGGCGAGCTAGTGTCATATTTTATCTGTTTTTCTTGCGCACTGCCGCCCATCCAGTGGGGGGCTAAGCTGAGCAGTAGTAACATCTAGAAGTCTGCTGCTTTTATTGGTTGATCCATAGATGTGTACTGGCTCCTCTTGCATCATCATCGCATTAGTAGCAGTTAATAAATTAAACAACTAGCATATGTAAAGAGCTAGTCTAACAATTTATATGATTTTTATTTTTTATTTTTATCAGGCCCACTGCCCTTCTATCCAGCAGACTGCGGCAGGATGGGTTACAATTGAGCCAAAAACAAAAACAGTATCTCAGGGCGAGATACGGCCTCATTTTAGAGACATTTACTATAGCAAAAGGTTGAACGCGGGCCTGCACGAGAGTTGTTCTTGGCACTCAAATGTTTAGAGATTAAAATCTCTATAATTAGAGGGGGGCAACTAAAATACCGCATCATTTAGTGAAATTTTTGCAATGTCCAATAGTTTGGACGTTGGGGAACTAAGTCAGGACTTGCACGAAGGTTACTCTGCATCCAGTCCAAATGATTAAACACGTGGGAGAAAGAGAGGAAGCAAGATTTACTCCCTTAGAAAACCTTTAAACAAAATTTGTGGCCAGAGTTTTTTGAAAATATTGGCAACTTTTTTATACATAATGAAACTCTTAAACAATAACATATATCCTGAAGAATAAATCTTCCACCGAGATATATATTTTTAGTTACTTTAATAGTTTGTAATTATTGTTATAATGATGCCTTCCAAACATGGCTCATTAAAATAATTTTTTGTTTATGAAATCGCGTAAGTATTTATGCAATATTTATTATAAAACAATCATAATACACAGTGGCATATCATTTTTATAGAGAGGCTTTATAAGGTAAATATAATAGCAATGCGAAACTCTTTTCTATCTGACGTATTATTTTAAATAAATACAGTTGGGCGAAAAACACGTCCATTGCCCGCGTGAGCGACTGAGGTGGGCTCTTGCTGATTCTATGTATGACTAACGAACCAGTGCAGGTTTGGAAGGCTTTGGCAATTAGAGCACAGTAAGATTGTGAGTGTTCAAGTCTAAAGGGGACTAAGCATTTTTTTTGTGTGTGAATGTGCAAAGCCCGTGTTTATTTGTGTAAGTTAAAAATTGAGTTTTTGTTTGTGTATAAGAGTTTAGCAATGTGTTTAAGTAAGATTGTGCAACTGTTTTAAGTTTAGGGGGGACTAAGTATTTTGCGCGAATGTGAAAGCCCTGTGTTTATTTGTGTAAGTTGAACCAAAAAAAAAATGAGTTTGTTTTTGCGAGCGAGTTTGTTTAAGCATGTGCTATCATTAAAAACTTCCAAAGTAATGACAGTAATGCCAAAATGTATTCATCTTTTCACTTTTTGAAAGGTGGAGGTGTAACATTTTCTTAAAACCTTTGCGCTTGATATACCACCACCTGTCGGAAAATCCGACACCATTTAATATCATACAGACAGATAAGAGCTGTGTTGTATAAACAAGTTACCCATAGAAAACGTAACTTGTAGTGGAATTACCGTCTATAGAAAACGGGATATCATCACCACATACTATTATAATTCACCAGCTATTTTGCTGGGAATTATTCTTAAATACATTAGTCTTTGGACTTTACCATCATAAAAACATCTTATATAAATTAACTTAATTATCAATATTAAAGTAGAGTAAATGTGACCCTTCTATCACTTTCTGACATGTGGACAATGTAAGCCAGGCATCAGGGTGAGGGAGGGCAGCCATTGTTGATACTAGACCAGAGGCTCACACGGGAGCAAATTCGGCTCCTGTTAAATTTACTTGGACGTAGTGTTATGGAAACTAAAGGAGTACCATTATCAACACGCTGTCTACAAATTCAAGTTAAGTGTTCTTTCCGAAACCCATTATCTATCATTAGTGGCCATTAATGTCATTGGGTAGGGTTAGCCGGTTAGAACGCGAAATCGCCTCATACTAAAGGTAATTAAGCCAGGTCTTTATTGTTCCATGTACAGTATTTTCTCTGATATAGCTTGTCATATATAGGTATCTGGCTTTACAGCTAGCGCCCTTTTGACAGGTCAAGACGAGGAAGCAAGATTTGTGCACCAGTTACTGGGTGATGGAAGCTACCTCAAAGAGGATAATTTGGTGTCTACACCCTAGTTATACCTGGTGGACTAACCTGCTGTACTATAAGATAAGGAACCACTTCAATGTATGTAGTTAATACTGTAGTTTGATTGGCTGCATATATATAAATATAACCCCCCTAATGTGTTGAGGATCGATTTGTGAGATTAAGAGATTATTGCAGAAATACAGTCCACTTATCATTATACAAATTGCTATCGAAGTATATAAATTAACGTAAATATAAATTCATATAAATTAAATAAATATAAATCTCACAGGTCGGTTCCCACACCACCGACATAAAATGCAACTGATGGAGTCGACTTTTAAATTTTTACACATGATATCAAAAAGCATTTCATAGCAACAGATGGTGCCAGTCGAAGCGTTACATGAACTTATTAGGGGCCCCACCACGATAACTATGAACTACTATGATGCTAAAAAATGCAATTTAATAGGAATTTGAACAGATTCCTAATATATATTAAATTGCTTAAACCACTCAACTACTTTCCTTCATAGTATATTTACGAGTGTCAAATTAATGTTTGGAGTGTCAAACCCAACACAATATGGCTGAGGCCCCACTATATAGCCTTCTTTTCGTATTCTATGAAATTTCACAGGTATTGTTAATGCTTGTAAAGTTTATTACAAAAGATAGACATACATTTGATGCTATTTTTCATAATAAAATCTAATTTAAGGCCCGACAAATATATCTATAAAATCTATAAACAGGTTAGAACCATACAAATGCAAGCATGCCTTTTTTTTACCAGTAATCAACTGAATGCCACAGAAAATGGAATCTTTACTTTGGCTACAGAAAACGGAGCAAAGCCAAGGGAGGATGACTGGAATAAACAGTTTCCAACCTGACTCTTCTCGCATATAAATATGTCTTTCTTGACCTCATTTCAAATTATATAGAGTACTGAAAGCTCATTTTCCATAGCAAATATACCAAGGAACTCATTTTACGACTAGAACGCAAACTAGGACCCCTCATTCAGATTCAAAACAAGAGAATTATTGACTGAACATTTACCCATTATATATCAAGCACACAGGACTCTTTAAAGCTATCTTAACTTCTTTAAAACCCTAATATGACCCATCTCACATGCAGATCCTGTTCTATGACTCGCCCTTCATGTCAATGTACCCCACAGTATCATGCAAATTCAAGATAAGGCTTACTACACCTAAATATCCAACTTGGTCTTTGTAAGGAATCTTGACCCCCCCTTCTATGCTTGACCCCACTGGGGTAATCATAGGTAGGGGGTCCCTATTGCCGACGTCATGTCAGGTGACACCCCCGCGACAAATAATGAAAATATTACCTGATTGGCCCATGACCCTGGGACAGAAAGAGAATTTTTCTACTCGGCTCCTGATTGGTCAAAAAATCGCGCCCCGTTCTCACCGCTCACTTCTGACCATTACAGAAAATGGAGCGGTGCCAAAGGCTCTCTGTACTATTCAGTCATAGCCTCATTAAAGTACTCCAAAAACTTCTATATTCGCTTTCAACTGTGTTTCTTGGTTTGAATCTATTGAACATTCACCCTCTGATCTATTTATAAGTAGGAGCCCCCAAATTGATACCATAGTACTCTGGTCACACCCCCGGCCCAAATCGTGAATTTTGCTCATGCCATTAAAATACTCCAAAAACGTTTATATGCCTTTCACCAGTGTATTTTTTGGTTTTCATCTATTGAACATTCATCCTCGGTACCTTCCATAAGTAGAGACCCCCTTCTTGATGCCTTAGACTCATCTTAAAAGCAAGAGACAAAAAGTGAAAAAACAGGTTAGGATAGGGCACCAGTTCCTCAGGTACACCCTGGGTGGTGGGCCCTGGGTACCCCTGGGGGGAACGGACAACCACTCCACCCAGCCAGCCAGCCAGGTGCGCGCTGACCGTGCCCTAACCTAACCACCTAAAATAAGTTTTTATTCGAATCCGCCCGCCGGGGTTGAGTCGGCATGGAAGTGCCCAACCGTTTCTGAAAAATTTATTCCCCATGTGTCTCCTTTTATACTACTGGACTACACATCAGGGCTCACTGATGTAACAAACTAGGTTGTTGTAGGAAAAATCCAGTATGTTCTTCTCAGACATGGGAGTGTGAGAAGTTGGAGTCACGTGTAGGGACCTGACTGGGAGCACGGGGCATCCCCTAGGAATTGGCGGGTGAAATACAAAATGACTGGCGCCTTTGTCTCATAGTATCGTATAATGATTATTTTACAGAATTCAGTAATTTAGAGAAATTAGTCTTCATTCAAATTGTAGTCAATAGTATTCCTGTTTATAGTATCAAGAGTATCCTAATTGTCAGTATAATGAGCAAGTCTCCATTAGTGACGTCACGAGCCGAGACTAGGCCTTGGCGCGGAGTGACCTCGGTGACCTGGCGGTCACGGGTCATCAGAGTTTCCACATTCAGTATTTCTCAAAGGTCAAATAGCCATTTTGTATTCGGAAATAGCTCTTCCCTATGATGCCTGTGTAATTACCTTCAGTTAAAAGAATTCAACCATCATGGTCGTTCAGTACAACAGAGATTAGTTGTTCAACTTAAACCCTACGAGTAAACTTAGTAAAGTCAGGCGTAGGGATACCCATCTGGGCTTCTGTGTAGAGGAGTGAGAGGGTAGATCAGTGTAGAAAAAGCAACGACTCGGGAAGGTGACCTCTATCCAACTCTCCCCTAGACCAGCACTACCACCGCTGGTCGCCATAAAAGGTATAGTTGCTATGGTTTTGAGTATAGGAAGTAAGTTATCTCATTGCCTTTAAAATAGGGAGTGTTAAACCAGGGAGTGCTTTGAATTAGATTTTGTTTAGTTTTTGAATAAATCATTTAGCTAGTAAATTGCCTTTTTATTAAGTCCATTTTATGTACTATTATTTACATGTCCTGGCCACGTGGCTCCCACGAGGCCGAGTTTCGTTGGGCCGCATATCCTAACACCGATTAAGAATTCATTATCCCTTTGATTGTTATTATGTCCGCACTTCAACGTAAAAGTCATCCCTCCAATACCAACGAGTCGGGGATCAAGCCCAAAGGTTTATTGAGAGTATAATCAATCCAAACCTAGGTTATTGCTCAGTGTTAATGGTCTGGTGGTGGCAGCATAAGGAGGTTCTAGAGTTTTGCTAGAGGTCTACTTCCACGTCATAAAGGTTGTAGAATCTTAGGTCGGTCAAAACGGCTTAAGATCACGTAGCGTGGGATTCGGCTAAAGTAATAGCTCTGGGGTCCCTTGGTTTGAAGAGAGTTGAATAAGAATAGGGTGGAGAATAAAAAAAAGAAGAAAGAACCCCCCCCATGTTTCACTGAGAGGGAATAGACACCCGGGCTCACTGAGTGGGACTACACACCAGGGGTCAGTGAGTGGGACTACACACGAGGGGTCAGTGAGTGGCACTACACACCAGCGCTCACTGAGTGGGACTACACAGCAGGGCTCACTGAGTGGGACTACACACCAGGGCTCACTGAGTGGGACTACACACCAGGGCTCACTGAGTGGGACTACACACCAGGGCTCACTGAGTGGGATTACACACCAGGGCTCACTGCGTGGGACTAGACACCAGGGCTCACTGAGTGGGACCAGACTTCAGGGCTCACTGAGTGGGACTACACACCAGGGCTCACTGAGTGGGACTACACACCAGGGCTCACTGAGTGGGACTACACACCAGGGCTCACTGAGTGGGACTACACACCAGGGCTCACTGAGTGGGACCAGACTTCAGGGCTCACTGAGTGGGACTACACACCAGGGCTCACTGAGTGGGACTACACACCAGAGGTCAGTGAGTGGGACTACACACCAGCGCTCAGTGAGTGGGACTACACACCAGGGCTCACTGAGCGGGACTACACACCAGGGCTCACTGAGTGGGACTACACACCCGGGCACACTGAGTGGGACTACACACCAGGGCTCACTGAGTGGGACTACACAATAGGGCTCACTGAGTGGGACTACACATCAGGGCTCACTGAGTGGGACTACACACCAGGGCTCACTGAGTGGGACTACACACCAGGGCTCACTGAGTGGGACTACACACCAGGGCTCACTGAGTGGGACTAGACACCAGGGCTCACTGAGTGGGACCAGACTTCAGGGCTCACTGAGTGGGACTACACACCAGGGCTCACTGAGTGGGACTACACACCAGGGCTCACTGAGTGGGACTACACACCAGGGCTCACTGAGTGGGACTACACACCAGGGCTCACTGAGTGGGACTACACACCAGGGCTCACTGAGTGGGACTACTCCTCAGGATTCAGTGAGTGGAAACAGACATCAGAGCTCCCTGAGTGGCGCTATTCATCAGGGTTTTGTGTGTGTGGGGGACTTCACGTCAGGGCTCCCTAAGGATGCTTATTGTTACGTGGACCATCATGCTCCGACTATTAACCACTGCACTGTGCAGGGCGCCTTATGGCGCTGGATCGAGGCTGCACAGAGCGCCATAAGGCGATCTTAGGTATATTGTAGGATTCAAAACTAGCACATGGTCACTTGGGTACGATATAGACTTAGAGGCATCAGGCCTCCAGTGAGCGTCCGACATTTTTTTCTATTCCCAGCAAGCCCCGCAGCATTGTGGAGTCTCAGTTTCAAAGTAGCAACCATGTCTGACTCATCAGATACGGAAATACAGGACATATTGTTTGATGATGACCATATCAGTGATACTGAAGACCGGAAAAAAGACCTAACTCAGGTGTCGGACACTAGTGATACAGACATTGAAGTGGACAATGTGGGAGAGTGTGGGCACAGCCCGGCCTGCAGCACCGAACTGGGTCAACACCAGTGGTGTTGCCATCCTCCTAACACAGCGTCACATGACTAGGTGGCCCGTCCTCTTAACACAGCGTCACATGACAAGGTGGCCCGTCCTCCTAACACAGCGTCACATGACTAGGTGGCCCGTCCTCTTAACACAGCGTCACATGACAAGGTGGCCCGTCCTCCTAACACAGCGTCACATGACTAGGTGACCCGTCCCCCTAACTCAGTGTCACATGACTAGGTGGCCCGTCCTCTTAACACAGCGTCACATGACAAGGTGGCCCGTCCTCCTAACACAGCGTCACATGACTAGGTGACCCGTCCCCCCTAACACAGCGTCACATGAATTAGTGGCCCGTACTCCTGAAACAGCGTCACATGACTAGGTGACCTATCCTCCTAACACAGCGTCACATGTTGATGTATACTCTATTAAAACCAAAAATTGTTGTAAGAGAAAATGGAAGCGGCTCGCAAAATTGACATACTATCTCGTTTTCTTTTTTGGGTCCTCTGGTAGGTTAGGATAAGACACCTCAGTATAACAGTTCCTTGACGTTGGAAACGCCCACAAGAACGGGCGGGACCACCACCCGAAATGATTGAGAATTGTTGGACAGCATCTTCCACACTCACCAGTGGTGGTGGACAACACCGTCCACGCTCACGAACACTGTCAGGCAGGTCTAGTACGCAGCGCCTGCTAGCACTGGGCGTTGTAAGGCAGCACCTTTTTCAGGTACTAATACTCTTCCTGTCCCGCAGGTGGTCTGGTGATAATTGTGACGGATGTGAAGTACCTGACGACAGTGGAGGCTTACAAGGACAAGCTGGAGCCACACATGGAGTGCCTGGAACAACAGGGGTTGTGGCACAAGGTAATATTTCCTCTAGTGTTGTTGTAGTTGTCGTTGGTTGAGGGCGACGACGATCTAGGGGGTCAGAGGCGCCCCGGTTGCCCGAGACCCGGAAAATCCTCAAACGTTATGGTCTTATTAGGAACAAAATGTACCATTCGTGAAAGATGGCAAACGTAAACAAGCTAAATACATTTTATTATACTGCACACTTTATATATATATATATATATATATATATATATATATATATATATATATATATATATATATATATATATATATATATATATATATATATATATATATAAGCCTATACTTGCATAAACCACAAGTGAAGATAAACAATCTTTGGACAACACCCACCAGTGGGACTCGAACCCAGAAAGCACAACTACCTTCCAGTAGCTGGCATAACTAGTATGCTTTAACCCACTACGCCATCAGACCTTACAAAAGAAGTAGATAGTTCGAGTTATATATCTCAAACATCTCTACCTCCCGAAGGCACCAGATGAGTGAGGGGTCAGTCTGCATTTTTCGTCAAGCCACTGTCAATGTGAGAGAACTCGTGTCCAGCTTATAAGCCTATACTTGCATAAACCACAAGTGAAGATAAACAATCTTTGGACAACACCCACCAGTGGGACTCGAACCCAGAAAGCACAACTACCTTCCAGTAGCTGGCATAACTAGTATGCTTTAACCCACTACGCCATCAGACCTTACAAAAGAAGTAGATAGTTCGAGATATATATCTCAAACATCTCTACCTCCCGAAGGCACCAGATGAGTGAGGGGTCAGTCTGCATTTTTCGTCAAGCCACTGTCAATGTGAGAGAACTCATGTCCAGCTTATAAGCCTATACTTGCATAAACCACAAGTGAAGATAAACAATCTTTAGACAACACCCACCAGTGGGACTCGAACCCAGAAAGCACAACTACCTTCCAGTAGCTGGCATAACTAGTATGCTTTAACCCACTACGCCATCAGACCTTACAAAAGAAGTAGATAGTTCGAGATATATATCTCAAACATCTCTACCTCCCGAAGGCACCAGATGAGTGAGGGGTCAGTCTGCATTTTTCGTCAAGCCACTGTCAATGTGAGAGAACTCGTGTCCAGCTTATAAGCCTATACTTGCATAAACCACAAGTGAAGATAAACAATCTTTGGACAACACCCACCAGTGGGACTCGAACCCAGAAAGCACAACTACCTTCCAGTAGCTGGCATAACTAGTATGCTTTAACACACTACGCCATCAGACCTTACAAAAGAAGTAGATAGTTCGAGATATATATCTCAAACATCTCTACCTCCCGAAGGCACCAGATGAGTGAGGGGTCAGTCTGCATTTTTCGTCAAGCCACTGTCAATGTGAGAGAACTCGTGTCCAGCTTATAAGCCTATACTTGCATAAACCACAAGTGAAGATAAACAATCTTTGGACAACACCCACCAGTGGGACTCGAACCCAGAAAGCACAACTACCTTCCAGTAGCTGGCATAACTAGTATGCTTTAACCCACTACGCCATCAGACCTTACAAAAGAAGTAGATAGTTCGAGATATATATCTCAAACATCTCTACCTCCCGAAGGCACCAGATGAGTGAGGGGTCAGTCTGCATTTTTCGTCAAGCCACTGTCAATGTGAGAGAACTCGTGTCCAGCTTATAAGCCTATACTTGCATAAACCACAAGTGAAGATAAACAATCTTTGGACAACACCCACCAGTGGGACTCGAACCCAGAAAGCACAACTACCTTCCAGTAGCTGGCATAACTAGTATGCTTTAACCCACTACGCCATCAGACCTTACAAAAGAAGTAGATAGTTCGAGATATATATCTCAAACATCTCTACCTCCCGAAGGCACCAGATGAGTGAGGGGTCAGTCTGCATTTTTCGTCAAGCCACTGTCAATGTGAGAGAACTCGTGTCCAGCTTATAAGCCTATACTTGCATAAACCACAAGTGAAGATAAACAATCTTTGGACAACACCCACCAGTGGGACTCGAACCCAGAAAGCACAACTACCTTCCAGTAGCTGGCATAACTAGTATGTTTTAACCCACTACGCCATCAGACCTTACAAAAGAAGTAGATAGTTCGAGATATATATCTCAAACATCTCTACCTCCCGAAGGCACCAGATGAGTGAGGGGTCAGTCTGCATTTTTCGTCAAGCCACTGTCAATGTGAGAGAACTCGTGTCCAGCTTATAAGCCTATACTTGCATAAACCACAAGTGAATACTAGTTATGCCAGCTACTGGAAGGTAGTTGTGCTTTCTGGGTTCGAGTCCCACTGGTGGGTGTTGTCCAAAGATTGTTTATCTTCACTTGTGGTTTATGCAAGTATAGGCTTATAAGCTGGACACGAGTTCTCTCACATTGACAGTGGCTTGACGAAAAATGCAGACTGACCCCTCACTCATCTGGTGCCTTCGGGAGGTAGAGATGTTTGAGATATATATCTCGAACTATCTACTTCTTTTGTAAGGTCTGATGGCGTAGTGGGTTAAAGCATACTAGTTATGCCAGCTACTGGAAGGTAGTTGTGCTTTCTGGGTTCGAGTCCCACTGGTGGGTGTTGTCCAAAGATTGTTTATCTTCACTTGTGGTTTATGCAAGTATAGGCTTATAAGCTGGACACGAGTTCTCTCACATTGACAGTGGCTTGACGAAAAATGCAGACTGACCCCTCACTCATCTGGTGCCTTCGGGAGGTAGAGATGTTTGAGATATATATCTCGAACTATCTACTTCTTTTGTAAGGTCTGATGGCGTAGTGGGTTAAAGCATACTAGTTATGCCAGCTACTGGAAGGTAGTTGTGCTTTCTGGGTTCGAGTCCCACTGGTGGGTGTTGTCCAAAGATTGTTTATCTTCACTTGTGGTTTATGCAAGTATAGGCTTATAAGCTGGACACGAGTTCTCTCACATTGACAGTGGCTTGACGAAAAATGCAGACTGACCCCTCACTCATCTGGTGCCTTCGGGAGGTAGAGATGTTTGAGATATATATCTCGAACTATCTACTTCTTTTGTAAGGTCTGATGGCGTAGTGGGTTAAAGCATACTAGTTATGCCAGCTACTGGAAGGTAGTTGTGCTTTCTGGGTTCGAGTCCCACTGGTGGGTGTTGTCCAAAGATTGTTTATCTTCACTTGTGGTTTATGCAAGTATAGGCTTATAAGCTGGACACGAGTTCTCTCACATTGACAGTGGCTTGACGAAAAATGCAGACTGACCCCTCACTCATCTGGTGCCTTCGGGAGGTAGAGATGTTTGAGATATATATCTCGAACTATCTACTTCTTTTGTAAGGTCTGATGGCGTAGTGGGTTAAAGCATACTAGTTATGCCAGCTACTGGAAGGTAGTTGTGCTTTCTGGGTTCGAGTCCCACTGGTGGGTGTTGTCCAAAGATTGTTTATCTTCACTTGTGGTTTATGCAAGTATAGGCTTATAAGCTGGACACGAGTTCTCTCACATTGACAGTGGCTTGACGAAAAATGCAGACTGACCCCTCACTCATCTGGTGCCTTCGGGAGGTAGAGATGTTTGAGATATATATCTCGAACTATCTACTTCTTTTGTAAGGTCTGATGGCGTAGTGGGTTAAAGCATACTAGTTATGCCAGCTACTGGAAGGTAGTTGTGCTTTCTGGGTTCGAGTCCCACTGGTGGGTGTTGTCCAAAGATTGTTTATCTTCACTTGTGGTTTATGAAAGTATAGGCTTATAAGCTGGACACGAGTTCTCTCACATTGACAGTGGCTTGACGAAAAATGCAGACTGACCCCTCACTCATCTGGTGCCTTCGGGAGGTAGAGATGTTTGAGATATATATCTCGAACTATCTACTTCTTTTGTAAGGTCTGATGGCGTAGTGGGTTAAAGCATACTAGTTATGCCAGCTACTGGAAGGTAGTTGTGCTTTCTGGGTTCGAGTCCCACTGGTGGGTGTTGTCCAAAGATTGTATATATATATATATATATATATGTATATATATATATATATATATATATATATATATATATATAAATATATATATATATATATATATATATATATATATATATATATATATATATATATATATATATATATATATATATATATATATATATGTCGTACCTAGTAGCCAGAACACACTTCTCGGCCTACTATGCAAGGCCCGATTTGCCTAATAAGCCAAGTTTTCATGAATTAATTGTTTTTCGACTACCTAACCTACCTAACCTAACCTAACCTAACTTTTTCGGCTACCTAACCTAACCTAACCTATAAAGGTAGGGTTGGTTAGGTTCGGTCATATATCTAAGTTAATTTTAACTCCAAAATAAAAAATTGACCTCATACATAATGAAATGGGTAGCTTTATCATTTCATAAGAAAAAAATTAGAGAAAACATATTAATTCAGGAAAACTTGGCTTATTAGGCAAATCGGACCTTGCATAGTAGGCCGAGAAGTGCGTTCTGGCTACTAGGTATGACATATATATATATATATATATATATATATATATATATATATATATATATATATATATATATATATATATATATATATATATATATATATATATATATATATAACTGAAAACTCACACCCCAGAAGTGACTCGAACCCATACTGCCAGGAGCAACGCAACTGGTATGTACAGGGACGCTTTAATCCGCTTGACCATCACGAACGGACATAAGAAAGTGATAGCCGAAGCTATTTGAACCACTTCCCCGCCGGCACTCGGATGGTAATCTTGGGCTTTGCATTTTATCAAATCACCTCATTCTTTGGGGCACACGTGAGGAACACAAATGCAAACAAGCCTGAATGGTCCCATGGACTATATACAACTGAAAACTCACACCCCAGAAGTGACTCGAACCCATACTGCCAGGAGCAACGCAACTGGTATGTACAGGGACGCCTTAATCCGCTTGACCATCACGACCGGACATAAGGAAGTGATAGCCGAAGCTATTTGAACCACTTCCCCGCCGGCACTCGGATGGTAATCTTGGGCATAGCATTTTATCAAATCACCTCATTCTTTGGGGCACACGTGAGGAACACAAATGCAAACAAGCCTGAATGGTCCCCAGGACTATATACAACTGAAAACTCACACCCCAGAAGTGACTCGAACCCATACTGCCAGGAGCAACGCAACTGGTATGTACAGGGACGCCTTAATCCGCTTGACCATCACGACCGGACATAAGGAAGTGATAGCCGAAGCTATTTGAACCACTTCCCCGCCGGCACTCGGATGGTAATCTTGGGCATAGCATTTCATCAAATCACCTCATTCTTTGGGAAAGTTCACCTCATTCATTGTAGAAAGCCTATTGGTCCATATTTCTTGATGCTTCTATATTGGAGCGGAGTCTTGAGGTGGGTAGAATATAGGTGTGCATTAATTGGCTGTTGATTGCTGGTGTTGACTTCTTGATGTGTAGTGCCTCGCAAACGTCAAGCCACCTGCTATCGCTGTACCTATCGATGATTTCTGTGTTGTTTACTAGGATTTCTCTAGCGATGGTTTGGTTGTGGGAAGAGATTATATGTTCCTTAATGGAGCCCTGTTGCTTATGCATCGTTAAACGCCTAGAAAGAGATGTTGTTGTCTTGCCTATATACTGGGTTTTTTGGAGCTTACAGTCCCTAAGAGGGCATTATATATATATATATATATATATATATATATATATATATATATATATATATATATATATATATATATATATATATATATATATATATATATATATATATATATATACATATATATCTATATATATATATATATATATATATATATATATATATATATATATATACATATATATATCTATATATATATATATATATATATATATATATATATATATATATATATATATATATATATATATATATATATATATATATATATATATATATATATATATATATATATATATATATATATATATCTGTCGTACCTAGTAGCCAGAGCGCACTTCTCAGCCTACTATGCAAGGCCCAATTTGCCTAATAAGCCAAGTTTTCATGAATTAATTGTTTTTCGACTACCTAACCTACCTAACCTTACCTAACCTAACTTTTTTGGCCACCTAACCTAACCTAACCTATAAAGATAGGTTAGGTTAGGTAGGGTTGGTTAGGTTCGGTCATATATCTACATTAATTTTAACTCCAATAAAAAAAATTGACCTCATACATAATGAAATGGGTAGCTTTATCATTTCATAAGAAAAAAAATGAGAAAATATATTAATTCCAGAAAACTTGGCTTATTAGGCAAATCGGGCCTTGCATAGTAGGCTGAGAAGTGCGTTCTGGCTACTAGGTACGACATATATATATATATATATATATATATATATATATATATATATATATATATATATATATATATATATATATATATATATATATATATATATATATATATATATATAATGCCCTCTTGGGGACTGTAAGCTCCAAAAAACCCAGTATATATATATATATATATATATATAAGCCTATACTTGCATAAACCACAAGTGAAGATTAACAATCTTTGGACAACACCCACCAGTGGGACTCGAACCCAGAAAGCACAACTACCTTCCAGTAGCTGGCATAACTAGTATGCTTTAACCCACTACGCCATCAGACCTTACAAAAGAAGTAGATAGTTCGAGATATATATCTCAAACATCTCCACCTCCCGAAGGCACCAGATGAGTGAGGGGTCAGTCTGCATTTTTCGTCAAGCCACTGTCAATGTGAGAGAACTCGTGTCCAGCTTATAAGCCTATACTTGCATAAACCACAAGTGAAGATTAACAATCTTTGGACAACACCCACCAGTGGGACTCGAACCCAGAAAGCACAACTACCTTCCAGTAGCTGGCATAACTAGTATGCTTTAACCCACTACGCCATCAGACCTTACAAAAGAAGTAGATAGTTCGAGATATATATCTCAAACATCTCCACCTCCCGAAGGCACCAGATGAGTGAGGGGTCAGTCTGCATTTTTCGTCAAGCCACTGTCAATGTGAGAGAACTCGTGTCCAGCTTATAAGCCTATACTTGCATAAACCACAAGTGAAGATTAACAATCTTTGGACAACACCCACCAGTGGGACTCGAACCCAGAAAGCACAACTACCTTCCAGTAGCTGGCATAACTAGTATGCTTTAACCCACTACGCCATCAGACCTTACAAAAGAAGTAGATAGTTCGAGATATATATCTCAAACATCTCCACCTCCCAAAGGCACCAGATGAGTGAGGGGTCAGTCTGCATTTTTCGTCAAGCCACTGTCAATGTGAGAGAACTCGTGTCCAGCTTATAAGCCTATACTTACATAAACCACAAGTGAAGATTAACAATCTTTGGACAACACCCACCAGTGGGACTCGAACACAGAAAGCACAACTACCTTCCAGTAGCTGGCATAACTAGTATGCTTTAACCCACTACGCCATCAGACCTTACAAAAGAAGTAGATAGTTCGAGATATATATCTCAAACATCTCCACCTCCCGAAGGCACCAGATGAGTGAGGGGTCAGTCTGCATTTTTCGTCAAGCCACTGTCAATGTGAGAGAACTCGTGTCCAGCTTATAAGCCTATACTTGCATAAACCACAAGTGAAGATTAACAATCTTTGGACAACACCCACCAGTGGGACTCGAACCCAGAAAGCACAACTACCTTCCAGTAGCTGGCATAACTAGTATGCTTTAACCCACTACGCCATCAGACCTTACAAAAGAAGTAGATAGTTCGAGATATATATCTCAAACATCTCCACCTCCCGAAGGCACCAGATGAGTGAGGGGTCAGTCTGCATTTTTCGTCAAGCCACTGTCAATGTGAGAGAACTCGTGTCCAGCTTATAAGCCTATACTTGCATAAACCACAAGTGAAGATTAACAATCTTTGGACAACACCCACCAGTGGGACTCGAACCCAGAAAGCACAACTACCTTCCAGTAGCTGGCATAACTAGTATGCTTTAACCCACTACGCCACCAGACCTTACAAAAGAAGTAGATAGTTCGAGATATATATCTCAAACATCTCCACCTCCCGAAGGCACCAGATGAGTGAGGGGTCAGTCTGCATTTTTCGTCAAGCCACTGTCAATGTGAGAGAACTCGTGTCCAGCTTATAAGCCTATACTTGCATAAACCACAAGTGAAGATTAACAATCTTTGGACAACACCCACCAGTGGGACTCGAACCCAGAAAGCACAACTACCTTCCAGTAGCTGGCATAACTAGTATGCTTTAACCCACTACGCCATCAGACCTTACAAAAGAAGTAGATAGTTCGAGATATATATCTCAAACATCTCCACCTCCCGAAGGCACCAGATGAGTGAGGGGTCAGTCTGCATTTTTCGTCAAGCCACTGTCAATGTGAGAGAACTCGTGTCCAGCTTATAAGCCTATACTTGCATAAACCACAAGTGAAGATTAACAATCTTTGGACAACACCCACCAGTGGGACTCGAACCCAGAAAGCACAACTACCTTCCAGTAGCTGGCATAACTAGTATGCTTTAACCCACTACGCCATCAGACCTTACAAAAGAAGTAGATAGTTCGAGATATATATCTCAAACATCTCCACCTCCCGAAGGCACCAGATGAGTGAGGGGTCAGTCTGCATTTTTCGTCAAGCCACTGTCAATGTGAGAGAACTCGTGTCCAGCTTATAAGCCTATACTTGCATAAACCACAAGTGAAGATTAACAATCTTTGGACAACACCCACCAGTGGGACTCGAACCCAGAAAGCACAACTACCTTCCAGTAGCTGGCATAACTAGTATGCTTTAACCCACTACGCCATCAGACCTTACAAAAGAAGTAGATAGTTCGAGATATATATCTCAAACATCTCCACCTCCCGAAGGCACCAGATGAGTGAGGGGTCAGTCTGCATTTTTCGTCAAGCCACTGTCAATGTGAGAGAACTCGTGTCCAGCTTATAAGCCTATACTTGCATAAACCACAAGTGAAGATTAACAATCTTTGGACAACACCCACCAGTGGGACTCGAACCCAGAAAGCACAACTACCTTCCAGTAGCTGGCATAACTAGTATGCTTTAACCCACTACGCCATCAGACCTTACAAAAGAAGTAGATAGTTCGAGATATATATCTCAAACATCTCCACCTCCCGAAGGCACCAGATGAGTGAGGGGTCAGTCTGCATTTTTCGTCAAGCCACTGTCAATGTGAGAGAACTCGTGTCCAGCTTATAAGCCTATACTTGCATAAACCACAAGTGAAGATTAACAATCTTTGGACAACACCCACCAGTGGGACTCGAACCCAGAAAGCACAACTAGAAGGTAGTTGTTTTACTGGAAGGTAGCTACTGGAAGGTAGTTGTGCTGAAGCTACAGCTACTGGAAGGTAGTTGTGCTTTCTGGGTTCGAGTCCCACTGGTGGGTGTTGTCCAAAGATTGTTAATCTTCACTTGTGGTTTATGCAAGTATAGGCTTATAAGCTGGACACGAGTTCTCTCACATTGACAGTGGCTTGACGAAAAATGCAGACTGACCCCTCACTCATCTGGTGCCTTCGGGAGGTGGAGATGTTTGAGATATATATCTCGAACTATCTACTTCTTTTGTAAGGTCTGATGGTGTAGTGGGTTAAAGCATACTAGTTATGCCAGCTACTGGAAGGTAGTTGTGCTTTCTGGGTTCGAGTCCCACTGGTGGGTGTTGTCCAAAGATTATTAATCTTCACTTGTGGTTTATGCAAGTATAGGCTTATAAGCTGGACACGAGTTCTCTCACATTGACAGTGGCTTGATGGAAAATGCAGACTGACCCCACACTCATCTGGTGCCTTCGGGAAGTGGAGATGTTTGAGATATATATCTCGAACTATCTACTTCTTTTGTAAGGTCTGATGGTGTAGTGGGTTAAAGCATACTAGTTATGCCAGCTACTGGAAGGTAGTTGTGCTTTCTGGGTTCGAGTCCCACTGGTGGGTGTTGTCCAAAGATTATTAATCTTCACTTGTGGTTTATGCAAGTATAGGCTTATAAGCTGGACACGAGTTCTCTCACATTGACAGTGGCTTGATGGAAAATGCAGACTGACCCCACACTCATCTGGTGCCTTCGGGAAGTGGAGATGTTTGAGATATATATCTCGAACTATCTACTTCTTTTGTAAGGTCTGATGGTGTAGTGGGTTAAAGCATACTAGTTATGCCAGCTACTGGAAGGTAGTTGTGCTTTCTGGGTTCGAGTCCCACTGGTGGGTGTTGTCCAAAGATTATTAATCTTCACTTGTGGTTTATGCAAGTATAGGCTTATAAGCTGGACACGAGTTCTCTCACATTGACAGTGGCTTGATGGAAAATGCAGACTGACCCCACACTCATCTGGTGCCTTCGGGAAGTGGAGATGTTTGAGATATATATCTTGAACTATCTACTTCTTTTGTAAGGTCTGATGGTGTAGTGGGTTAAAGCATACTAGTTATGCCAGCTACTAAAAGGTAGTTGTGCTTTCTGGGTTCGAGTCCCACTGGTGGGTGTTGTCCAAAGATTATTAATCTTCACTTGTGGTTTATGCAAGTATAGGCTTATAAGCTGGACACGAGTTATCTCACATTGACAGTAGCTTGATGGAAAATGCAGACTGACCCCACACTCATCTGGTGCCTTCGGGAAGTGGAGATGTTTGAGATATATATCTCGAACTATCTACTTCTTTTGTAAGGTCTGATGGTGTAGTGGGTTAAAGCATACTAGTTATGCCAGCTACTGGAAGGTAGTTGTGCTTTCTGGGTTCGAGTCCCACTGGTGGGTGTTGTCCAAAGATTATTAATCTTCACTTGTGGTTTATGCAAGTATAGGCTTATAAGCTGGACACGAGTTCTCTCACATTGACAGTGGCTTGATGGAAAATGCAGACTGACCCCACACTCATCTGGTGCCTTCGGGAAGTGGAGATGTTTGAGATATATATCTCGAACTATCTACTTCTTTTGTAAGGTCTGATGGTGTAGTGGGTTAAAGCATACTAGTTATGCCAGCTACTGGAAGGTAGTTGTGCTTTCTGGGTTCGAGTCCCACTGGTGGGTGTTGTCCAAAGATTATTAATCTTCACTTGTGGTTTATGCAAGTATAGGCTTATAAGCTGGACACGAGTTCTCTCACATTGACAGTGGCTTGATGGAAAATGCAGACTGACCCCACACTCATCTGGTGCCTTCGGGAAGTGGAGATGTTTGAGATATATATCTCGAACTATCTACTTCTTTTGTAAGGTCTGATGGTGTAGTGGGTTAAAGCATACTAGTTATGCCAGCTACTGGAAGGTAGTTGTGCTTTCTGGGTTCGAGTCCCACTGGTGGGTGTTGTCCAAAGATTGTATATATATATATATATATATATATATATATATATGTATATATATATATATATATATATATATATATATATATATATATATATAAATATATATATATATATATATATATATATATATATATATATAAATATATATATATATATATATATATATATATATATATATATATATATATATATATATATATATATATATATATATGTCGTACCTAGTAGCCAGAACACACTTCTCGGCCTACTATGCAAGGCCCGATTTGCCTAATAAGCCAAGTTTTCATGAATTAATTGTTTTTCGACTACCTAACCTACCTAACCTAACCTAACCTAACTTTTTCGGCTACCTAACCTAACCTAACCTATAAAGGTAGGGTTGGTTAGGTTCGGTCATATATCTAAGTTAATTTTAACTCCAAAATAAAAAATTGACCTCATACATAATGAAATGGGTAGCTTTATCATTTCATAAGAAAAAAATTAGAGAAAACATATTAATTCAGGAAAACTTGGCTTATTAGGCAAATCGGACCTTGCATAGTAGGCCGAGAAGTGCGTTCTGGCTACTAGGTATGACATATATATATATATATATATATATATATATATATATATATATATATATATATATATATATATATATATATATATATATATATATATATATATATATATATATATATAACTGAAAACTCACACCCCAGAAGTGACTCGAACCCATACTGCCAGGAGCAATGCAACTGGTATGTACAGGGACGCTTTAATCCGCTTGACCATCACGAACGGACATAAGAAAGTGATAGCCGAAGCTATTTGAACCACTTCCCCGCCGGCACTCGGATGGTAATCTTGGGCTTTGCATTTTATCAAATCACCTCATTCTTTGGGGCACACGTGAGGAACACAAATGCAAACAAGCCTGAATGGTCCCATGGACTATATACAACTGAAAACTCACACCCCAGAAGTGACTCGAACCCATACTGCCAGGAGCAACGCAACTGGTATGTACAGGGACGCCTTAATCCGCTTGACCATCACGACCGGACATAAGGAAGTGATAGCCGAAGCTATTTGAACCACTTCCCCGCCGGCACTCGGATGGTAATCTTGGGCATAGCATTTTATCAAATCACCTCATTCTTTGGGGCACACGTGAGGAACACAAATGCAAACAAGCCTGAATGGTCCCCAGGACTATATACAACTGAAAACTCACACCCCAGAAGTGACTCGAACCCATACTGCCAGGAGCAACGCAACTGGTATGTACAGGGACGCCTTAATCCGCTTGACCATCACGACCGGACATAAGGAAGTGATAGCCGAAGCTATTTGAACCACTTCCCCGCCGGCACTCGGATGGTAATCTTGGGCATAGCATTTCATCAAATCACCTCATTCTTTGGGAAAGTTCACCTCATTCATTGTAGAAAGCCTATTGGTCCATATTTCTTGATGCTTCTATATTGGAGCGGAGTCTTGAGGTGGGTAGAATATAGGTGTGCATTAATTGGCTGTTGATTGCTGGTGTTGACTTCTTGATGTGTAGTGCCTCGCAAACGTCAAGCCACCTGCTATCGCTGTACCTATCGATGATTTCTGTGTTGTTTACTAGGATTTCTCTAGCGATGGTTTGGTTGTGGGAAGAGATTATATGTTCCTTAATGGAGCCCTGTTGCTTATGCATCGTTAAACGCCTAGAAAGAGATGTTGTTGTCTTGCCTATATACTGGGTTTTTTGGAGCTTACAGTCCCTAAGAGGGCATTATATATATATATATATATATATATATATATATATATATATATATATATATATATATATATATATATATATATATATATATATATATATATATATACATATATATCTATATATATATATATATATATATATATATATATATATATACATATATATATCTATATATATATATATATATATATATATATATATATATATATATATATATATATATATATATATATATATATATATATATATATATATATATATATATATATATATATATATATATATATATATATATATATATATATATATATATATATATATATATATCTGTCGTACCTAGTAGCCAGAGCGCACTTCTCAGCCTACTATGCAAGGCCCAATTTGCCTAATAAGCCAAGTTTTCATGAATTAATTGTTTTTTGACTACCTAACCTACCTAACCTTACCTAACCTAACTTTTTCGGCCACCTAACCTAACCTAACCTATAAAGATAGGTTAGGTTAGGTAGGGTTGGTTAGGTTCGGTCATATATCTACATTAGTTTTAACTCCAATAAAAAAAATTGACCTCATACATAATGAAATGGGTAGCTTTATCATTTCATAAGAAAAAAAATGAGAAAATATATTAATTCCAGAAAACTTGGCTTATTAGGCAAATCGGGCCTTGCATAGTAGGCTGAGAAGTGCGTTCTGGCTACTAGGTACGACATATATATATATATATATATATATATATATATATATATATATATATAATGCCCTCTTGGGGACTGTAAGCTCCAAAAAACCCAGTATATATATATATATATATATATAAGCCTATACTTGCATAAACCACAAGTGAAGATTAACAATCTTTGGACAACACCCACCAGTGGGACTCGAACCCAGAAAGCACAACTACCTTCCAGTAGCTGGCATAACTAGTATGCTTTAACCCACTACGCCATCAGACCTTACAAAAGAAGTAGATAGTTCGAGATATATATCTCAAACATCTCCACCTCCCGAAGGCACCAGATGAGTGAGGGGTCAGTCTGCATTTTTCGTCAAGCCACTGTCAATGTGAGAGAACTCGTGTCCAGCTTATAAGCCTATACTTGCATAAACCACAAGTGAAGATTAACAATCTTTGGACAACACCCACCAGTGGGACTCGAACCCAGAAAGCACAACTACCTTCCAGTAGCTGGCATAACTAGTATGCTTTAACCCACTACGCCATCAGACCTTACAAAAGAAGTAGATAGTTCGAGATATATATCTCAAACATCTCCACCTCCCGAAGGCACCAGATGAGTGAGGGGTCAGTCTGCATTTTTCGTCAAGCCACTGTCAATGTGAGAGAACTCGTGTCCAGCTTATAAGCCTATACTTGCATAAACCACAAGTGAAGATTAACAATCTTTGGACAACACCCACCAGTGGGACTCGAACCCAGAAAGCACAACTACCTTCCAGTAGCTGGCATAACTAGTATGCTTTAACCCACTACGCCATCAGACCTTACAAAAGAAGTAGATAGTTCGAGATATATATCTCAAACATCTCCACCTCCCGAAGGCACCAGATGAGTGAGGGGTCAGTCTGCATTTTTCGTCAAGCCACTGTCAATGTGAGAGAACTCGTGTCCAGCTTATAAGCCTATACTTGCATAAACCACAAGTGAAGATTAACAATCTTTGGACAACACCCACCAGTGGGACTCGAACCCAGAAAGCACAACTACCTTCCAGTAGCTGGCATAACTAGTATGCTTTAACCCACTACGCCATCAGACCTTACAAAAGAAGTAGATAGTTCGAGATATATATCTCAAACATCTCCACCTCCCAAAGGCACCAGATGAGTGAGGGGTCAGTCTGCATTTTTCGTCAAGCCACTGTCAATGTGAGAGAACTCGTGTCCAGCTTATAAGCCTATACTTACATAAACCACAAGTGAAGATTAACAATCTTTGGACAACACCCACCAGTGGGACTCGAACACAGAAAGCACAACTACCTTCCAGTAGCTGGCATAACTAGTATGCTTTAACCCACTACGCCATCAGACCTTACAAAAGAAGTAGATAGTTCGAGATATATATCTCAAACATCTCCACCTCCCGAAGGCACCAGATGAGTGAGGGGTCAGTCTGCATTTTTCGTCAAGCCACTGTCAATGTGAGAGAACTCGTGTCCAGCTTATAAGCCTATACTTGCATAAACCACAAGTGAAGATTAACAATCTTTGGACAACACCCACCAGTGGGACTCGAACCCAGAAAGCACAACTACCTTCCAGTAGCTGGCATAACTAGTATGCTTTAACCCACTACGCCATCAGACCTTACAAAAGAAGTAGATAGTTCGAGATATATATCTCAAACATCTCCACCTCCCGAAGGCACCAGATGAGTGAGGGGTCAGTCTGCATTTTTCGTCAAGCCACTGTCAATGTGAGAGAACTCGTGTCCAGCTTATAAGCCTATACTTGCATAAACCACAAGTGAAGATTAACAATCTTTGGACAACACCCACCAGTGGGACTCGAACCCAGAAAGCACAACTACCTTCCAGTAGCTGGCATAACTAGTATGCTTTAACCCACTACGCCACCAGACCTTACAAAAGAAGTAGATAGTTCGAGATATATATCTCAAACATCTCCACCTCCCGAAGGCACCAGATGAGTGAGGGGTCAGTCTGCATTTTTCGTCAAGCCACTGTCAATGTGAGAGAACTCGTGTCCAGCTTATAAGCCTATACTTGCATAAACCACAAGTGAAGATTAACAATCTTTGGACAACACCCACCAGTGGGACTCGAACCCAGAAAGCACAACTACCTTCCAGTAGCTGGCATAACTAGTATGCTTTAACCCACTACGCCATCAGACCTTACAAAAGAAGTAGATAGTTCGAGATATATATCTCAAACATCTCCACCTCCCGAAGGCACCAGATGAGTGAGGGGTCAGTCTGCATTTTTCGTCAAGCCACTGTCAATGTGAGAGAACTCGTGTCCAGCTTATAAGCCTATACTTGCATAAACCACAAGTGAAGATTAACAATCTTTGGACAACACCCACCAGTGGGACTCGAACCCAGAAAGCACAACTACCTTCCAGTAGCTGGCATAACTAGTATGCTTTAACCCACTACGCCATCAGACCTTACAAAAGAAGTAGATAGTTCGAGATATATATCTCAAACATCTCCACCTCCCGAAGGCACCAGATGAGTGAGGGGTCAGTCTGCATTTTTCGTCAAGCCACTGTCAATGTGAGAGAACTCGTGTCCAGCTTATAAGCCTATACTTGCATAAACCACAAGTGAAGATTAACAATCTTTGGACAACACCCACCAGTGGGACTCGAACCCAGAAAGCACAACTACCTTCCAGTAGCTGGCATAACTAGTATGCTTTAACCCACTACGCCATCAGACCTTACAAAAGAAGTAGATAGTTCGAGATATATATCTCAAACATCTCCACCTCCCGAAGGCACCAGATGAGTGAGGGGTCAGTCTGCATTTTTCGTCAAGCCACTGTCAATGTGAGAGAACTCGTGTCCAGCTTATAAGCCTATACTTGCATAAACCACAAGTGAAGATTAACAATCTTTGGACAACACCCACCAGTGGGACTCGAACCCAGAAAGCACAACTACCTTCCAGTAGCTGGCATAACTAGTATGCTTTAACCCACTACGCCATCAGACCTTACAAAAGAAGTAGATAGTTCGAGATATATATCTCAAACATCTCCACCTCCCGAAGGCACCAGATGAGTGAGGGGTCAGTCTGCATTTTTCGTCAAGCCACTGTCAATGTGAGAGAACTCGTGTCCAGCTTATAAGCCTATACTTGCATAAACCACAAGTGAAGATTAACAATCTTTGGACAACACCCACCAGTGGGACTCGAACCCAGAAAGCACAACTAGAAGGTAGTTGTTTTACTGGAAGGTAGCTACTGGAAGGTAGTTGTGCTGAAGCTACAGCTACTGGAAGGTAGTTGTTCTTTCTGGGTTCGAGTCCCACTGGTGGGTGTTGTCCAAAGATTGTTAATCTTCACTTGTGGTTTATGCAAGTATAGGCTTATAAGCTGGACACGAGTTCTCTCACATTGACAGTGGCTTGACGAAAAATGCAGACTGACCCCTCACTCATCTGGTGCCTTCGGGAGGTGGAGATGTTTGAGATATATATCTCGAACTATCTACTTCTTTTGTAAGGTCTGATGGTGTAGTGGGTTAAAGCATACTAGTTATGCCAGCTACTGGAAGGTAGTTGTGCTTTCTGGGTTCGAGTCCCACTGGTGGGTGTTGTCCAAAGATTATTAATCTTCACTTGTGGTTTATGCAAGTATAGGCTTATAAGCTGGACACGAGTTCTCTCACATTGACAGTGGCTTGATGGAAAATGCAGACTGACCCCACACTCATCTGGTGCCTTCGGGAAGTGGAGATGTTTGAGATATATATCTCGAACTATCTACTTCTTTTGTAAGGTCTGATGGTGTAGTGGGTTAAAGCATACTAGTTATGCCAGCTACTGGAAGGTAGTTGTGCTTTCTGGGTTCGAGTCCCACTGGTGGGTGTTGTCCAAAGATTATTAATCTTCACTTGTGGTTTATGCAAGTATAGGCTTATAAGCTGGACACGAGTTCTCTCACATTGACAGTGGCTTGATGGAAAATGCAGACTGACCCCACACTCATCTGGTGCCTTCGGGAAGTGGAGATGTTTGAGATATATATCTCGAACTATCTACTTCTTTTGTAAGGTCTGATGGTGTAGTGGGTTAAAGCATACTAGTTATGCCAGCTACTGGAAGGTAGTTGTGCTTTCTGGGTTCGAGTCCCACTGGTGGGTGTTGTCCAAAGATTATTAATCTTCACTTGTGGTTTATGCAAGTATAGGCTTATAAGCTGGACACGAGTTCTCTCACATTGACAGTGGCTTGATGGAAAATGCAGACTGACCCCACACTCATCTGGTGCCTTCGGGAAGTGGAGATGTTTGAGATATATATCTTGAACTATCTACTTCTTTTGTAAGGTCTGATGGTGTAGTGGGTTAAAGCATACTAGTTATGCCAGCAACTGGAAGGTAGTTGTGCTTTCTGGGTTCGAGTCCCACTGGTGGGTGTTGTCCAAAGATTATTAATCTTCACTTGTGGTTTATGCAAGTATAGGCTTATAAGCTGGACACGAGTTATCTCACATTGACAGTAGCTTGATGGAAAATGCAGACTGACCCCACACTCATCTGGTGCCTTCGGGAAGTGGAGATGTTTGAGATATATATCTCGAACTATCTACTTCTTTTGTAAGGTCTGATGGTGTAGTGGGTTAAAGCATACTAGTTATGCCAGCTACTGGAAGGTAGTTGTGCTTTCTGGGTTCGAGTCCCACTGGTGGGTGTTGTCCAAAGATTATTAATCTTCACTTGTGGTTTATGCAAGTATAGGCTTATAAGCTGGACACGAGTTCTCTCACATTGACAGTGGCTTGATGGAAAATGCAGACTGACCCCACACTCATCTGGTGCCTTCGGGAAGTGGAGATGTTTGAGATATATATCTCGAACTATCTACTTCTTTTGTAAGGTCTGATGGTGTAGTGGGTTAAAGCATACTAGTTATGCCAGCTACTGGAAGGTAGTTGTGCTTTCTGGGTTCGAGTCCCACTGGTGGGTGTTGTCCAAAGATTATTAATCTTCACTTGTGGTTTATGCAAGTATAGGCTTATAAGCTGGACACGAGTTCTCTCACATTGACAGTGGCTTGATGGAAAATGCAGACTGACCCCACACTCATCTGGTGCCTTCGGGAAGTGGAGATGTTTGAGATATATATCTCGAACTATCTACTTCTTTTGTAAGGTCTGATGGTGTAGTGGGTTAAAGCATACTAGTTATGCCAGCTACTGGAAGGTAGTTGTGCTTTCTGGGTTCGAGTCCCACTGGTGGGTGTTGTCCAAAGATTATTAATCTTCACTTGTGGTTTATGCAAGTATAGGCTTATAAGCTGGACACGAGTTCTCTCACATTGACAGTGGCTTGATGGAAAATGCAGACTGACCCCACACTCATCTGGTGCCTTCGGGAAGTGGAGATGTTTGAGATATATATCTCGAACTATCTACTTCTTTTGTAAGGTCTGATGGTGTAGTGGGTTAAAGCATACTAGTTATGCCAGCTACTGGAAGGTAGTTGTGCTTTCTGGGTTCGAGTCCCACTGGTGGGTGTTGTCCAAAGATTATTAATCTTCACTTGTGGTTTATGCAAGTATAGGCTTATAAGCTGGACACGAGTTCTCTCACATTGACAGTGGCTTGATGGAAAATGCAGACTGACCCCACACTCATCTGGTGCCTTCGGGAAGTGGAGATGTTTGAGATATATATCTCGAACTATCTACTTCTTTTCTAAGGTCTGATGGTGTAGTGGGTTAAAGCATACTAGTTATGCCAGCTACTGGAAGGTAGTTGTGCTTTCTGGGTTCGAGTCCCACTGGTGGGTGTTGTCCAAAGATTATTAATCTTCACTTGTGGTTTATGCAAGTATAGGCTTATAAGCTGGACACGAGTTCTCTCACATTGACAGTGGCTTGATGGAAAATGCAGACTGACCCCACACTCATCTGGTGCCTTCGGGAAGTGGAGATGTTTGAGATATATATCTCGAACTATCTACTTCTTTTGTAAGGTCTGATGGTGTAGTGGGTTAAAGCATACTAGTTATGCCAGCTACTGGAAGGTAGTTGTGCTTTCTGGGTTCGAGTCCCACTGGTGGGTGTTGTCCAAAGATTATTAATCTTCACTTGTGGTTTATGCAAGTATAGGCTTATAAGCTGGACACGAGTTCTCTCACATTGACAGTGGCTTGATGGAAAATGCAGACTGACCCCACACTCATCTGGTGCCTTCGGGAAGTGGAGATGTTTGAGATATATATCTCGAACTATCTACTTCTTTTGTAAGGTCTGATGGTGTAGTGGGTTAAAGCATACTAGTTATGCCAGCTACTGGAAGGTAGTTGTGCTTTCTGGGTTCGAGTCCCACTGGTGGGTGTTGTCCAAAGATTATTAATCTTCACTTGTGGTTTATGCAAGTATAGGCTTATAAGCTGGACACGAGTTCTCTCACATTGACAGTGGCTTGATGGAAAATGCAGACTGACCCCACACTCATCTGGTGCCTTCGGGAAGTGGAGATGTTTGAGATATATATCTCGAACTATCTACTTCTTTTGTAAGGTCTGATGGTGTAGTGGGTTAAAGCATACTAGTTATGCCAGCTACTGGAAGGTAGTTGTGCTTTCTGGGTTCGAGTCCCACTGGTGGGTGTTGTCCAAAGATTATTAATCTTCACTTGTGGTTTATGCAAGTATAGGCTTATAAGCTGGACACGAGTTCTCTCACATTGACAGTGGCTTGATGGAAAATGCAGACTGACCCCACACTCATCTGGTGCCTTCGGGAAGTGGAGATGTTTGAGATATATATCTCGAACTATCTACTTCTTTTGTAAGGTCTGATGGTGTAGTGGGTTAAAGCATACTAGTTATGCCAGCTACTGGAAGGTAGTTGTGCTTTCTGGGTTCGAGTCCCACTGGTGGGTGTTGTCCAAAGATTATTAATCTTCACTTGTGGTTTATGCAAGTATAGGCTTATAAGCTGGACACGAGTTCTCTCACATTGACAGTGGCTTGATGGAAAATGCAGACTGACCCCACACTCATCTGGTGCCTTCGGGAAGTGGAGATGTTTGAGATATATATCTCGAACTATCTACTTCTTTTGTAAGGTCTGATGGTGTAGTGGGTTAAAGCATACTAGTTATGCCAGCTACTGGAAGGTAGTTGTGCTTTCTGGGTTCGAGTCCCACTGGTGGGTGTTGTCCAAAGATTATTAATCTTCACTTGTGGTTTATGCAAGTATAGGCTTATAAGCTGGACACGAGTTCTCTCACATTGACAGTGGCTTGATGGAAAATGCAGACTGACCCCACACTCATCTGGTGCCTTCGGGAAGTGGAGATGTTTGAGATATATATCTCGAACTATCTACTTCTTTTGTAAGGTCTGATGGTGTAGTGGGTTAAAGCATACTAGTTATGCCAGCTACTGGAAGGTAGTTGTGCTTTCTGGGTTCGAGTCCCACTGGTGGGTGTTGTCCAAAGATTATTAATCTTCACTTGTGGTTTATGCAAGTATAGGCTTATAAGCTGGACACGAGTTCTCTCACATTGACAGTGGCTTGATGGAAAATGCAGACTGACCCCACACTCATCTGGTGCCTTCGGGAAGTGGAGATGTTTGAGATATATATCTCGAACTATCTACTTCTTTTGTAAGGTCTGATGGTGTAGTGGGTTAAAGCATACTAGTTATGCCAGCTACTGGAAGGTAGTTGTGCTTTCTGGGTTCGAGTCCCACTGGTGGGTGTTGTCCAAAGATTATTAATCTTCACTTGTGGTTTATGCAAGTATAGGCTTATAAGCTGGACACGAGTTCTCTCACATTGACAGTGGCTTGATGGAAAATGCAGACTGACCCCACACTCATCTGGTGCCTTCGGGAAGTGGAGATGTTTGAGATATATATCTCGAACTATCTACTTCTTTTCTAAGGTCTGATGGTGTAGTGGGTTAAAGCATACTAGTTATGCCAGCTACTGGAAGGTAGTTGTGCTTTCTGGGTTCGAGTCCCACTGGTGGGTGTTGTCCAAAGATTATTAATCTTCACTTGTGGTTTATGCAAGTATAGGCTTATAAGCTGGACACGAGTTCTCTCACATTGACAGTGGCTTGATGGAAAATGCAGACTGACCCCACACTCATCTGGTGCCTTCGGGAAGTGGAGATGTTTGAGATATATATCTCGAACTATCTACTTCTTTTCTAAGGTCTGATGGTGTAGTGGGTTAAAGCATACTAGTTATGCCAGCTACTGGAAGGTAGTTGTGCTTTCTGGGTTCGAGTCCCACTGGTGGGTGTTGTCCAAAGATTATTAATCTTCACTTGTGGTTTATGCAAGTATAGGCTTATAAGCTGGACACGAGTTCTCTCACATTGACAGTGGCTTGATGGAAAATGCAGACTGACCCCACACTCATCTGGTGCCTTCGGGAAGTGGAGATGTTTGAGATATATATCTCGAACTATCTACTTCTTTTGTAAGGTCTGATGGTGTAGTGGGTTAAAGCATACTAGTTATGCCAGCTACTGGAAGGTAGTTGTGCTTTCTGGGTTCGAGTCCCACTGGTGGGTGTTGTCCAAAGATTATTAATCTTCACTTGTGGTTTATGCAAGTATAGGCTTATAAGCTGGACACGAGTTCTCTCACATTGACAGTGGCTTGATGGAAAATGCAGACTGACCCCACACTCATCTGGTGCCTTCGGGAAGTGGAGATGTTTGAGATATATATCTCGAACTATCTACTTCTTTTGTAAGGTCTGATGGTGTAGTGGGTTAAAGCATACTAGTTATGCCAGCTACTGGAAGGTAGTTGTGCTTTCTGGGTTCGAGTCCCACTGGTGGGTGTTGTCCAAAGATTATTAATCTTCACTTGTGGTTTATGCAAGTATAGGCTTATAAGCTTGACACGAGTTCTCTCACATTGACAGTGGCTTGATGGAAAATGCAGACTGACCCCACACTCATCTGGTGCCTTCGGGAAGTGGAGATGTTTGAGATATATATCTCGAACTATCTACTTCTTTTCTAAGGTCTGATGGTGTAGTGGGTTAAAGCATACTAGTTATGCCAGCTACTGGAAGGTAGTTGTGCTTTCTGGGTTCGAGTCCCACTGGTGGGTGTTGTCCAAAGATTATTAATCTTCACTTGTGGTTTATGCAAGTATAGGCTTATAAGCTGGACACGAGTTCTCTCACATTGACAGTGGCTTGATGGAAAATGCAGACTGACCCCACACTCATCTGGTGCCTTCGGGAAGTGGAGATGTTTGAGATATATATCTCGAACTATCTACTTCTTTTGTAAGGTCTGATGGTGTAGTGGGTTAAAGCATACTAGTTATGCCAGCTACTGGAAGGTAGTTGTGCTTTCTGGGTTCGAGTCCCACTGGTGGGTGTTGTCCAAAGATTATTAATCTTCACTTGTGGTTTATGCAAGTATAGGCTTATAAGCTGGACACGAGTTCTCTCACATTGACAGTGGCTTGATGGAAAATGCAGACTGACCCCACACTCATCTGGTGCCTTCGGGAAGTGGAGATGTTTGAGATATATATCTCGAACTATCTACTTCTTTTGTAAGGTCTGATGGTGTAGTGGGTTAAAGCATACTAGTTATGCCAGCTACTGGAAGGTAGTTGTGCTTTCTGGGTTCGAGTCCCACTGGTGGGTGTTGTCCAAAGATTATTAATCTTCACTTGTGGTTTATGCAAGTATAGGCTTATAAGCTGGACACGAGTTCTCTCACATTGACAGTGGCTTGATGGAAAATGCAGACTGACCCCACACTCATCTGGTGCCTTCGGGAAGTGGAGATGTTTGAGATATATATCTCGAACTATCTACTTCTTTTGTAAGGTCTGATGGTGTAGTGGGTTAAAGCATACTAGTTATGCCAGCTACTGGAAGGTAGTTGTGCTTTCTGGGTTCGAGTCCCACTGGTGGGTGTTGTCCAAAGATTATTAATCTTCACTTGTGGTTTATGCAAGTATAGGCTTATAAGCTGGACACGAGTTCTCTCACATTGACAGTGGCTTGATGGAAAATGCAGACTGACCCCACACTCATCTGGTGCCTTCGGGAAGTGGAGATGTTTGAGATATATATCTCGAACTATCTACTTCTTTTGTAAGGTCTGATGGTGTAGTGGGTTAAAGCATACTAGTTATGCCAGCTACTGGAAGGTAGTTGTGCTTTCTGGGTTCGAGTCCCACTGGTGGGTGTTGTCCAAAGATTATTAATCTTCACTTGTGGTTTATGCAAGTATAGGCTTATAAGCTGGACACGAGTTCTCTCACATTGACAGTGGCTTGATGGAAAATGCAGACTGACCCCACACTCATCTGGTGCCTTCGGGAAGTGGAGATGTTTGAGATATATATCTCGAACTATCTACTTCTTTTCTAAGGTCTGATGGTGTAGTGGGTTAAAGCATACTAGTTATGCCAGCTACTGGAAGGTAGTTGTGCTTTCTGGGTTCGAGTCCCACTGGTGGGTGTTGTCCAAAGATTATTAATCTTCACTTGTGGTTTATGCAAGTATAGGCTTATAAGCTGGACACGAGTTCTCTCACATTGACAGTGGCTTGATGGAAAATGCAGACTGACCCCACACTCATCTGGTGCCTTCGGGAAGTGGAGATGTTTGAGATATATATCTCGAACTATCTACTTCTTTTGTAAGGTCTGATGGTGTAGTGGGTTAAAGCATACTAGTTATGCCAGCTACTGGAAGGTAGTTGTGCTTTCTGGGTTCGAGTCCCACTGGTGGGTGTTGTCCAAAGATTATTAATCTTCACTTGTGGTTTATGCAAGTATAGGCTTATAAGCTGGACACGAGTTCTCTCACATTGACAGTGGCTTGATGGAAAATGCAGACTGACCCCACACTCATCTGGTGCCTTCGGGAAGTGGAGATGTTTGAGATATATATCTCGAACTATCTACTTCTTTTCTAAGGTCTGATGGTGTAGTGGGTTAAAGCATACTAGTTATGCCAGCTACTGGAAGGTAGTTGTGCTTTCTGGGTTCGAGTCCCACTGGTGGGTGTTGTCCAAAGATTATTAATCTTCACTTGTGGTTTATGCAAGTATAGGCTTATAAGCTGGACACGAGTTCTCTCACATTGACAGTGGCTTGATGGAAAATGCAGACTGACCCCACACTCATCTGGTGCCTTCGGGAAGTGGAGATGTTTGAGATATATATCTCGAACTATCTACTTCTTTTGTAAGGTCTGATGGTGTAGTGGGTTAAAGCATACTAGTTATGCCAGCTACTGGAAGGTAGTTGTGCTTTCTGGGTTCGAGTCCCACTGGTGGGTGTTGTCCAAAGATTATTAATCTTCACTTGTGGTTTATGCAAGTATAGGCTTATAAGCTGGACACGAGTTCTCTCACATTGACAGTGGCTTGATGGAAAATGCAGACTGACCCCACACTCATCTGGTGCCTTCGGGAAGTGGAGATGTTTGAGATATATATCTCGAACTATCTACTTCTTTTGTAAGGTCTGATGGTGTAGTGGGTTAAAGCATACTAGTTATGCCAGCTACTGGAAGGTAGTTGTGCTTTCTGGGTTCGAGTCCCACTGGTGGGTGTTGTCCAAAGATTATTAATCTTCACTTGTGGTTTATGCAAGTATAGGCTTATAAGCTGGACACGAGTTCTCTCACATTGACAGTGGCTTGATGGAAAATGCAGACTGACCCCACACTCATCTGGTGCCTTCGGGAAGTGGAGATGTTTGAGATATATATCTCGAACTATCTACTTCTTTTGTAAGGTCTGATGGTGTAGTGGGTTAAAGCATACTAGTTATGCCAGCTACTGGAAGGTAGTTGTGCTTTCTGGGTTCGAGTCCCACTGGTGGGTGTTGTCCAAAGATTATTAATCTTCACTTGTGGTTTATGCAAGTATAGGCTTATAAGCTGGACACGAGTTCTCTCACATTGACAGTGGCTTGATGGAAAATGCAGACTGACCCCACACTCATCTGGTGCCTTCGGGAAGTGGAGATGTTTGAGATATATATCTCGAACTATCTACTTCTTTTGTAAGGTCTGATGGTGTAGTGGGTTAAAGCATACTAGTTATGCCAGCTACTGGAAGGTAGTTGTGCTTTCTGGGTTCGAGTCCCACTGGTGGGTGTTGTCCAAAGATTATTAATCTTCACTTGTGGTTTATGCAAGTATAGGCTTATAAGCTGGACACGAGTTCTCTCACATTGACAGTGGCTTGATGGAAAATGCAGACTGACCCCACACTCATCTGGTGCCTTCGGGAAGTGGAGATGTTTGAGATATATATCTCGAACTATCTACTTCTTTTCTAAGGTCTGATGGTGTAGTGGGTTAAAGCATACTAGTTATGCCAGCTACTGGAAGGTAGTTGTGCTTTCTGGGTTCGAGTCCCACTGGTGGGTGTTGTCCAAAGATTATTAATCTTCACTTGTGGTTTATGCAAGTATAGGCTTATATATATATATATATATATATATATATATATATATATATATATATATATATATATATATATATATATATATATATATATATATATATATATATATTCTACTACTTATCTGATCTATTTAGATTTATTTTAATATTTTCTCGGAGAAAAAGAATTCAATAAAACAATTATAATTCTTTAAAGTGCTTTCCATACTGAAAGTCACCGATAATTAACCAATTGATATCAACCATTCAAAATCCATTCAATTATCAAGATCCAAGTACGAGGCAGTTGCTCCTGACTCATCATTAGTCGACACACTTACTTTTGTGTAAAATCTATGTAAGAGTGACAATGTTTATTTGTACAGAAGAAGGTTCTAACCTTTGTTCAGATATATGTTTTCCCTTAACACTCTACCTCTATCCAATTTACTTTATTACCAGTGTAATGTTCTCATATCATTTACTGTCAAAAGGTAAACTTTTGCGTTTTTGTGTTCAACAGGAATTAAGGACGGTGGTGCCGAACTATGACAATACGTGTGATGCAGTGGTGTACATCTATCGTGTTGTGAGGAACTAGGTCCCTGCCAACAGCTGCGACGTCTACTGTGTTCCTCAAGACTTACCTCAATACTGTATTCAGTTATTGGTTCAAGCAACTTCCCCACTATGGACATTTAACTAACTGGTCGATAGGTGGTGGATGTGACCAACATCCAACTGTACCAGAAGTGTCACCACTTTGTCAGAGGCCAGGTCACAGACCGGGCGGCAGGGACCGTGATCCCCGGAATCCCAGTAGTCACGTTTGCAACCCTCCATGATTTCAGGCACCCTGCATGCCTCTAGTGACTTATTAATATTTGAATGGGCTTACTATGCTAATCTTCGACCTTTTCTGAATTTTTATAAATACTCCAACTGGGACTGTAGTTCCTTTGTTGACCAGACCACACACTTATTCGATACGTTATCGAATAAGAGAATGGTCCAGGACAGACCGAAACGTTGTCGTCCCTTCAACTTCTAGTGTGTGGTCTGGTCAACATACTTCAGCCACGTTATTGTGACTCATCGTCTGCACTGGAGTTCCTGTTTTTTCTTGTGAGTTTAAAAATATTCTGAGTTATGTTTAACTTTGTAAGTTATATTTTTGGTTTATAGATATCCTGAGTTATGCCTAACTTGGCCAGTTATATATTTTTCAATGCATCTGCAAATTTATTTAATCAAATTTTCAACTGTAAAGACTAAAATAAAAAAATTACAATTCATTTTTGCCTCCATTACACCTTTATGATATCTTAAGGCTATATTTTATTTTAGGAAAACTGTGATGGTTTTTATTCCATTCATATAGAGTTCTCCATATATATTTCCACATTCAGAGAGTTTAGTGCAAAATTTAAATTTATGTTCATTATCACATGATTTAGTTAATCTAGTAGGAACAGTTGGCTCATGAATCGAATATATAATGCAGGTACACATGTTGTGTGATGAATCTAGAGAATGGAATAATGTGGTGAGAGGTTGAGTGCGCCCAACCGACCTCGACGAAATCCTGCACCAGTCGTATGTAATAAGCTCAACGAATATCTTGAACGCCAATGGATTTCTACGTCGTATAATGTGTCAAAAGAACATTTACAATGTGTCAAAAAGAACAACATATACAATTTAATTGTAATCATACGATGAAATCACGTATATAACTATTATTCCCAGCGATACCAGGATGTGGCGTTATCAGTAATTATCCCAAGTATGACCAGGGTGAGGTGTTATCAACCATTATTCCCAGCATCACCAGGGTGTGGTGTTATCAACCATTATTCCCAACATCATCAGGGTGTTGTTGTTGTTTAAGATTCGCTACTCAGAACAATAAGTTCCAGTAGCACGGGCTATGGTGAGCCCGTAAGTGGAGACTCTTTGGAGCCATTATCTGTATCAGTGGCTGATACTAGAGATGTGGCGATTCATGAGGGTTTTCAGCCTGGAGGGCTGGCTATACCAGTTATGGAGCTGGTGGGGTTAGTGTAGACCTCTAACTGCTTTTTCTTTGCCTGCAACTTTGGCTGAGCAGTGCTGTCGTTAGAGTTTGGTGACGTGGCCTCCATGAGGAAGTCTTGACCCGTGTCGTATTCGTGATGCGGCGGTGGAGCTCCTACTATGGACTTACCACTTACGGACTCCTCAGACCTCGTCTGAGGAGTCCGTAAGTGGGCGTTTTTATCTTTCGCCTCGCAGCCTTAGGTGTCATTGATTGGTGGTTGTAGCTATTTCAGGAGCGCTGGTGGTGCTGTTATCGTTTGTAGACAGCACGTCTGCTAGCGCGGCTGCTGAGATAGTGATGGTAGGAGTGTTGGGAGCAAGAGAAGGAATTACCTCTGTGTGCCCGGGTGGTTCTGGAGTCGGTGTTGAAGTTGACCACTTGGTCGTCCTGGTGGTAGTCTCCGGAGTGGTAGAGGAGGCAGTGAAATTTACGCTAGTGGCTATGATGGGGGCCAGGCCATTGTCTATGTATAATGGGTTTAGTTCACTGACAAACTAAATTGGTTGGTTGTCTGGTCCTTCTAGTTTAAGAAGACAAGGGATAATGCCCTGCACGTGATGCAGGGGGCTGTGAAGGAGCCTGTGGGACCTTGGGTTCCCAATGAGAAGGCTGTGTCGCCTGCTGTAGGCTTTCCGGTAGGAAAGACTCTCACTAGTCTTCTGGTCGACTAGTGAGAGTTGAACGCTTGGGGCTCAGGTCGAGGAGGTAGACGAGTTGTTTCTTTTGGCTTCAACCTGGGCATTTCCAGTCTGATTTACTGTCAATTTAGGAAATTGCGGGGTGATTGCCATCACAAAGCAGTGATGGACTGTTGCCTTGCATATGGAGTAGTGATGGTCCAGTGCGCACAGGCTGCACCTCTGGACAGGGTGCTGACACTTGTTGGTTGGGTGGGAGAGCTCGTAGCACTTAAAGCACTGCTGGATCTCATGGTAGCGTTCCTTTTTTATTTGGTGGGGTGGTATTTTTAGGCCGAAGCAGTAGAATCCTTGTGTGGCATGTCAGCGGGTTTGAGGCCAGTTACGTCCTTCAGGACCTTTATTATTATTGCTTTATTATTAAAATATTGCTTCTTCCGATAGCATGACCTTCAAGTGGAGTAGCTCAGACCTTAAGACGTTTGGGTCGCATTGTAACCACACTGCGCCTTGTGATGTGTTGGCGGGAGATGTCTCTCCCGTCCTGAGGGTGTGGTGTTATCAACCATTATTAAAAGCATTTCCCAGGTGGGGTGTTATCAGCCTATATTCCCAGCATCATCAGGGTGAGGTTATATTGAGATGATTTTGGGGCTTTAGTGTCCCGGCCTCGTAGCCTGGTGAATAGCGCGCAGGACTCGTAATTCTGTGGCGCGGGTTCGATTCCCGCACGAGGCAGAAACAAATGGGCTAAAGTTTCTTCCACCCTGTACATTACATAATAAAAAAATAGGGTGTCAGCTGTCATGGGCTGCTTCCTGGGGGTGGAGGCCTGGTCGAGGACCGGGCCGCGGGGAGGTTACCTTACCTTGACCTTGAGGTTACCTTGAGGTGCTTCCGGGGCTTAGCGTCCCCGCGGCCCGGTCGTCGACCAGGCCTCCTGGTTGCCGGACTGATCAACCAGGCTGTTGGACGCGGCTGCTCGCAGCCTGACGTACGAGTCACAGCCTGGTTGATCAGGTATCCTTTGGAGGTGCTTATCCAGTTCTCTCTTGAACACTGTGAGGGGTCGGCCAGTTATGCCCCTTATGTGTAGTGGAAGCGTGTTGAACAGTCTTGGACCTCTGATGTTGATAGAGTTCTCTCTCAGAGTACCAGTTGCACCTCTGTTTTTCAACGGGGGTATTCTGCACATCCTGCCATGTCTTCTGGTCTCATGTGATGTTATTTCTGTGTGCAGGTTTGGGACCAGCCCCTCTAATATTTTCCACGTGTAAATTATTATGTACCTCTCCCGCCTGCGCTCAAGGGAGTACAGTTTTAGGCTCTTTAGTCGGTCCCAGTAGTTTAGATGTTTTACTGAGTGGATTCTAGCAGTAAAGGATCTCTGCACGCTCTCCAGTTCAGTAATTTCTCCAGCTTTGAAAGGTGCTGTCATTGTGCAGCAGTACTCCACTCTAGAGAGCACAAGCGTTTTGAAAAGTATCATCATCGGTATAGCATCTCTAGTGTGAAAAGTTCTTGTTATCCAACCTGTCATTTTTCTTTCGGGACACTAAAGCCCCGAAATCATCTCAAGATAACCTCCCCGCGGCCCAGTCCTCGACCAGGCTTCCACCCCAGGAAGCAGCCCGTGACAGCTGACTAACACCCAGGTACCTATTTTACTGCTAGGTAACAGGGGCATAGGGTGAAAGAAACTCTGCCCATTGTTTCTCGCTGGCGCCTGGGATCGAACCCAGGACCTCAGGATCACAAGTCCAGTGTGCTGTCCGCTCGGCTCCCCGGGTGAGGTGTTATCAGCCAATACTCCCAGCATCATCCACTGAGTTATCATCATCAGTGTTATCATCCATTATTAAAAGCATTACCAGGGTGGGGTGTTATCAGCCAATATTCCCAACATCATCAAGGTGTAGTATTATCAAAAATTATTCCCAGCATTCAAAAGGTGTGGTGTTATCATTCATTATCCCCAGCATAACCAGGGTGTGGTGTTATCATCCATTAATCCCACACCACACCAAGGTGTGGTGTTATCAACCATTGTTCCCAGCATCACCAGGGTGTGGTGTTATCAACCATTGTTCCCACTTCCCACTTCCAAAAGTCAGTATTTCACATACATGAATGGTACATCTGACTTACTATGAGCTCAACATAAAACACACATTCGTTCTCCATAAAGGTTTCAACATTATTATTAATAGTGGTGGAGCGCAGGCCCCTCAGACTGCTCAGAAAGTTAAGGAGGTACCGAAGCGAATTTTGGTTGTGGTAGATTCCCAGGTGAGGTATTTAGACAGAACTTTTTGTGCCAGAGATAGGGGGAACAGATTAAGGGTTTGCTATCCGGGAGCTGTAGTTGGTGATATTGTTGGAAACATGAATGATATTATGACGGGAAATGGGAACAAACCCATTATTTGTATTAGTGCAGGGGGTAATGATGTTGGGCGAGTTAGGAGTGAGGAACTAATACAGAGATTCAGGACAGCCATTGAATTAGTTAGGAGCAGGGAAGGAATCCCGATCATATGTGGCATTCTTCCAAGAAAGGGAGTGGGAAATGAATGGATGTCGAGGGCACTTGGTGTCAATTGCCGGCTGGAAAGATATTGCAAATCAAATGCAATATCTTTCATAGACAACTGGGAACACTTCTATGGAAGAAATGAAATGTATGCTCATGATGGGGTGCATCTATCGAGGGCTGGGGTTGTTGCTGTTGCGAACTCGTTGGAACCAGTGGTTAGAGGTGTTTGTTTGGGTTTAAACTGTTAGTAGATAGTGATATGGGAATTGATTTGGAGGAAGAAGGTAATAGAAGTATGTGTTCGTGGGAGAAAAGAATTGGCAAAATGATCAGGGAAAGAAAAGGGCCTCAAAATAGCAATTCACTTAGGATATATTACACTAACAGTAGAAGTCTAAGAAATATAATTAATGAATTAAATGCTCTTGTCTGCACAGAAAAAAACGATATTATTGCACTTACCGAAACGTGGATGAATGTAGAAAATAGAGAACTATTAGCTGAATATCAGATAAATGGATTTAAACTATTCCACACAGATAGATATATTAGATGAGGAGGGGGAGTAGCCATATATGTTAGGGACAATTTGAAATGTAGTCTCAAAGAGGGAATCAAAACTGAGCCACACACTGAAACTATTTGGATAGAATTAAACGAAAAAGCAAATAATATTATAATAGGAGTTATATATAGGCCACCAAATTTAGACAGAATGGAAGCAAAGCATCTATGGGATGAAATATCTAGAGCATCTAGATCTAACAGTGTTTATGTCATGGGTGACTTTAATTTTAGTGGAATAAACTGGGGTGAACAAAACAGGGAATAGTGAAGCAGAAGATTTTCAAGAATTAATTGACGATTGCTTTCTTACGCAACACATTAAGGAACTAATATTAAGGAACTAAAATAATGTTTTAGATTTAGTGTTAACTAACAGGGAAACACAAATTAATGACATCGAAATAGGGAGTGAGCTAGGGAACAGTGATCACAAAGTAATCAGATTTAGCATAGAATGGAATAGACCTGTAGGAGAAAATTCTGTTAAAGTGCCAGATTTTCGAAAAGCTCATTTTAATAGCCTAAGAAATTTTTTGGGTCAAATAGATTGGAAAGACTTGGGTATGGGGTGTGGGCCGGTCTTAGAGCGAGACATGAACCCAGCAATAGGTGACGTAAAAGGGGATTTCGATGTGCATTTAATATATAACTTATTTAAGAATACTCTAAACAAAGCACAGGAACGTAGTATACCATACAAATTGAATAGATCGAATACTAATGACCCAAAGTGGATAACAAAGAATTTAAAAAACCTTATAGGTAAAAAGAGAGCTTGGTTATGAGTCACAATAACATGGCTGAAGTATGTTGACCAGACCACACACTAGAAATTGAAGGGACGACGACGTTTCGGTCCGTCCTGGACCATTCTCAAGTCGATTGTCTCATCATCATCATTGTATCATTCATCAATCGACTTGAGAATGGTCCAGGACGGACCGAAACGTCGTCGTCCCTTCAATTTCTAGTGTGTGGTCTGGTCAACAGAGAGCTTGGTACAAAAGGATTAAGAATGGGGAAGTCAGTTTAGAACAGGAATTCATGCAACTGGTTAGTAATGTTAAAAAAGAGATTAGGAAAGCAAAAAGAAACTATGAAGTTCGCATAGCAGAGCAAGCAAAGTCAAATCCTAAAGGTTTTTTTCAGTTATATCGAACTAAGACCATTAAAATCTGAGACAGGTCAAATAACGGATAATGACAAGGAGATGAGTAGTATTTTTAACAAATATTTTATATCTGTATTTACTAAAGAAGAACTTAACAATATGCCTTCAGCCGAACAAGTCTATGTGGGTGGGGATGAGGACAGGTTGACTAGTTTAGCAGTTACCAGGGAGGATGTAATTAAACAATTAGAAAAACTAAAACCAAACAAATCCCCAGGGCCGGATGAATTGTTAGCCAGGGTGCTTAAAGAATGCAAAGAGGAGCTTTCCGAGCCACTGTCTACTATATTTAATAAATCAATAGAGTCAGGCAGAGTGCCAGAGTCATGGAAGGTAGCTAATGTGGTACCAATTTTTAAGAAAGGAGATAGATCACTTGTGTCAAACTATCGGCCAATTAGGCTAACGTCTATTGTGGAAAAGTTACTTGAATCAATAATTGCAAATACAATTCGTCTCCATCTTGAAAAACATAAATTAATAAATGAGTCGCAACATGGTTTTACAAATGGCCGTTCATGTTTAACAAATTTGCTAAGAACATAAGAACAAAGGCAACTGCAGAAGGCCTATTGGCCCATACGAGGCAGCTCCTATTTATAACCACCCAATCCCACTCATATACATGTCCAACCCATGCTTGAAACAATCGAGGGACCCCACCTCCACAATGTTACGCGGCAATTGGTTCCACAAATCAACAACCCTGTTACTGAACCAGTATTTACCCAAGTCTTTCCTAAATCTAAACTTATCCAATTTATACCCATTGTTTCGTGTTCTGTCTTGTGTTGATACTTTTAATACCCTATTAATATCCCCTTTGTTATGTCCATTCACCCACTTGTAAACCTCTATCATGTCACCCCTAACTCTTCGCCTTTCCAGTGAATGCAACTTAAGAACATAAGAACAAAGGTAACTGCAGAAGGCCTATTGGCCCATACGAGGCAGCTCCTATTCTATAACCACCCAATCCCACTCATATACTTGTCCAACCCGTGCTTGAAACAATCGAGGGACCCCACCTCCACAATGTTACGCGGCAATTGGTTCCACAAATCAACAACCCTGTTACTGAACCAGTATTTACCCAAGTCTTTCCTAAATCTAAACTTATCCAATTTATATCCATTGTTTCGTGTTCTGTCCTGTGTTGATACTTTTAATACCCTATTAATATCCCCCCGGTTATGTCCATTCATCCACTTGTAAACCTCTATCATGTCACCCCTAACTCTTCGCCTTTCCAGTGAATGCAACTTAAGCTTTGTTAATCTTTCCTCATATGAAAGATTTCTAATTTGGGGAATTAACTTAGTCATCCTACGCTGGACACGTTCAAGTGAATTTATATCCATTCTATAATATGGCGACCAAAACTGAACTGCATAATCTAAATGGGGCCTAACTAGAGCAAGATATAGCTTGAGAACCACACCAGGTGTCTTGTTACTAACGCTGCGATTAATAAATCCAAGTGTCCGATTTGCCTTATTACGAACATTTATGCATTGATCCTTTTGTTTTAAATTCTTACTAATCATAACTCCCAGATCCCTTTCGCAATCCGACTTCGCAATCACAACACCATCTAGCTCGTATCTTGTAACTCTATCATCATTACCTAACCTCAGAACTTTACATTTATCAGCATTAAACTGCATCTGCCAATCCTTTGACCATTTCAAAACCCTATCTAGATCAACTTGAAGTGATAGTGAGTCCTCCTCCGAATTAATTTCCCTACCGATTTTCGTATCATCGGCAAATTTGCAAATGTTGCTACTCAAACCTGAATCTAAATGAGTGGGAAATGAATGGATATCGAGGGCACTTGGTGTCAATTGCCGGCTGGAAAGATATTGCAAATCAAATGCAATATCTTTCATAGACAACTGGGAACACTTCTATGGAAGAAATGAAATGTATGCTCGTGATGGGGTGCATCTATCGAGAGCTGGGGTTGTTGCTGTTGCGAACTCGCTAGAAGAAGTGGTTAGAGGTGTTTGTTTGGGTTTAAACTGTTAGTAGATAGAGGTATGGGAATTGATTTGGAGGAAGGAGGTAATAAAAGTATGTGTTTGTGGGAGAAAGGAATTGGCAAAACGATCAGGGAAAGAGAAGGTCCGCAAAATAACAATTCACTTAGGGTATATTACACTAACAGTAGAAGTCTAAGAAATAAAATTAACGAATTAAATGCTCTTGTCTGCACAGAAAAAATAGATATTATTGCACTTACCGAAACGTGGATGAATGTAGAAAATAGAGAACTATTAGCTGAATATCAAATATATGGATTTAAACTATTTCACACAGATAGATATATTAGACGAGGAGGTGGAGTAGCCATATATGTTAGAGACAATTTGAAATGTAGTCTCAAAGAGGGAATCAAAACAGAGCCACACACAGAAACTATTTGGATTGAATTAAACGAAAAAGCTAATAATATTATAATAGGAGTAATATATAGGCCACCAAATTTAGACAGAATGGAAGCAAAGCATCTATGGGATGAAATATCTAGAGCATCTAGATCTAACAGTATTTATGTCATGGGTGACTTTAATTTTAGCGGAATAAACTGGTTGAACAAAACAGGGAATAGTGAAGCAGAAGATTTTCTAGAATTAATTGACGATTGCTTTCTTACGCAACACATTAAGGAACCAACACGGGAAAATAATATTTTAGATTTAGTGTTAACTAACAGGGAAACGCAAATTAATGACATCGAAATAGGGAGTGAGCTAGGGAGCAGTGATCACAAAGAAATCAGATTTAGCATAGAATGGAATAGACCAGTAGGAGAAAATTCTGTTAAAGTGCCAGATTTTCGAAAAGCTGATTTTAATAGCCTAAGAAATTTTTTGGGTCAAATTGATTGGAAAGGCTTGGGTATGGGGTGTGGGCCGGTCTTGGAGCGAGACATGAACCCAGCGATAGGTGACTTAAATGGGGATTTCGATGTGGATCCAATATATAACTTATTTAAGAATATTCTAAACAAAGCACAGGAACGTAGTATACCATACAAATTGAATAGATCGTATACTAATGACCCAAAGTGGATAACAAAGAATTTGAAGAACCTTATAGGTAAAAAGAGAGCTTGGTACAAAAGGATTAAAAATGGGGAGGTCACTTTAGAACAGGAATTCGTACAACTGGTTAGAAATGTTAAAAAAGAGATAAGGAAAGCAAAAAGAAACTATGATGTTCGCATAGCAGGGCAAGCAAAGACAAATCCTAAAGGGTTTTTTCAGTTATATCGTACTAAGACTAGGGAAAGGATAGGTCCATTAAAAACTGAGACAGGTCAAATAACAGATAGTGATGAAGAGATGAGTAGTATTTTTAATAAATATTTTGTATCTGTATTTACTAAAGAGGAACTTAACAATATGCCTTCAGCCGAACAAGTCTATGTGGGTGGGGACGAGGACAGGTTGACGAGTTTAGCAGTTACCAGGGAGGATGTTCTTAAACAAATAGTAAAACTCAAACCAAACAAATCCCCAGGGCCGGATGAAGTGTTTGCTAGGGTGCTTAAAGAATGCAAAGAGGAGCTTTGTGACCCACTGTCAACCATATTTAATAAATCAATAGAGTCAGGCAGAGTGCCAGATTTTTGGAAAGTTGCTAATGTGATACCAGTTTTTAAGAAAGGAGATAGATCACTTGCGTCTAACTATCGACCAATTAGCCTAACGTCTATTGTGGGAAAGTTACTCGAATCTATAATAGCAAATAAAATTCGTCTTCATCTTGAAAAACATAAATTAATAATTGAGTCGCAACATGGTTTTATAAATGGCCGTTCATGTTTAACAAATTTGTTATCTTTTTATTCTAGCATTGTTGAGGCAGTTGATAGTGGTAAAGATTGCGATGTTGTATACCTTGACTTTAGCAAAGCTTTTGATACAGTGCCACATGAAAGACTGATTAAAAAAATAGAGTCTCATGGTATTGGGGGTGCTATATTAAGCTGGATTAGGGCATGGCTATACCAAAGGAAACAGAGAGTTAGTATAAATGGAATCAAGTCAGAGTGGGAAAATGTTGTAAGTGGAGTGCCTCAAGGCTCTGTCCTGGGACCTCTGTTGTTTATAATATATATAAATGATTTAGATTCAGGTTTGAGTAGCAACATTTGCAAATTTGCCGATGATACGAAAATCGGTAGGGAAATTAATTCGGAGGAGGACTCACTATCACTTCAAGTTGATCTAGATAGGGTTTTGAAATGGTCAAAGGATTGGCAGATGCAGTTTAATGCTGATAAATGTAAAGTTCTGAGGTTAGGTAATGATGATAGAGTTACAAGATACGAGCTAGATGGTGTTGTGATTGCGAAGTCGGATTGCGAAAGGGATCTGGGAGTTATGATTAGTAAGAATTTAAAACAAAAGGATCAATGCATAAATGTTCGTAATAAGGCAAATCGGACACTTGGATTTATTAATCGCAGCTTTAGTAACAAGACACCTGGTGTGGTTCTCAAGCTATATCTTGCTCTAGTTAGGCCCCATTTAGATTATGCAGTTCAGTTTTGGTCGCCATATTATAGAATGGATATAAATTCACTTGAACGTGTCCAGCGTAGGATGACTAAGTTAATTCCCCAAATTAGAAATCTTTCATATGAAGAAAGATTAACAAAGCTTAAGTTGCATTCACTGGAAAGGCGAAGAGTTAGGGGTGACATGATAGAGGTTTACAAGTGGATGAATGGACATAACCGGGGGGATATTAATAGGGTATTAAAAGTATCAACACAGGACAGAACACGAAACAATGGATATAAATTGGATAAGTTTAGATTTAGGAAAGACTTGGGTAAATACTGGTTCAGTAACAGGGTTGTTGATTTGTGGAACCAATTGCCGCGTAACATTGTGGAGGTGGGGTCCCTCGATTGTTTCAAGCACGGGTTGGACAAGTATATGAGTGGGATTGGGTGGTTATAGAATAGGAGCTGCCTCGTATGGGCCAATAGGCCTTCTGCAGTTACCTTTGTTCTTATGTTCTTATGTTCTTATGTTCTAAATCATTTATATATATTATAAACAACAGAGGTCCCAGGACAGAGCCTTGAGGCACTCCACTTACAACATTTTCCCACTCTGACTTGATTCCATTTATACTAACTCTCTGTTTCCTTTGGTATAGCCATGCCCTAATCCAGCTTAATATAGCACCCCCAATACCATGAGACTCTATTTTTTTAATCAGTCTTTCATGTGGCACTGTATCAAAAGCTTTGCTAAAGTCAAGGTATACAACATCGCAATCCTTACCACTATCAACTGCCTCAACAATGCTAGAATAAAAAGATAACAAATTTGTTAAACATGAACGGCCATTTATAAAACCATGTTGCGACTCAATTATTAATTTATGTTTTTCAAGATGAAGACGAATTTTATTTGCTATTATAGATTCGAGTAACTTTCCCACAATAGACGTTAGGCTAATTGGTCGATAGTTAGACGCAAGTGATCTATCTCCTTTCTTAAAAACTGGTATCACATTAGCAACTTTCCAAAACTCTGGCACTCTGCCTGACTCTATTGATTTATTAAATATGGTTGACAGTGGGTCACAAAGCTCCTCTTTGCATTCTTTAAGCACCCTAGCAAACACTTCATCCGGCCCTGGGGATTTGTTTGGTTTGAGTTTTACTATTTGTTTAAGAACATCCTCCCTGGTAACTTAAGCTTTGTTAATCTTTCTTCATATGAAAGATTTCTAATTTGGGGAATTAACTTAGTTATCCTACGCTGGACACGTTCAAGTGAATTTATATCCATTCTATAATATGGCGACCAAAACTGAACTGCATAATCTAAATGGGGCCTAACTAGAGCAAGATATAGCTTGAGAACCACACCAGGTGTCTTGTTACTAACGCTGCGATTAATAAATCCAAGTGTCCGATTTGCCTTATTACGAACATTTATGCATTGATCCTTTTGTTTTAAATTCTTACTAATCATAACTCCCAGATCCCTTTCGCAATTCGACTCGCAATCTCAACACCATCTAGCTCGTATCTTGTAACCCTATCATTATTACCTAACCTCAGAACTTTACATTTATTGGCATTAAACTGCATCTGCCAATCCTTCGACCATTTCAAAACCCTATTTAGATCAACTTGAAGTGATAGTGAGTCCTCCTCCGAATTAATTTCCTTACTGATTTTCGTATCATCGGCAAATTTGCAAATGTTGCTACTCAAACCTGAATCTAAATCATTTATATATATTATAAACAACAGAGGTCCCAAGACAGAGCCCTGAGGCACCCCACTTACATTTTCCCACTCTGACTTGACTCCATTTATACTAACTCACTGTTTCCTTTGGTATAGCCACGCCCTAATCCAGCTTAATATAGCACCCCCAATACCATGAGACTCTATCTTTTTAATCAGTCTTTCATGTGGCACTGTATCGAAAGCTTTGCTAAAGTCAAGGTACACAACATCGCAATCCTTACCACTATCAACTGCCTCAACAATGCTAGAATAAAAAGATAACAAATTTGTTAAACATGAACGGCCATTTATAAAACCCTATATACAATTTATAAATGCTCTAATCTTTCTAACAAACGTGACTTAACATAAGCTTACCTCTTCCATTTATCTTTCTTTCTCTTTCCTTTTCTTTCTCTTTCCTTTTCTTTCTCTCTTCTCCCCTTTTTCTGTTCGTTGTCTTCTCCTACGCTCCCTTGCTATCCTCTTCTTTTTCCTATTACTATCTCCTTCGGTGGTTATAATAGGAGCTGCCTCGTATGGGCCAATAGGCCTTCTGCAGTTCTCATTATTACTATTATCCCCTACACCTTACTTTCCTCCTCAGCTCTATCTTGCCTATTTATTGCCTTTCTCTACCTCCTCATCATGGATACCACGGAATTATCAGCAAATTCCAAGAACCTAGAATTCTAAAGATCCTGCAATGGAATGCGCACTAAATTGCAACACTTGCAATGCATAGTAGCAACCAAGGGCATAGACATCCAGATACTACAGGAGAGCTTGCTTCGAGCCGGATTAGAACCTAAAATCTCAGGCTATCGAGGCTTCTTCCTTCCATGGATCAATGGGCAATCCAGGGGATGTGCAATCTATGTAAAATGTGACCTGATCTCCAAATCCATAACCAGCCCACCCAATTGTGGAGCAGGGACAGAGGTAATGGGAGTCACCATTGAGCTAAGACACGACAAACTTGAAGTGTTCAATGTGTACAGGTCTCCAAAAGCCGAAATGGATATCATTGTGTTATTTGGACACGCGACAACAACAAACACAATCATTTGTGGAGATTTTAATGCCCATCATCGATTGGCACTGGGCTCGAACAGAACAAATGAAGCCGGCATACACATTACACATCTACTGGACCAGCTTCCAGAAATACAAATCCTAAACAAGAATGAACCTACCCACATCCAAGGAGGCAGATTAGACCTAACCTTCGTTTCAGCCTCCCTAAGAGATGCAGCAACATGGTCAGTTGAGCCCACACTCACAAGCGACCACTATGGGGTCAAAATTGATCTTCAGTTAGACCTACCCACCCCACCTCCGCCTCCATCTGAAGCCTGGAACTTTGCTTTAGCAAACTGGGACCGATTTCAAAACCTCATTTCAGAGTGGCAAAGAAACTATGATCTTCCTGAAGATATTAATCAGGCAGAACAAGAATTTGTCAAAGCGATTCAAAGTGCAGCCAACCACTCAATCCCACTGAAAAAATAGTCCACCGGACACCATATCATTGGTACTATTGCGAACGTGTCAAAGAACTCAACCATAGACTCAATAGAACAAGAAAGCTATACAAAAAGCAGCCAAGTGACCGCAACAGGATCTTACTTTCTGAGGTCAAGGAACATGTACATCGAGAGACCAGACAAATAAAAGAACAAAAGTGGCTAGAATGGTGTTCACACCTGAATGAACACACCTCTCTCGGAGAGATGTGGCAGCAAATTCACCGGGCCAAAGAGAATAAAACACCTAAAGCTCCACACCCCAAGGATCCTCAACAGGAAGCCGAAGTACTGGCAACCAGGTTTGCAGAGAGAGCAGCCAGCAATCAACTTCCACCAGATGTATTAGCAGTACAGACCGGACTAGAGGAAGAAAGGTGGCACAGAATCCTTACAGCATGTGAAGAAGTCTCTGACACTAATGCCCCCTTCACACTGGATGAGCTCAATCGGGCTAAGAAAAACTCTGTAACGGTTCTATTGTTACATAAAGTATGGTGACAAATAAACACAGACACTAAGATACTTGTATATTTGGTCGAATATACAGAAGTACACAGGTGATACTTTGGTGTGAGTTGAGCGCACTGAGCGTCGGTACAGTATCTCGCAAGTGTCTGCTCTAGACCACACTTGAAAGTAGACTGGTTAATGTTTGCTATTCTGCTGCTTATATGTTGCTCGGGCAACACCTCACCGTGTTGTCCGGGCAACGCCTCACCTCATTCATCTCCAAAGGTTGACAGGAATATTAACAATGCATTTGGAGCGAGTATATTATTGGGATAATCTACTCGCTACAACTCCAAGAATACATCCCCTGGAGCCGACAAAATAACCTATAAAATTATTAGGCCCAGAGGGAGACGCTGCATACCTAAGGTTAATTAATTTAGCCTGGACTTTTCAAACTAGACCTTCTGCTTGGAATAGAGCAGACAGAGTGCCGATCCCAAAACCCAAAAATCCAGCTAATCCCAGGCCCCTCTCTCTCCAAAGCTGTGCAGCCAAGACGGCTGACAGAATGGCACTCAACAGACTGGAGTGGAAAATTCCTAAACTGCACCATGATATGTATGCCTATAGAAGAGGGGTTGGCACAGTGGAATGTATTACAACTCTGTTAGCCCACTTGAATGACTGACAGGAATGCTGATATTCCTGGACCTCGAAAAAGCCTTTGAACTGGCTAGCGCCATAGCTATTCTCTGCTGCCTCATTGACAAAGAGGTCAGAGGCAACCTGCTCTCCTGGACCAAAAACTGTCTCATAAACAGAGAAGCAAGAGTAAAACATCATGGCACAGTCTCTGAGTACAAAAGACATGAAAATGGTACACCGCAAGGAGGTATTCTCAGCCCTCTTCTCTTCAACTGTTTAATGGAAAGAATAATGAGGTTGAAACTCCCATATCACTGCAGGCTGCTAAACTACGCGGACGACTTTGTCATCATCATAAAAGGAAGGGATGCGGTGCGCCTTGCACCCAAATGCTTAGACTGCATCAGTAAAGAGGCAAAACAGATTGGGATCAAACTCAACCCCTCAAAGTCAAAGGCCATGCCCATAAAAATAGCGAAGCCCAACATCCAACTCACAGTACAGGGTCAACCAATAGAATGGGTCGACACCTATCAGTATCTAGGAATCATCCTGGACACACACATGAATTTTAATGCTGAGGTCACTTACTTGAGAGAGCGAATTGAGGCCCGAACGGCAATCCTCATCCCTAACCTCCCTTTCTGGAGGAGCCAATCTGCAAGTCCTTCGCACATACTATGTACAGGCAGTCAGATCAGTGATCGATTATGCCGCACCTGCACTCACAAATCTATCACACCAACAGTGGAAAAAGCTTGAAGTCGCCCAAAACAATGCTATGAGAGCTGCACTGGGAGCCCCCATGTGGACCAGGCTTGAAACTCTTAGACTGGAGACGGGTTTGCCCTCTCTACAAGAAAGAATATCACAAAGGACAGCTACAATTATCAGTAAGATAATTATTTCTTCTAATCCAATCCCAGTACGGCAGGCCTTGGTGGTTGGACTAGGCCAAAACAATGGAAACTCTTGGGTTGCAAGAGCAGGAAAAGTCCTAAACAGACTACATTTAAAAAACATGATTCTTGATAGAGAGGGTGATCATCCACACCCAAATTACACTCCTTCCGTGCCGTGGGAAGAGCCTCTTTCAAAATAGTAATAGAAAGTCTCCCACTGAAAAAGGTTGCCTATGATCCGACAATCCTAAGGCGCATAATAGAAGAGCAAATGTATAGCATAGCAGTAGCAGGAGCCACCCACATTTTCACAGACGGATCGGTGGACACAGAAAATGAGAGTGCTGGCGCTGCTCTTTGCACGACCAGCGTACAGGCATATTGGAGACTGGGAGGACTAGTATCATCAACCCAAACTGAGCTGTTTGCCATACAACAGGCATTCGCATATGTGATTGCACAAAACCATCAAAATGCTCACTTAATGTCTTCAGGAAGATCATAGTTTCTTTGCCACTCTGAAATGATGTTTTGAAATCGGTCCCAGTTTGCTAAAGCAAAGTTCCAGGCTTCAGATGGAGGCGGAGGTGGGGTGGGTAGGTCTAACTGAAGATCAATTTGGACCCCATAGTGGTCGCTTGTCAGTGTGGGCTCAACTGACCATGTTGCTGCATCTCTTAGGGAGGCTGAAACGAAGGTTAGGTCTAATCTGCCTCCTTGGATGTGGGTAGGTTCATTCTTGTTTAGGATTTGTATTTCTGGAAGCTAGTCCAGTAGATGTGTAATGTGTATGCCGGCTTCATTTGTTTTGTTCGAGCCCAGTGCCAATCGATGATGGGCATTAAAATCTCCACAAATGATTGTGTTTGTTGTTGTCGCGTGTCCAAATAACACGGAGAGATCCATTTCGGCTTGTGGAAACCTGTACACATTGAACACTTCAAGTTTGTCTTGTCTTAGCTCAATGGTGACTCCCATTACCTCTGTCCCTGCTCCACAATTGGGTAGGCTGGTTATGGATTTGGAGATCAGGTCACATTTTACATAGATTGCAAAAGACTCAAAAGCTGCACTTCAAATACTAGGACAAAAACAGTGGAAAGATAATGTGGAAATAATTACCATCATTTTGTATCTTGGAGCAGTCGCTAAAGGCAAAGGATTCAACATAACTTTAAACTGGATCCCGTCCCATATTGGATTCCCATTAAATGAAAAAGCTGATGAAATTGCTAAATTGGCAACTTGTCATCCAGTGATACATAAAACAATTCAACCCAGCCTAGAGAACATAAAAAACATCATCACCAAAAAACTCTCACATCTCAACAAAGCCTACCTGCACCAGAGAATAGCTGAAGGTTCGCCATCTGCAACATGGTATCTTCAGGCAACCAAATTAGAAAGGTTAAATATCCCAAAAGGAATCCACAGGGAAATAGCAGTTAGGTTATATAGACTACGTCTAGGTTACAGATGCAACTGGGAGATTGGTGAAACCCCGACAGAGAGAGTGCATCTTCTGCCAAACTGTCACAGAAAAGCCATTACTTCACTATCTTCTGGAATGTGAAGCAACCAATGACCTTAGAAGAGCTTTAAGAGTTCCTGAATTATGCAGTGGCCACCCTGAAGCCATCAACACAGCCACTCTCCTGGTCAACAAAGGTGTCCAGCAGCTGGACACCCTCATAAAGACTGTGATGCAGTATCCTCCCCCGCGATAACAACTTGATGGTTAAATGCAACCTCAGAATACTGAGAAAAAAAAATTGTACCACTTACGGGCTATTCATGCCCGTGCCACGTCTTGGGTGGCTTAATCTTTATTAATCATCATCATTCTCCTCATCACATCCACACCGTCAAGACAGCAGGGCAAGAGACACCTCCATAAAAAGCAGATAGAGTCCAGCTCGTCGGAAAGCGACATTGATGAGGCAATTTCAGGTCCACTAAGAACCTATACCCCAATTGCAACTTCCATGGCGTGTTCATCAGACTCCATGGATACCACGGAATTATCAGCAAATTCCAAGAACCTAGAGGTCTAAAGATCCTGCAATGGAATGCGCAAGGACTGCGCACTAAATTGCAACACTTGCAATGCATAGCAGCAACCAAGGGCATAGACATCCTGATACTACAGGAGAGCTTGCTTCGAGCTGGATTAGAACCTAAAATCTCAGGCTATCGAGGCTTCTTCCTTCCATGGATCAATGGGCAATCCAGGGGATGTGCAATCTATGTAAAATGTGACCTGATCTCCAAATCCATAACCAGCCCACCCAATTGTGGAGCAGGGACAGAGGTATTGGGAGTCACCATTGAGCTAAGACACGACAAACTTGAAGTGTTCAATGTGTACAGGTCTCCACAAGCCGAAATGGATCTCTGTGTTATTTGGACACGCGACAACAACAAACACAATCATTTGTGGAGATTTTAATGCCCATCATCGATTGGCACTGGGCTCGAACAGAACAAATGAAGCCGGCATACACATTACACATCTACTGGACCAGCTTCCAGAAATACAAATCCTAAACAAGAATGAACCTACCCACATCCAAGGAGGCAGATTAGACCTAACCTTCGTTTCAGCCTCCCTAAGAGATGCAGCAACATGGTCAGTTGAGCCCACACTCACAAGCGACCACTATGGGGTCCAAATTGATCTTCAGTTAGACCTACCCACCCCACCTCCGCCTCCATCTGAAGCCTGGAACTTTGCTTTAGCAAACTGGGACCGATTTCAAAACATTATTTCAGAGTGGCAAAGAAACTATGATCTTCCTGAAGATATTAATCAGGCAGAACAAGAATTTGCCAAAGCGATTCAAAGTGAAGCCAACCACTCAATCCCACTGAAAAAACAGTCCACCGGACACCATAAAGATCATTGGTACTATTGCGAACGTGTCAAAGAACTCAACCATAGACTCAATAGAACAAGAAAGCTATACAAAAAGCAGCCAAGTGACCGCAACAGGATCTTACTTTCTGAGGTCAAGGAACATGTACATCGAGAGACCAGACAAATAAAAGAACAAAAGTGGCTGGAATGGTGTTCACACCTGAATGAACACACCTCTCTCGGAGAGATGTGGCAGCAAATTCACCGGGCCAAAGAGAATAAAACACCTAAAGCTCCACACCCCAAGGATCCTCAACAGGAAGCCGAAGTACTGGCAACCAGGTTTGCAGAGAGAGCAGCCAGCAATCAGCTTCCACCAGATGTATTAGCATTACAGACCGGACTAGAGGAAGAAAGGTGGCACAGAATCCTTACAGCATGTGAAGAAGTCTCTGACACTAATGCCCCCTTCACACTGGATGAGCTCAATCGGGCTAAGAAAAACTCCAAGGATACATCCCCTGGAGCCGACAAAATAACCTATAAAATGATTAGAAACCTCGGCCCAGAGGGAGACGCTGCATACCTAAGGTTAATTAATTTAGCCTGGACTTCTCAAACTAGACCTTCTGCTTGGAATAGAGCAGACAGAGTGCCGATCCCAAAACCCAAAGATCCAGCTAATCCCAGGCCCATCTCTCTCCAAAGCTGTGCAGCCAAGGCGGCTGACAGAATGGCACTCAACAGACTGGAGTGGAAAATGCCTAAATTGCACCATGATATGTATGCCTATAGAAGAGGGGTTGGCACAGTGGAATGTATTACAACTCTGTTAGCCCACTTGAATGACAGACCAGGAATGCTGATATTCCTGGACCTCGAAAAAGCCTTTGAACTGGCTAGCGCCACAGCTATTCTCTGCTGCCTCATTGACAAAGAGGTCAGAGGCAACCTGCTCTCCTGGACCAAAAACTGTCTCATAAACAGAGAAGCAAGAGTAAAACTTCATGGCACAGTCTCTGAGTACAAAAGACATGAAAATGGTACACCGCAAGGAGGTATTCTCAGCCCTTTTTTCTTCAACTGTTTAATGGAAAGAATAATGAGGTTGAAACTCCCACATCACTGCAGGCTGCTAAACTACGCGGACGACTTTGTCATCATCATAAAAGGAAGGGATGCGGTGCGCCTTGCACCCAAATGCTTAGACTGCATCAGTAAAGATGCAAAACAGATTGGGATCAAACTCAACCCCTCAAAGTCAAAGGCCATGCCCATAAAAATAGCGAAGCCCAACATACAACTCACAGTACAGGGTCAACCAATAGAATGGGTCGACACCTATCAGTATCTAGGAATCATCCTGGACACACACATGAATTTTAATGCTGAGGTCACTTACTTGAGAGAGCGAATTGAGGCCCGAACGGCAATCATCATCCCTAACCTCCCTTTCTGGAGGAGCCAATCTGCAAGTCCTTCGCACATACTATGTACAGGCAGTCAGATCAGTGATCGATTATGCCGCACCTGCACTCACAAATCTATCACACCAACAGTGGAAAAAGCTTGAAGTCGCCCAAAACAATGCTATGAGAGCTGCACTGGGAGCCCCCATGTGGACCAGGCTTGAAACTCTTGGACTGGAGACGGGTTTGCCCTCTCTACAAGAAAGAATATCACAAAGGACAGCTACAATTATCAGTAAGATAATTATTTCTTCTAATCCAATCCCAGTACGGCAGGCCTTGGTGGTTGGACTAGGCCAAAACAATGGAAACTCTTGGGTTGCAAGAGCAGGAAAAGTCCTAAACAGACTACATTTAAAAAACATGATTCTTGATAGAGAGGGTGATCATCCACACCCAAATTACACTCCTTCCGTGCCGTGGGAAGAGCCTACTTTCAAAATAGTAATAGAAAGTCTCCCACTGAAAAAGGTTGCCTATGATCCGACAATCCTAAGGCGCATAATAGAAGAGCAAATGTATAGCATAGCAGTAGCAGGAGCCACCCACATTTTCACAGACGGATCGGTGGACACAGAAAATGAGAGTGCTGGTGTTGCTCTTTGCACGACCAGCGTACAGGCATATTGGAGACTGGGAGGACTAGTATCATCAACCCAAACTGAGCTGTTTGCCATACAACAGGCATTCGCATATGTGATTGCACAAAACACTCAAAATGCAATCATACACACAGACTCAAAAGCTGCACTTCAAATACTAGGACAAAAACAGTGGAAAGATAATGTGGAAATAATTACCACCATTTTGTATCTTGGAGCAGTCGCTAAAGGCAAAGGACTCAACATAACTTTAAACTGGATCCCATCCCATATTGGAATCCCATTAAATGAAAAAGCTGATGAAATTGCTAAATTGGCAACTCGTCATTCAGTGATACATATGTGTATCACTGAATGTAATTACCAGTATCATAAGAAGTGTAGGAGTGTAATTACCAGTATCATAAGAAAGGCAAAACTTGCATATTATGTGAATAGATTCAATGAAGCAAAAGGCAACATGAAAAGCACTTGGAAAACTATCTCTAGTATCCTAGGAACTAAACAACACTCACATAACCAAATAAAACTCTACAAGGATGGGGATATACCGTCAACTGATTTAGAAATGGCAAATGAATTTAATAGTTTCTTTTCATCGGTTGGTGCTAATCTTGCCAGTAAAATCCCACAGACTCAGACACATATTAACACATATCTCTCAGGCAGCTATCCAAACTCTCTTCTCCTTTCACCAATCAGCCCGGCAGATGTTGTGTCCATCATACACTCTCTAAAAACCAAGGCAGGGAACACCGGTGAAATTCCGTCCATTGTGTACAAGAGAGCCTCCCATGCCCTTGCCCCACCCATAGCACTACTGTTCAACAAATCTATAGAGTATCACACCTTCCCTGATATCCTCAAAAAAGCAAGAGTAACGCCAGTCCATAAAGGAGGCAATCCGGCGGACATAAACAATTATAGACCAATATCAAATCTACCCACTCTATCAAAAATATTTGAAAAAATTATTTACAAACAGCTCTATTCCTACCTCGTAAAATTCGACATACTCAGCCCCTGCCAGTTTGGCTTCCGGTCCCAAAAGAGCACCAATGATGCAATCATTAGTCTCCTTGACATTATCTACTCAGCCCTTGACAAAAATGAGTTTCCGATTGGACTCTTCATTGACCTAAGAAAAGCCTTTGATACTGTTAATCACAACTACCTCTTACTTAAACTCCAGCATTATGGAATCCGAGGCCTTGCCCTTGACTACATCCGATCCTATCTTAGTAACAGACACCAATATGTAACCATCAATGATACAACTTCTTCCACTCTACCAATTACCGTTGGAGTGCCACAGGGCAGCATCTTAGGACCTCTTCTATTTCTTATATATATAAACGATCTGCCTAATGTCTCTAATATTCTCAAACCTATATTGTTTGCTGACGATACTACCCTTATCTACTCAAACCTCAACCCACATACACTAAATAATGTTGTGAATAATGAATTAAAAAAAGTCCACTTATGGATGTCAACGAACAAACTAACATTAAACATCGAAAAGACTTACTACATCTTATTTGGAAGCAAATCATCAAATGCAATTCAGCTACAGATAGACAACATTAACATCAGTAATAAAAATGATGGCAAGTTTCTTGGCCTATTCCTAGACAAGAGACTCAACTTCAGCACCCACATTCAACACATAACTAAGAAAGTCTCTAAGACAGTTGGTATACTCTCCGAAATCAGATATTATGTTCCTAACTCTGCTCTCCTCTCACTATATTATGCACTAATCTACCCCTATCTTAATTATGGTATCTGTGCATGGGGGTCTACCACTGCAAACCACCATAAGCCCATCATCACACAGCAAAAATCTGCTATCAGAATTATAACTAACTCTGCTTTCAGACAACACTCAGCTCCCTTGTTTAAATCCCTAAACTTGCTAAATATTAACTCCCTCCACACATTCTCTTGTGTCAACTACATTTACAAAACCCTGTTCTTAAATGCAAACCATGCTCTGAAACTCTCCCTGGACAGATGTAATAGGACCCATTATCACCACACCAGAAATAAATATCTCTTTGATATCCCCAGGGTCAAACTTAATCTGTGTAAACACTCTATGCAAATTAAGGGACCTAGTCTATGGAACTCACTCCCTAGTGAATTGAAAAACTGTAAAACTTTTGCCTTATTTAAAAGCAAAACCAAAAAGTACCTAACTTCATCTTCTTAGTTTCCTACACTGAGCTTTAAATTTGCTCTGTACCTAGTGTTACCCAATCTCCTAATTTTTATGTAATATCAAACAACCTTATCATTGTGTTCATTGCTGTCTTCTTTTATGTGCTACCCATATGCTGTATTGTGACTACCAATTTTTGTCAACTACCATTCAAGCTGTCATTGCAATCAATCTTATATTGTTTCTGCTGTATTGTGCCTACCAATTTGTTGTCAACTACCATTTTAAGCTGTCATTGCAATCAATCTTAGCTACCTATGTGCTTTAATATACTGTACCTACAATTTTCTCTCATCTTCTTTTTTTTTTTTTTTTTTTTCATTTCATGTAATCTGTTATCATTTTTTTGTCTATAAATTTTGCATGTATTTACCTCCTTAAAATTTTCTTAGATTAAGGACCTGCCCGAAACGCTGCGCGTGCTAGTGGCTTTACAAGACTGTAATTACCATATTTGTATCCTCACATTCCTTATGTACATTCTTGTATATGCATAAATAAATAAATAAATAAATAACATAAAACAATTCAACCCAGCCTAGAGAACATAAAAAACATCATCACCTAAAAACTCTCACATCTCATCAAAGCCTACCTGCACCAGAGAATAGCTGAAGGTTCGCCATCTGCAACATGGTATCTTCAGGCAACCAAATTAGAAAGGTTAAATATCCCAAAAGGAATCCACAGGGAAATAGCAGTTAGGTTATATAGACTACGTCTAGGTTACAGATGCAACTGGGAGATTGGTGAACCCCGACAGAGAGAGTGCATCTTCTGCCAAACTGTCACAGAAAAGCCATTACTTCACTATCTTCTGGGATGTGAAGCAACCAATGACCTTAGAAGAGCTTTAAGAGTTCCTGAATCATGCAGTGGCCACCCTGAAGCCATCAACAAAGGTGTCCAGCAGCTGGACACCCTCATAAAGACTGTGAAGCAGTATCCTCCCCCGCGATAACAGCTTGATGGTTAAATGCAACCTCAGAATACTGAAAAAAAAAATTATTCCACTTACGGGCTATTCATGCCCGTGCCACCTCTTGGGTGGCTTAATCTTTATCAATCAATCAATCAATCAATCTCCTCATCACAATCGACTTGAGAATGGTCCAGGACGGACCGAAACGTCGTCGTCCCTTCAACTTCTAGTGTGTGGTCTGGTCAACAAAGGAACTACAGTCCCAGTTGGAGTATTTATAAAAATTCAGAAAACTTCTTCCAAGAAAGGGAGTGGGAAATGAATGGATGTCGAGGGCACTTGGTGTCAATTGCCGGCTGGAAAGATATTGCAAATCAAATGCAATATCTTTCATAGACAACTGGGAACACTTCTATGGAAGAAATGGAATGTATGCTCGTGATGGGGTGCATCTATCGAGAGCTGGGGTTGTTGCTGTTGCGAACTCGTTGGAAGAAGTGGTTAGAGGTGTTTGATTGGGTTTAAACTGTTACCTGATAGAGGTATGGGAATTGATTTGGAGGAAGGAGATAATAAAAGTACGTGTTTGTGGGAGAAAGGAATTGGCAAAATGATCAGGGAAAGAGAAGGGCCTCAAAATAACAATTCACTTAGGGTATATTGCACTAACAGTAGAAGTCTAAGAAATAAAATTAACGAATTAAATGCTCTTGTTTGCACAGAAAAAATAGATATTATTGCACTTACCGAAACGTGGATGAATGTAGAAAATAGAGAACTATTAGCTGAATATCAAATGAATGGATTTAAACTATTTCACACAGATAGATATATTAGACGAGGAGGGGGAGTAGCCATATATGTTAGGGACAATTTGAAATGTAGTCTCAAAGAGGGAATCAAAACTGAGCCACACACAGAAACTATTTGGATAGAATTATACGAAAAAGCAAATAATATTATAATAGGAGTTATATATAGGCCACCAAACTTAGACAGAATGGAAGCAAAGCATCTTTGGGATGAAATATCTAGGGTATCTAGATCTAACAGTATTTACGTCATGGGTGACTTTAATTTTAGTGGAATAAACTGGTTGAACAAAACAGGGAATAGTGAAGCAGAAGATTTTCTAGAATTAATTGACGATTGCTTTCTTACGCAACACATTAAGGAACCAACACGGGGAAATAATATTTTAGATTTAGTGTTAACTAACAGGGAAACACAAATTAATGACATCGAAATAGGGAGTGAGCTAGGGAACAGTGATCACAAAGAAATCAGATTTAGCATAGAATGGAATAGACCTGTAGGAGAAAATTCTGTTAAAGTGCCAGATTTTCGAAAAGCTGATTTTAATAGCCTTAGAAATTTTTTGGGTCAAATTGATTGGAAAGTCTTGGGTATGGGGTGGGGGCCGGTCTTGGAGAGAGACATGAACCCAGCGATAGGTGACGTAAATGGGGATTTCGATGTGGATTCAATATATAACTTATTTAAGAATATTCTAAACAAAGCACAGGAACGTAGTATACCATACAAATTGAATTGATCGAATACCAATGACCCAAAGTGGATAACAAAGAATTTGAAGAACCTTATAGGTAAAAAGAAAGCTTGGTACAAAAGGATTAAAAATGGGGAGGTCACTTTAGAACAGGAATTTGTACAACTGGTTAGAAATGTTAAAAAAGAGATAAGGAAAGCAAAAAGAAACTATGAAGTTCGCATAGCAGGGCAAGCAAAGACAAATCCTAAAGTTTTTTTTCAGTTATATCGTCCTAAGACTAGGGAAAGGATAGGTCCATTAAAAACTGAGACAGGTCAAATAACAGACAGTGATGAAGAGATGAGTAGTATTTTTAATAAATATTTTGTATCTGTATTTACTAAAGAGGAACTTAACAATATGCCTTCAGCCAAACAAGTCTATGTGGGTGGGGACGAGGACAGGTTGACGAGTTTAACAGTTACTAGGGAGGATGTTCTTAAGCAAATAGTAAAACTCAAACCAAACAAATCCCCAGGGCCGGATGAAGTGTTTGCCAGGGTGCTTAAAGAATGCAAAGAGGAGCTTTGTGACCCACTGTCAACCATATTTAATAAATCAATAGAGTCAGGCAGAGTGCCAGAGTTTTGGAAAGTTGCTAATGTGATACCAGTTTTTAAGAAAGGAGATAGATCACTTGCGTCTAACTATCGACCAATTAGCCTAACGTCTATTGTGGGAAAGTTACTCGAATCTATAATAGCAAATAAAATTCGTCTTCATCTTGAAAAACATAAATTAATAATTGAGTCGCAACATGGTTTTATAAATGGCCATTCATGTTTAACAAATTTGTTATCTTTTTATTCTAGCATAGTTGAGGCAGTTGACAGTGGTAAGGATTGTGATGTTGTGTACCTTGACTTTAGCAAAGCTTTTGATACAGTGCCACATGAAAGACTGATTAAAAAGATTTTGCAAATTTGCCGATGATACGAAAATCGGTAGGGAAATTAATTCAGAGGAGGACTCACTATCACTTCAAGTTGATCTAGATAGGGTTTTGAAATGGTCAAAGGATTGGCAGATGCAGTTTAATGCTGATAAATGTAAAGTTCTGAGGTTAGGTAATGATGATAGAGTTACAAGATACGAGCTAGATGGTGTTGAGATTGCGAAGTCGGATTGCGAAAGGGATCTGGGAGTTATGATTAGTAAGAATTTAAAACAAAAGGATCAATGCATAAATGTTCGTAATAAGGCAAATCGGACACTTGGATTTATTAATCGCAGCGTTAGTAACAAGACACCTGGTGTGGTTCTCAAGCTATATCTTGCTCTAGTTAGGCCCCATTTAGATTATGCAGTTCAGTTTTGGTCGCCATATTATAGAATGGATATAAATTCACTTGAACGTGTCCAGCGTAGGATGACTAAGTTAATTCCCCAAATTAGAAATCTTTCATATGAAGAAAGATTAACAAAGCTTAAGTTGCATTCACTGGAAAGGCGAAGAGTTAGGGGTGACATGATAGAGGTTTACAAGTGGGTGAATGGACATAACAAAGGGGATATTAATAGGGTATTAAAAGTATCAACACAAGACAGAACACGAAACAATGGGTATAAATTGGATAAGTTTAGATTTAGAAAAGACTTGGGTAAATAGTGGTTCAGTAACAGGGTTGTTGATTTGTGGAACCAATTGCCGCGTAACATTGTGGAGGTGGGGTCCCTCGATTGTTTCAAGCATGGGTTGGACATGTATATGGGTGGTTATAAATAGGAGCTGCTTCGTATGGGCCAATAGGCCTTCTGCAGTTGCCTTTGTTATGTTCTTATGTTGTCAACAACATCTCCAATTCCAGCTCCTGGATAGCAGACCCTTAACCTGCTCCCCCTATCTCTGGCACAAAACGTCATGTCTAAATACCTCACCTGGTAATCTCCCACAACCAAAATTCGCTTCGGTACCTCCATAACTTTCTGAGCACGCTGAGGGGTCCGCGCTCCGCCGCTCCTCGCTGATTTTCGTTCCGAGTGAACTGCAGGTTCACCACAGCACTCGTCCTCCAACACGGCAAATGAATTTGCTGTCCTTAGGGCGTCTGCAGGCGGCCTTGTCAAGGTCTTCTTAAGACCCCTGTCCTTAACGACTTTCCACGACGAGGTCTTGTTAATATTGGTCTACTCCGTTTCTTCCCGATGTTTCAGCTGTCGTACCTCCTCACGTAATGAATCCATCTCTGCTCTAAGAGTTCCAACTAGATTCATCAATTCCTTCACTAATCCTTCCATTATTGCTATAATAATGTTACTACAATCGGAACACCAGCTAACACAACCTCTCACTGTGACTGCACCTGACTGACGTGATTTGTGGAACCTATTTCCACATAACGTGGTGGTCCACGTTATGGTGGGGTCCCTTGATTGTTTAATACGTGGGATGGATACGTATATGAGTAGGACTGGGTGATTATAAATAGGAGGTGAGTCGTATAACAATATGCCTTCTTCAGTTACCTTTACTCTTAAGTTCTTCTTGGGTGGACATTAATAAGAGCTGCCTCGAATTGGTCAATAGTCCTTCTGCAGTTGCCTTTATTCTTATTTTCCTATAATCAACTTTGAAGGTGTCTGGAACCAATTGGTTCATCATCAAATTAAACAAGACAAACTAAAATATTTCAGTACCAGAGGACCATAATAGATGGAAAGGTGAAATAATAACAAATACAATTTAAGATTTTAATTGCATAAAAACAAAGAATTACACACAGAAATCGCAATAGCGTGAAACATATGAGTAAATCCACAGCCCCGTGGATTTGTGGATTAGTTTAAAACAAAGAATATTTCGGTGCCCTAAAATATAGTGACAATGTAGGGTTAATCAGTCAGACACTCCTGTCCCTCAACACTTCTTAATACTTTCTCGGCCATCACTGCAGGAATTCCTGAAACTTAATCACGTACTCACATACGTACGTACCCTAACGTTCTCTCCTTGACGCCCGCCAGCATTTCTCAATTTTAATTTAATTAATGTTTACAAAGGAAATTTGTAAAAGAAATCAGTATTATAGCGATTTTTATTAAAATATCAAAGAACAAGGAACACCATCTTTTAAAATTGTGTACAAAGGGGCAGCTATTTGGAACTTAAACGACTTTATAAAGGACCAGGACGCACGGGAACGTCACCCTTTTTTTTCACTCTCAGATGTGTGGGCTGGATATCAACTCTTCAGCTACATTATTGTGACCGTCGGAAAATGTAATGTTTACATTATACATGTTTATACAAAAACATATTTGCTCAGCTTCTGGAAAACCAACGTGACTTTGGAACCTAGAACTTAAATAGGCATCATTGACTGCCGGCTACCCACTTGTTGGTCATTCTCGTGGACGTGAGGAATGTGGCCCATTAAGGTATTTTACTGAAACGTAAGACTTGGGACAGTGAGGACATGGGTAGGCCTTGTGAGCAGATCTTGATCTAATAAGCTTGGTAGCCTGTTCCTCAATGGTAGCTTCATCACCATGGATGACGGAGGCGGCAGGGACGTTTTCTGCAATGACAGAATTTCCTGCGGTCAATTCTGCAGGTAAATTGCTAGAGAACTGGCCGTTGGTTTCCTTCTTGTCAATATCAGGATGTGCACGTTCGCCAACAGAGAACTGGTCGTGTGGCAGGTCGACTTTTTTGTTCTTGATGAATAGGAATTTCAGGGATCTTTCGTCGCCTGGCTCCTTCTTGGTGACTGAATATTGTTCATGGCGGCCAGATGAAGATTGTTGGTGAGACACATACGGCACTGATATGTGGTGTTGATCACAACTGATGTTGTGGTCAAGTGGTGCGCGTCTGGCATTAGTGAGTGATGTGTGTCTTGCACTGGCAAGCGGTGAGTATCTTGCACTGGCAAGCGGTGAGTGTCTAGCACTGGCAAGTGGTGTGTGGCTGGCACTGGCAAGTGGTGTGTGGCTGGCACTGGCAAGTGGTGTGTGGCTGGCACTGGCAAGTGGTGTGTAGCTGGCACTGGCAAGTGGTGTGTGGCTGGCACTGGCAAGTGGTGCGTGGCTGGCACTGGCAAGTGGTGCAAGGCTGGCACTGGCAAGTGGTGCGTGGCTGACACTGGAGATCAGACTGAGCGTGTGATCTTTGGTGTTGTTGGACACTCCGTATTGTTGTTGTAGTTCTTCGAAGGACTCGCCAAAAATAAGTTTGCAAGTATTATAAAAGTTTTCACGATTATTGACGACATTATCTTGATTGTTAAGGCTTATAACCCTTTCTATATCGGGATTAATATTCGGGGAATCAACGTTCTTCCTTAACGGCAAACTGGCAGTAGACTGTATGATATTTGTTGAATTTTCCACAGAATTCTTAGAACAATATTTCGAAATGTAATCTGCGATTTGTTCTAGTGTTTCGGGCTCGGAATTATCCATTATATGGATCTTAAAACAATGAAAGCAAGAAGAGATCACTCGACCAAATAACTAAATATGTAAACGTCTGTAAATTAAAGTCTGGTATATATGCCAACCAGTTAGGAAGTTATGCAGTGTCTGATACGGTGTTAGTGAGGGGAATTTGGTACACAGCACCTCATATTACGCCCTAGAGCGCGTAACACCTGACCTGCCAGAAAGCCAGTCAGACGCTGTTAAATAAAATCCCAGGTTTGTTGATAATTAATTGTTCTATAGACCAACCACTCTATTCCCAAACCAGTGTTTAACAGGGTTTATGAACATTTGTGTCAAGGTTTGTGTATCTAGACTTTAGCAAAGCTTTTCATACAGTACTACATGAAAGTCTGATTAAAAACAGAGGCTCATGGTATTGGGGGTGCTATATTGAGTTGGCTTAGGGCATGGCTATACCAAAGGAAACAGAGTTAGTATAAAGGGGGTTAAGTCAGAGTGGGAAAATATTGTAAATGGAGTGCCTCAAGGATCTGTCCTGGGACCTCTGTTGTTTATAAATGATTTAGATTCAGGTCTGAATAGCAACATTTACAAATTTGCCGATGATACCAAAAATCGGTAGAGGAATTAACATGGAAGAACATAAGAACAAAGGTAACTGTAGAACATATGAACAAGGTAACTGCAGAAGGCCTATTGGCCCATACGAGGCAGCTCCTATCTATAACCACCCAATCCCACTCATAAACATGTCCAACCCACGCTTGAAACAATCGATGGACCCCACCTCCACTACATTTCATAATAATTGGTTGGCTGGACACGTTTCATGGTAATTGGTTCCACAAATCAACAACCCTGTTACCGAACCAGTATTTACCCATGTCTTTCTTAAATCTAAACTTATCCAATTTATACATGTTAGATGGTGTTAGATGGAGCTAGATGGTGTTGAGATTGCGAAGTCGGATTGCGAAAGGGATCTGGGAGTTATGATTAGTAAGAATTTAAAACAAAAGGATCAATGCATAAATGTTCGTAATAAGGCAAATCGGACACTTGGATTTATTAATCGCAGCGTTAGTAACAAGACACCTGGTGTGGTTCTCAAGCTATATCTTGCTCTAGTTAGGCCCCATTTAGATTTTGCAGTTCAGTTTTGGTCGCCATATTATAGAATGGATATAAATTCACTTGAACGTGTCCAGCGTAGGATGACTAAGTTATATACATGTCCAACCCGCGCTTGAAACAATCGAGGGACCCCACCTCCACCACGTTACGTGGTAATTGGTTCCACAAATCAACAACCCTGTTACCGAACCAGTATTTACCCAAGTCTTTCCTAAATCTAAACTTATCCAATTTATATCCATTGTTTCGTGTTCTGTCTTGAGTTGATACTTTTAATACCCTATTAATATCCCCTTTGTTATGTCCATTCATCCACTTGTAAACTTCTATCATGTCACCCCTAACTCTTCGTCTTTCCAGTGAATGCAATTTAAGCTTTAATAATTGTTCTTCATATGAAAGACTTCTAATTTGGGGAATTAACTTTGTCATCCTACGTTGGACACGTTCAAGTGAATTTATATCCATTCTATAGTACGGCGACCAAAACTGAACTGCATAATCTAAATGGGGCCTAACTAGGGCAAGATATAGCTGAAGAACCACACCAGGTGTCTTGTTACTAACGCTTCGGTTAATAAATCCCAGTGTCCTATTTGCCTTATTACGAACATTCATGCATTGACCCTTTTGTTTTAAATTCTTACTGATCATAACTCCCAGATCCCTTTCGCAATCCGACTTCGCAATCTCAACACCATCTAGCTCGTATCTTGTAACTCTATCACCATTACCCCGTCCTCAAAACTACATTTATCAGCATTAAACGGCATCTGCCAATCTTTTGACCGTTCTAAAACCATATATAGATCAACTTGAAGTGATAGCGAGTCTTCTTTCATGTTGATTTAAGAACATAAGAACATAAGAACAAAGGTAACTGCAGAAGGCCTATTGGCCCATACGAGGCAGCTCCTATTCTATAACCACCCAATCCCACTCATATACTTGTCCAACCCGTGCTTGAAACAATCGAGGGACCCCACCTCCACAATGTTACGCGGCAATTGGTTCCACAAATCAACAACCCTGTTACTGAACCAGTATTTACCCAAGTCTTTCCTAAATCTAAACTTATCCAATTTATATCCATTGTTTCGTGTTCTGTCCTGTGTTGATACTTTTAATACCCTATTAATATCCCCCCGGTTATGTCCATTCATCCACTTGTAAACCTCTATCATGTCACCCCTAACTCTTCGCCTTTCCAGTGAATGCAACTTAAGCTTTGTTAATCTTTCTTCATATGAAAGATTTCTAATTTGGGGAATTAACTTAGTCATCCTACGCTGGACACGTTCAAGTGAATTTATATCCATTCTATAATATGGCGACCAAAACTGAACTGCATAATCTAAATGGGGCCTAACTAGAGCAAGATATAGCTTGAGAACCACACCAGGTGTCTTGTTACTAACGCTGCGATTAATAAATCCAAGTGTCCGATTTGCCTTATTACGAACATTTATGCATTGATCCTTTTGTTTTAAATTCTTACTAATCATAACTCCCAGATCCCTTTCGCAATCCGACTTCGCAATCACAACACCATCTAGCTCGTATCTTGTAACTCTATCATCATTACCTAACCTCAGAACTTTACATTTATCAGCATTAAACTGCATCTGCCAATCCTTTGACCATTTCAAAACCCTATCTAGATCAACTTGAAGTGATAGTGAGTCCTCCTCCGAATTAATTTCCCTACCGATTTTCGTATCATCGGCAAATTTGCAAATGTTGCTACTCAAACCTGAATCTAAATCATTTATATATATTATAAACAACAGAGGTCCCAGGACAGAGCCTTGAGGCACTCCACTTACAACATTTTCCCACTCTGACTTGATTCCATTTATACTAACTCTCTGTTTCCTTTGGTATAGCCATGCCCTAATCCAGCTTAATATAGCACCCCCAATACCATGAGACTCTATTTTTTTAATCAGTCTTTCATGTGGCACTGTATCAAAAGCTTTGCTAAAGTCAAGGTATACAACATCGCAATCCTTACCACTATCAACTGCCTCAACAATGCTAGAATAAAAAGATAACAAATTTGTTAAACATGAACGGCCATTTATAAAACCATGTTGCGACTCAATTATTAATTTATGTTTTTCAAGATGAAGACGAATTTTATTTGCTATTATAGATTCGAGTAACTTTCCCACAATAGACGTTAGGCTAATTGGTCGATAGTTAGACGCAAGTGATCTATCTCCTTTCTTAAAAACTGGTATCACATTAGCAACTTTCCAAAAATCTGGCACTCTGCCTGACTCTATTGATTTATTAAATATGGTTGACAGTGGGTCACAAAGCTCCTCTTTGCATTCTTTAAGCACCCTAGCAAACACTTCATCCGGCCCTGGGGATTTGTTTGGTTTGAGTTTTACTATTTGTTTAAGAACAACCTCCCTGGTAACTGCTAAACTCGTCAACCTGTCCTCGTCCCCACCCACATAGACTTGTTCGGCTGAAGGCATATTGTTAAGTTCCTCTTTAGTAAATACAGATACAAAATATTTATTAAAAATACTACTCATCTCTTCATCACTATCTGTTATTTGACCTGTCTCAGTTTTTAATGGACCTATCCTTTCCCTAGTCTTAGTACGATATAACTGAAAAAACCCTTTAGGATTTGTCTTTGCTTGCCCTGCTATGCGAACTTCATAGTTTCTTTTTGCTTTCCTTATCTCTTTTTTAACATTTCTAACCAGTTGTACGAATTCCTGTTCTAAAGTGACCTCCCCATTTTTAATCCTTTTGTACCAAGCTCTCTTTTTACCTATAAGGTTCTTCAAATTCTTTGTTATCCACTTTGGGTCATTAGTATACGATCTATTCAATTTGTATGGTATACTACGTTCCTGTGCTTTGTTTAGAATATTCTTAAATAAGTTATATATTGAATCCACATCGAAATCCCCATTTAAGTCACCTATCGCTGGGTTCATGTCTCGCTCCAAGACCGGCCCATACCCCATACCCAAGCCTTTCCAATCAATTTGACCCAAAAAATTTCTTAGGCTATTAAAATCAGCTTTTCGAAAATCTGGCACTTTAACAGAATTTTCTCCTACTGGTCTATTCCATTCTATGCTAAATCTGATTTCTTTGTGATCACTGCTCCCTAGCTCACTCCCTATTTCGATGTCATTAATTTGCGTTTCCCTGTTAGTTAACACTAAATCTAAAATATTATTTTCCCGTGTTGGTTCCTTAATGTGTTGCGTAAGAAAGCAATCGTCAATTAATTCTAGAAAATCTTCTGCTTCACTATTCCCTGTTTTGTTCAACCAGTTTATTCCGCTAAAATTAAAGTCACCCATGACATAAATACTGTTAGATCTAGATGCTCTAGATATTTCATCCCATAGATGCTTTGCTTCCATTCTGTCTAAATTTGGTGGCCTATATATTACTCCTATTATAATATTATTAGCTTTTTCGTTTAATTCAATCCAAATAGTTTCTGTGTGTGGCTCTGTTTTGATTCCCTCTTTGAGACTACATTTCAAATTGTCCCTAACATATATGGCTACTCCACCTCCTCGTCTAATATATCTATCTGTGTGAAATAGTTTAAATCCATATATTTGATATTCAGCTAATAGTTCTCTATTTTCTACATTCATCCACGTTTCGGTAAGTGCAATAATATCTATTTTTTCTGTGCAGACAAGAGCATTTAATTCGTTAATTTTATTTCTTAGACTTCTACTGTTAGTGTAATATACCCTAAGTGAATTGTTATTTTGCGGACCTTCTCTTTCCCTGATCGTTTTGCCAATTCCTTTCTCCCACAAACACATACTTTTATTACCTCCTTCCTCCAAATCAATTCCCATACCTCTATCTACTAACAGTTTAAACCCAAACAAACACCTCTAACCACTTCTTCTAGCGAGTTCGCAACAGCAACAACCCCAGCTCTCGATAGATGCACCCCATCACGAGCATACATTTCATTTCTTCCATAGAAGTGTTCCCAGTTGTCTATGAAAGATATTGCATTTGATTTGCAATATCTTTCCAGCCGGCAATTGACACCAAGTGCCCTCGATATCCATTCATTTCCCACTCCCTTTCTTGGAAGAATGCCACATATGATCGGGATTCCTCCCTTGCTCCTAACTAACTCTATGGCTGTTTTATACCTCTGAATCAGTTCCTCACTCCTGACTCGACCAACATCATTTCCTCCCACGCTAATGCAAATAATGGGATTGTTCCCATTACCAGCCATAATATCATTCATGTTGTTTATAATATCACCAATGCCAGCTCCGGGATAGCAAACCCTTAACCTGTTCCCCCTATCTCTAGCACAAAACGTTCTATCCAAATACCTTATCTGGGAATCTCCCACAACTAATGTTTGCTTAGGTACTTCCTTTACTTTCTGAGGGGCCTGCGCTTCCTTTCTCTTCGTTGCTTTCCCTTTTGCGCGATCCACAGTCTCTCCACAGCACTCGTCCTCCAAAACGTCAAATGAATTTGAAGTTGCTATGGCGTTTGAAGGCGGCTTTATCAAAGTCTTCTTAAGGCCCCTGTCTTTCGCAACTCTCCAAGACGAGGTCCCTTTACTGCTGGTCTCCTCCTTCGTTACTTCTCGTTGTTTTTTAAGCTGACGCACCTCCTCCCGCAGAGAGTCCAACTCTGTCCTCAGGGCTCCCACTAGAGTCACCAGGTCCTTAACTACAACTTCCATATTGCTATGATAATATAACAACAACATTTCCCTACCGATTTTTGTATCATCGGCAAATTTGCAAATGTTGCTACTCAAACCTGAATCTAAATCATTTATATATATTATAAACAACAGAGGTCCCAGGACAGAGCCTTGAGGTACTCCACTAACAACATTAACCCACTCTGACTTAACCCCATTTATACTGACTCTCTGTTTCCTTTGGAATAGCCATGCCCTAATCCAACTAAATATAGCACCCCCAATACCATGAGCTTCTATTTTTTTAATTAGTCTTTCATGTGGCACTGTATCAAAAGCTTTGCTAAAGTCAAGGTATACAACATCGCAATCCTTACCACTATCAACTGCCTCAACTATGCTAGAATAAAAAGTTAGCAAATTTGTTAAACATGAACGGCCATTTGTAAAACCATGTTGCGTCTCATTTATTAATTTATGTTTTTCAAGATGGAGACAAATTGTATTTGCAATTATTGATTCAAGTAACTTTCCCACAATAGACGTTAGGCTAATTGGACGATAGTTTGACGCAAGTGATCTATCTCCTTTCTTAAAAATTGGTACCACATTAGCTACCTTCCATGACTCTGGCACTCTGCCTGACTCTATTGATTTATTAAATATGGTAGACAGTGGCTCGGAAAGCTCCTCTTTGCATTCTTTAAGCACCCTGGCAAACACTTCATCCGGCCCTGGGGATTTGTTTGGTTTGAGTTTTTCTAATTGTTTAATTACATCCTCCCTGGTAACTACTAAACTAGTCAACCTGTCCTCGTCCCCACCCACATAGACTTGTTCGGCTGAAGGCATATTGTTAAGTTCTTCTTTAGTAAATACAGATATAAAATATTTGTTAAAAATACTACTCATCTCCTTGTCATTATCCGTTATTTGACCTGTCTCAGATTTTAATGGACCTATCCTTTCCCTAGTCTTAGTTCGATATAACTGAAAAAAACCTTTAGGATTTGACTTTGCTTGCTCTGCTATGCGAACTTCATAGTTTCTTTTTGCTTTCCTAATCTCTTTTTTAACATTTCTAACCAGTTGTATGAATTCCTGTTCTAAACTGACTTCCCCATTCTTAATCCTTTTGTACCAAGCTCTCTTTTTACCTATAAGGTTCTTTAAATTCTTTGTTATCCACTTTGGGTCATTAGTATTCTATCTATTCAATTTGTATGGTATACTACGTTCCTGTGCTTTGTTTAGAATATTCTTAAATAAGTTATATATTAAATCCACATCGAAATTCCCTTTTACGTCACCTATCGCTGGGTTCATGTCTCGCTCCAAGACCGGCCCACACCCCATACCCAAGACTTTCCAATCTATTTGACCCAAAAAATTTCTTAGGCTATTAAAATCAGCTTTTCGAAAATCTGGCACTTTAACAGAATTTTCTCCTACAGGTCTATTCCATTCTATGCTAAATCTGATTACTTTGTGATCACTGTTCCCTAGCTCACTCCCTATTTCGATGTCATTAATCGTCAATTAATTCTAGAAAATCTTCTGCTTCACTATTCCCTGTTTTGTTCACCCAGTTTATTCCACTAAAATTAAAGTCACCCATGACATAAATACTGTTAGATCGAGATGCTCTAGATATTTCATTCCATAGATGCTTTGCTTCCATTCTGTCTAAATTTGGTGGCTTATATATAACTCCTATTATAATATTATTTGCTTTTTCGTTTAATTCTATCCAAATAGTTTCTGTGTGTGGCTCAGTTTTGATTCCCTCTTTGAGACTACATTTCAAATTGTCCCTAACATATATGGCTACTCCCCCTCCTCGTCTAATATATCTATCTGTGTGAAATAGTTTAAATCCATTTATTTGATATTCAGCTAATAGTTCTCTATTTTCTACATTCATCCACGTTTCGGTAAGTGCAATAATATCTATTTTTTCTGTGCAGACAAGAGCATTTAATATATGTAGTTAACAATATATGTAGTTTAATACTGTAGTTTGATTGGCTGCATATATATAAATTCAATATAAACCTCCCCTAATGTGTAGTTAGTAACTGGTCTTCTGACCTCATCTGTAGTCTTCAGCTATCAAACACTTGCGTTACCTCGAATCTTTCCTCCTTCTGCTATGTCCTTCCTTCGACATTCTTAGCCCCTGTCAGTTTGGCTTCCGCTCTCAGAAGAGTACCAACGATGCAATTATTAGTCTCCTTGATATAATTTACTCAGCTCTTGACAAAAATGAGTTTCCAATTGGACTCTTCATTGACCTGAGAAAGGCCTTTGATACTGTTAATCACGATTACCTCTTAAGTAAACTCCATCATTATGGAATCCGAGGCCATGCACTGGACTATATCCAATCCTATCTTAGTGATAGACACCAATGTGTAGCCATCAATAATATAATCTCTCCCATTCTACCAATAACTGTTGGAATGCCACAGGGCAGCATCTTGGGACCTCTTCTTTTTCTTATATACATTAATGATCTGCCTAATGTCTCTAACATTCTGAAACCTATTTTGTTTGCTGATGATACTACCCTCATCTACTCCAACCCCAACCCACATACACTAAATGGTGTTGTTAATAATGAACTAAAAAAAGTCCACTTATGGATGTCAAGCAACAAACTAACACTTAACATAGAAAAGACCTACTACATCCTATTCGGAAGCAAATCTACAAATGCAATTCAACTTCAAATTGACAATGTAAACATTAGCAATAAAAATGATGGAAAGTTTCTTGGCATATTCCTAGACAAGAGACTCAACTTCAGTACCCACATACAACACATAACTAAGAAAGTCTCTAAAACAGTTGGTATACTCTCCAAAATCAGATATTATGTTCCTAACTCTGCTCTCATCTCTCTATATTATGCACTAATCTATCCCTATCTCAACTATGGTATCTGTGCATGGGGTTCAACCACTGCAAACCACCTCAAGTCCATCATCACCCAGCAAAAATCTGCTATCAGAATAATATCAAATTCTGCTTTCAGACAACACACAGCCCCCTTGTTTAACTCCCTAAACATGCTAAACATAATCTCACTCCACAAATTCTCTTGTGTCAACTACACTTACAAAACCCTGTTCTTAAATGCAAATCCTTGTCTGAAACTCTTCTTGGACAGATGTAATAGGACCCATTATCACCACACCAGAAATAAATATCTCTTTGATATCCCCAGAGTTAAACTTAATCTGTGTAAACACTATGCAAATAAAGAGACCCAGTTTATGGAACTCACTCCCTAATAAATTGAAAAGCTGTCCAACTTTTACATCATTCAAAATCAATACTAAAAAGTACCTAATTTCATCTTCATAGTTTTTCACTTTTTGCCTTAAAATTGCACTGTATCAATTGCTACCCAATCTCCCAACCTTTATGTTCCCAATTTGAACATCTTTACCATTGTGATCATTGCTGTTTTCTTATATGTGCTGCCAATCTGTTGTATGGTGTTTATAAATCTTGTTTATCTGTATCTTTTGCTACCCAGTCTCCCAATCTTTATGTACCCAATCTGAACATCTTTACCATTGTGATCATTGCTGTCTTATATGTGCTGTCAATCTGCTGTATGGTGTCTATTAACCTTGTTTAAATTACTAATCAAGCTGTCAATGTAATCAATCAGAGCTTTAATATAACACTGTGCTTTAATATACCTACTTATCTCTCTCATCTCATTTTTCTCTTGTAATGTATCTTTATCATTTATCAATTCTGATTGAAATTACCTACTTAAAATTATCTGCTAGATTAAGGACCTGCCCGAAACGCTGTGCGTACTAGTGGCTTTACAAGAATGTAAATACTGTACTATCCAATGTATTCTCACAAACCCAATGTACCTTCTTGTATATAAATAAATAAATAAATAAATAAATAAATAAATAAATAAATAAATAAATAAATAAATAAATAAATAAATAAATAAATAAATAAAAATAAATAAATAATTCTCCTTTTCCACTGCCATGAACAACTGGTCCCTAACCCTGCCGTCCAACTGTGCTCCGAAGTTGCAGTGGTTAGCCAAAGCCTTCAATTCCGCAAATAAATCCTGTACGGATTCCTGCTGCTTTTTCGTCCTCTTCTGGAAATCCATCAAACTCCTGTGATATGATGGTTTCACCACATACTGACGTTTAAGCAAAGCAATCAAGTCTACATAGGTCTTCGTGTGCGGCAGCTCAGGTGCACACAAATTTCCGAGAACACTATATGCTTCAGAACCCAGTGAAACTAAGAGTACCGCTTTCTTGGTGGCGTCGTCCTTAATCTCCCGGTACTGAAAGTTTGCTTCCAGCAGGCTGAGCCACAGGTCCAACGAGATCTTGGCAGTGTTTAACGGCTCGATTGACATGGTAGCCATGACCACGGTGTAGCACACTCCACTGTTATATGCGAAGCGTCCACTCGTCCACACGACGTACCCTGCACTGTCTTGATCCTCACACCACGTCTCGTACCCTGGCTCTCTGTCAGCGATGTTTAATTCTCGTCGCCACTGTTATGGTTTTGGTCAGACAAACAATCTTCGTCCACATGGTTTTATTCTCCGCCAGTAACCACAACAAAACATTATCAGGTACATGAAATATTATTAACAAGATCATAAACAAAAGAGCATCTGCTCCAAACATGCTACCTCCAACATCTGTAGTACTCAATCCCAACACTGGGCTTGAGGGCATGGGCTGTAGGCAGGGTGATGCCTGTGGCAACGCGGGCAGTAGTGCTTGAATGAACAGGAAGTGAAGTTACAACCCGGACCCCTCGAGTGGTAGGCGAAACAGTAGCCCGGGGGGAGGCCGGAGGCCCTGGCACTGGAGAGTGGGCTGACGGTAATGCGGCCGACGACATGAGGCATCGCTGGCGTCCCCTCATGTGAGACGTGTTGTACCGACCTAAGCTCCAGGTCAAGTCTGTAAGCGAGCCAGGGGCAGCCCGACCTCTCCTTGTCCCACCTGTAGGCCTTGTCGTACCACATCCAGTCTCCCCGCAGGGTCGTCTTCATGGCCTTCACGTGCCGGATGTAAGTAAACAGCGCCTGCCCCTTGGCGGGATGCCGCTGCAGGTAGATCGTTGCGTAGATTTATAGCGTAGATCGTTGCGTAGAGTTGTGTGCTTAATATACTGTACCTACAATTTTCTCTCATCTTCTTTTTTTTTCATTTCATGTAATCTGTTATCATTTTTTGTCTATAAATTTTGCAAGTATTTACCTCCTTAAAATTTTCTTAGAGGACCTGCCCGAAACGCTGCGCGTGCTAGTGGCTTTACAAGACTGTAATTACCATATTTGTATCCTCACATTCCTTATGTACATTCTTGTATATGCATAAATAAATAAATAAATAAATAGATGTCGAAGCCATATGCCCACTGCTCCGGCGTCAGGGGCGGCAGTTTCTTACCAGATGGCTGGGCATCCATGGTGGGTGCGGGGCGCATCTCGAAGTGCCCTGCGTCACGTTCGAAGGCAAGCAACTCCCTGAGGTCGACGTACTTGTTTGCCCAGACCTTCTCCTGAAGGGCCTGCAAAATGTGCTCCCCCAAAAGAGGAATGTTGGAGCCCTGTGACCCCCAGGGCTGGCCTTGCCAGGGACTAGTAGGAGGTCTTTGCAACATTTCGTTGCGAAGCGGGCGGTGGCAGCAGCGTAAGTGAGGGGGAGACCCGATGATTGATTGATTGATGAAGATTAAGCCACCCAAAGGGTGGCACGGGCATGAATAGCCCGTAAATGGTGGCCCTTTTGAGCCATTACCAGTATCAGTAGATGATACTGGAGATCTGTGGAGGTGCGACTGCACCCTGCGTGACGGGAGATATCTCCGGGGGAGACCCGTCTTCCATTCCCTTAAATATGCCACCCACACTGCGCGCACAGCGCCTGCGGAAAGCGCTGCGCAAATGTCTTTCTCTCCACCAGAAATTCCACCGTTTTCCGAGGAAAGCAGTGCCCATTTCTCATGCAAGTGGTAGTCCGACACTTGTCCTTGCAACTGTACTCTGGCATACCTGTGACTTAGGCAATCTTGAATCCATGCTAGCATATTTCCTTTTACACCTTTTTTAACTAAGGTGTGTGTAAAATTACTTGCGGGCTTGCAAGTTTGAATGCTTTTGCTAGATCAAGGAAGATCACTATAGATGGACCTGAGTTAATTGTTCCTAATAATGTTGCTATGCAGTTGGCAGTACCTACTGCTCTAGTAAAGCCAAATATGTGTCTATGCAGGTTTCCAGTCTTCCACAGTAGCCTATTTAAGACCATCCGTTCTGCAGTTTTACCAATGCATGATATTAATGAAATGGGTCTGTAATTGCCAGGTTCTTTCGGCTTAGGAATCGAAATGATGTCTGTTTTCTTCCAAGAGGCCAGCAGTTTGCCTTTTTTATAAGATGCATTGATAACGTCCAATATCCCTTGTTCTCCAGCAGGACCAACATGTGCGATAATTGAGTATGTAATGTTATCAGCACCTGGTGCAGTGTCCTTATCACCTTTTTTGGGGGGGCTCTGATTAGTCCTTGTTTGGTGATGGAACAGTCACATTCGTTATGTGTAGCTATACTCTCATGAATGGCTGTCAACCTCTCTTGTTTTAATTGTTCTTGCTGCCTTCGAACCATTGCAGGAAGCCGATATGAAGCTGTTCTTTCTGTAAATTGTATTTGTATTGCCTGCAGTTTTCAATGCGCTGACTATTGACTTTCAAAACAGGAGGATTATTGATTTTAAGAGGTATAAAATCCTAGTTTTCCCCGTGGAGACGATAAACCCACATTCAAAACATTTATTTGCAAGTGTATCAAAGAGGGTCTGCAGCCAAAATGCAACACGGCCTTTGTATCCTCCGCGACACCCTATCTTAATTATGGTTTCTGTACATGGGGTTCAACCACTGCAAACCACCTCAAGTCCATCATCACCCAGCAATTATCTGCTATGGTATCTAAACTCAACTATGGTATTTGTGCTTGGGGTTCTACTACCGAAAATCATTTACGTCCTCTAATTACTCAACACAAAGCTGCTATTAGGACAATATCCAACTCTGGCCCCAGACATCACTCGGTACCCCTACTCAAATCTCTGAATATGTTAGACATTAAGGGGGCGATAGTTAGGGTTCATAAAAGTTGTTCTAGTGCAATGAAAATTTATTGACGTGTTACACGTGAAGAGGGCTGCAAGTGGTCCAAGTTTCAGCATCGCAGCCTAAATAGAGAGGGAGAAAAAAAAAAAAACTTTTTTTAACCATTTTTTTACATGTTTTAAAGTTGATATAACAAATACAAATATCAACTGATATTATTTCTATGATACTCAGCTATCACAATACTATATAATAAAGGTTGTCTAGTGGCATTATTATCCCAAACCTATTTAGTGCAATAATACAAATTTTCAAAGTTCACCCAAAAAATTATGCAACAAAATGATGTTTATAAATATATATAAAATCAATAAATGATCTTAGGGGAAATATATAACTTGAGTTTTTAGAGGCACAGACTCTACATATAATGTGCAAGTTCCATGTAAATTGAATAATAAATAAAAAAGTTATTCAACCATATAGTTGCAAATTAGTTACCTGTAAAAAATGAAGGTCAAAGTTCAGCCACCTTTGGCTGAGGTTGATGAACTACCAATTTCAATCAAAATTACCACCCTTGTAGATTGGCATTCCTTCAGTAAGGTGTGTAAGTTCCATGAAGATTGCCTGATAAAAAAAAAAAAAAAAAATTATTAAAAAAAAAAAATTAAAAAAAAAAAATAAAAAAAATTAAAAAAAAGACAGCAGCTTTATATTTACAATTATTTATGATATAGTATCAAGATATAAAACATAATACATACTAACCTAATATAATTGGTCTGAAATATGCAACATCTTGCAACATCAAGAGGGAGAACGTCTTGAGTTGCAGGTCTAAGATCTTGAGTGGCAGGTGCCGCAGGTGGTGTGGCAGGTGCCGCAGGAGGTGTGGCAGGTGCCACAGAGGTGTGGCAGGTGCCACAGGAGGTGTGGGTGCCTGGGTGTGAGGCGAGGTAGTGTGTTGTGGGGGCGGGAGGCTGCCCTCTCTCTTCACTCAAGGGAACTCTTGTTTTGCCTCAGTGTGGCTTTACGCTCCTTCTTTACTTGGCTAACGCGTAGAGCTCTTGCCTTTAGAGCTTTCTTCTTGTCCGATACTATATCCATTGTGCAGTATATGCAAGAAAATACGATCTGTGCGAGCGCGTCAGGCATGCGACCGCCGGCACAGACACTGAGAGGGTGACTAAGCCAGTAAATCGGATTATAGCCCCTCCCTCTCACAGAAGACAGTTGCCAGCGAGTGTGTTTATAATTTGTATATGCATAACAAGATATTCTCCACTCTATTGCGAAATACTAGACGCTTACAACGTATGACGCATCACCCTACGGCGCACCCGAGCCGCGAGGACCAGATTTCGGGCAATTGCGGCTGGAAAATTTGCTGTAATTACGTTATTTATTATCATAACATTAAACGGTTTGCACCACGGTGTTGCCAGAACGTTGTAGTATTTTTATAAATTTTTCGTGTTTGGCCGAATTTTTTCGGCCAAACAATGATAACGCCCTCTTAAGTCACTGCACATTCTCTCATGTGTATTATACATATATAAAACGCTAAACTGTAATGCCAATCCTGACCTCAAAAGCTTCATAGAAGGTTGTAACAGAACCCATGAGCACCACACCAGAAATAAGTACAGTTTTGATATTCCTAGAGTACGACTTAATCACACTAGAAATGCTCTACAAATCAAGGGACCCAGATTGTGGAATGACCTTCCCAACCATGTTAAAGTCTGTACCTCTCTCAACCAGTTTAAGACAAAAACGAAGCTATACCTAATAAATTCCCTGTAACCTACCTTACCCCTCTAATGTCATCCAATGTCTGTTTTTTTCTAAAGAGCGCTGTTTGTCGACAGAATTGTATTTGTGCTGCTTTTTCAGCCATGTTTTCATTCCATGTTTTATTTTACTCTTTATGCTCAATTAGTATTAAGCTTTAGTCATTTAAGTTTTTATGCCCGAAACGCTTTGCGTAATAGTGGCTTTAGGCATTGTATGTACTAGCCCTATGTAGAAATCCATCACTCTTTGTAAAATCTCTTTTATGTATGTACCTAACCTAAATAAACATTTTGATTTTGAATTGATTTGCTATCAGAATAATAACAAATTCTGCTTTCAGACAACACTCAGCCCCCTTGTTTAAATCCCTAAACATGCTAAACATAATCTCACTCCACAAATTATCTTGCGTCAACTACATTTACAAAACCCTGTTCTTAAATGTAAATCCTGCTCTGAAACTCTCCCTGGACAGATGTAATAGGACCCATTATCACCACACCAGAAATAAATATCTCTTTGATATCCCCAGAGTCAAACTTAATCTGTGTAAACACTCTATGCAAATAAAGCGACCCAGTCTATGGAACTCACTCCCTAATGAATTGAAAAGCTGTCCAACTTTTGCGTCATTCAAAAACTATTAGAGGGGCTGGTCCCAAACCTGCACACAGAAATAACATCACATGAGACCAGAAGACATGGCAGGATGTGCAGAATACCCCCGTTGAAAAACAGAGGTGCAACTGGTACTCTGAGAGAGAACTCTATCAACATCAGAGGTCCGAGACTGTTCAACACGCTTCCACTACACATAAGGGACATAACTGGCCGACCCCTCACAGTGTTCAAGAGAGAACTGGATAAGCACCTCCAAAGGATACCTGATCAACCAGGCTGTGACTCGTACGTCAGGCTGCGAGCAGCCGCGTCCAACAGCCTGGTTGATCAGTCCGGCAACCAGGAGGCCTGGTCGACGACCGGGCCGCGGGGACGCTATAAGCCCCGGAAGCACCTCAAGGTAGCCTCAAGGTAACCCAATCTCCCAATCTTTATGTACCCAATCCGAACATCTTTACCATTGTGATCATTGCTGTCTTCTTATATGGGGTTCATAATAAATGAACTAAACTAAAAAAAACTTATATGTGCTATCATTCTGCTGTATTATTTTATTTTATTTTTATTTATTTATACACAAGAAGGTACATTGGGTTTGTGAGAATACATAGCATAGTAATTTACAATCTTGTAAAGCCACTAGTACGCGCAGCGTTTCGGGCAGGTCCTTAATCTAACAGATAATTTTAAGTAGGTAATTTCTATCAGAATTGATAAATGATAACAGATACATTGCAAGAAAAAATTAGATGAGAGAGATTAGTAAGTATAGTAAAGCACAGTGGTATATTAAAGCTCTTATTTATTATTTATTTATTTATTTATTTATTTATTTATTTATTTATTTATATATATATACAAGAAGGTACATTGGGTTTGTGAGAATACATTGGATAGTACAGTATTTACAATCTTGTAAAGCCACTAGTACGCGCAGCGTTTCGGGCAGGTCCTTAATCTAACAGATAATTTTAAGTAGGTAATTTCTATCAGAATTGATAAATGATAACAAATACATTGCAAGAGAAAAAGAGATGAGAGAGCTTAGTAAGTACATTAAAGCACATTGTTATATTAAAGCTCTGATTGATTACATTGACAGCTTGATTGGTAATTTAAACAAGATTAATAGACACCATACAGCAGATTGATTGCACATATAAGAAGACAGCAATAATCACAATGGTAAATATGTTCAGATTGGGTACATAAGGATTGGGAGATTGGGTAGCAATAGATACAGTGTAATTTTAAAGCAAATTTAAAGATAAAAAACTATGAAGATGAAATTAGGTACTTTTTAGTTTTGTTTTTGAATGACGCAAAACTTGGACAGTTTTTCAATTCATTAGGGAGTGAGTTCTATAGACTGGGTCCCTTTATTTGCAGTGTTTACACAGATTAAGTTTGACTCTGGGGATATCAAAGAGATATTTATTTATGGTGTGGTGATAATGGGTCCTATTGCATCTGTCCAGGGAGAGTTTCAGAGTAGGATTTGCATTTAAGAACAGAGTTTTGTAAATGTAATTGACACAAGAGAATTTGTGGAGTGAGATTATATTTAGCATGTTTAGGGAGTTAAACAAGGGGACTGAGTGATGTCTAAAAGCAGAATTTGTTATTATTCTGATAGCAGATTTTTGCTGGGTGATGATGGACTTGAGGTGGTTTGCAGTGGTTGAACCCCATGCACAGATACCATAATTAAGATAGGGATAGATTAATGCATAATATAGAGAGATGAGAGCAGAGTTAGGTACATAATATACGATTTTGGAGAGTATCCCAATAGTATGAGAGTATGCATGGTGTCTATTAATCTTGTTTAAATTACCTATCAAGCTGTCAATGCAATCAATCAGAGCTTTACTATACCAATGTGCTTTAATATACTTACTTAGCTCTCTCATCTCATTTTTCTCTTGCAATGTATCTTAATCATTTATCAATTCTGATAGAAATTACCTACTTAAAATTATCTGTTAGATTAAGGACCTGCCCGAAACGCTGCGCGTACTAGTGGCTTTACAAGATTCTAAATACTATGCTATGTATTCTCACAAACTCAATGTAACTTCTTGTATATAAATAAATAAATAAATAAATAAATAGATAGATAGATAGATAGATAGATAGATAGATAGATAGATAGATAGATAGATAGATAGATAGATAGATAGATAGATAGATAGATAGATAGATAGATAGATAGATAGATAGATAGATAGATAGATAGATAGATAGATAGATAGATAAACAAACACCCAGGAGCGACGGCACCACACGGATCTGTGCTAGCGCTGCCCCTAACCCAACAACATCAACAAAATCGTTCAAATGGTTTGTTTATTTTGCGTCCCAGACTCACATACTGCAGCGGTAATATGGAGAGGTGAGTGAATAATATTGTGTTGTCAGTGCAGACCGAGGCACATAGCAGATTATAGTGATTTATTTAGTATGTAATCAAACTTGTGACCGTGATGAAATAGTGATAAGATAAACTGATTGTAGTAGATAGTAGGCTCAGTGGCTACAGGTGCTTCATTCCACCGAGGTTAAAAGGAAACTCCAGATCATGGCTCCCCAGAGGAACTAGAGAAGGCTGCTTAGCTAGCCTCAACCAGGTAAAGTTATAATACCGTGAGAAACGACAGTTTAAATAGGAAGACCTTTGAAACGATCCGTCTAATTACCACAAGCTACCACAAGCTACGCAAGCTTCACTAAGCTTCCTGGCAATACGTTAGAAATGAATAAATATGATATATTTACTCATTATAATGTTGGTGCTGAATGTACAACACGAAAAAACAATTTTAATCTGAAAAAAGTATCTTTTTGTAAAGAAATTAGACGAAAATAAAGATCTGGTGACACCAAATCAAGTCAACGATCAAAGCGTCGGTTAGGTTAGGTTAGGTTGGGTTAGGTCAACCTAACCTAACATCATATTTATTCATTACTAACGTATTGCCAGGAAGCTTTGTGAAGCTTGTGTAGCTTGTGGTAATTAGACGGACCCCTTTGAAACACTCCAGGTTTCATGACTCAGTGTCAGTAGGGGTCTGTCTAATTACCCAAAGCTACCTAAAGTCTCCTAGCATTCTGTAAGTAATAAAAAAATATAAATAATAATAAATAAATAATTTTTTTTTTTTATTCAGGTAAGGTACATACATACAAGGTAAGATACAAAAGTTGATGGATTTATAGATAGAGCTAGTACATACAATGCCTAAAGCCACTATTACGCAAAGCGTTTCGGGCAGGAAAAGACACTAAGACTAAAACTTAATACTAATTGAGATTAAAGTCTAAATTGTGTTGAGAAAAAATAAGAAAAGAATGGAAAAAAGGGGGGGGGGGAACCATGGCAGAAAAAAAGCAAAAATACAATTTGGTCAACAAAACAGCATTGTTTAAAATAGAAGACATGGGTTGACATTTTGGGGGTGAGGTAGGTTACATTGAGTTAATTAGGTAGTACTTAGTTTTTATCTTAAACTGGTTGGGAGAGGTACAGCCTTTTACATAATTGGGAAGGTCATTCCACATGATATATATGCGCACTGTAATGTTGGTACTGAATGTAGAACATGACCATTTTTTTTTCTGAAATAATGTAATTTTATCACTAAATTAGACACAACAATATATCTTGGATAAGTCGCTCCACAACATTGTTGTTTGTATTGTCGACTTCCTATGGCATCACATGCCATCTTCTTAAGATTCTTGAGATGATTTCGGGGCTTTAGTGTCCCCACGGCCCGGTCCTCGACCAGGCCTCCACCCCCAGGAAGCAGCCTGTGACAGCTGACTAACTCCCAGGTACCTATTTACTGCTAGGTAACAGGGGCATTCAGGGTGAAAGAAACTTTGCCCATTTGTTTCTGCCTCGTGCGGGAATCGAACCCGCGCCACAGAATTACGAATCCCGCGCGCTATCCACCAGGCTACGAGGCCCCTGGCCAAAGTTAAACTTATGTCATAACCACTGAGGCACACCTCACTTCTTTCCTGGATGACTGTGGGATAACAGCTGTATAACCAGAACATAAATTGTAGTCTCATGTACTACCTATGGAGCCGGTCGGCCGAGCGGACAGCACGCGGGACTTGTGATCCTGTGGTCCTGGGTTCGATCCCAGGTGCCGGCGAGAAACAATGGGCAGAGTTTCTTTCACCCTATGCCCCTGTTACCTAGCAGTAAAATAGGTACCTGGGTGTTAGTCAGCTGTCACGGGCTGCTTCCTGGGGGTGGAGGCCTGGTCGAGGACCGGGCCGCGGGGACACTAAAACCCCGAAATCATCTCAAGATAACCTCAAGATAACCTAAGTGTACTTAAGCTCTGCCTTTCCTTGCCAAAGGTTTTTTTTTTTTTTTTTAATTTGTCATCTTTGTTGTTGACATTTCTTGTTTTTTACTCTAATTATTTGTTCTTAATTAACCCCCCTTGTCACTAAACCTAGGTTTCTTTAATACCCGGTTATATTTAAAGTAACTTGGAATTTGTTTCGTAGTAATCATTTATTGGAATTAATTAACAGTATAATTGTTTATATAAGTATCTACCTCAGTATCATAGTAAAATCTTCCACATAAATATAATCTCACTCTGTTTATTTTTATACTTAGATTTATATTAGAGTAAATTTCTAGATTTACTTAGATTTATGTCATTTTTTTTAAATTATCTATTTGAGCTCACTTTGTTTTCTTAGGTTCATACTAATTATAGGATTTTAACTAACCATTACTAAGCTAATTATTGTTAACATCATTTTACTTTATGATTATTATTTTCTTATTATTTTTTAATTTACATTTATATTGTCAGACTTTACAGATTTTTTTTTCTTTTACCTAACTTGTGTATCCTTCCTGGCTACCAATGGGATCTTTATTTGACTTCTAATTTGTTACTCTTTTATGTGTATTTGCTTCTATTCTTGTGTTTTGCTATAATTACTTTGTTTTTACAGCAGATTTAGTATTTAACTGTTTCTGTAATTGCTTGTCTTATTGTATCGTGATCCCTCTGCATCTCCATGCACACTGATATTGATCCTGAACTAAATCTTCTGTCTCATGTCTTCACCAACCAGCACATTGATCATCATTATTGCAAGTATTACACAGCACACCAGGCAAAAACAAACTCCAAAATAGCACCTGCTTATCAGTTTACAACCAAAATGTTAGATCACTTGGTAAACATTTTGATGATATAATGCACTGCTCACAGCACTAGGTACTAATTTATCGTTCATTATTTTAACAGAAACTTGGCTAAGTAAAGACTATACCCAACTCTGCTACTTAGCTGGTTATAAAGCCATTCATAACTGTAGGCCTAATAAAAAAGGTGGCGGCACAGCTATATATTACCGAGATAAATTTATCTGCAACAGTGTTATTAGTGATAGAGATGACAACTGTGAATATACTTTTGTTCAGTTTACAATTAAATCTCTTAAATCCTCCTTGACTATTGGAGCCATCTATAGATTTCCCAATACTAACAAGCTTCATTCTCAGATAACCTAAGGAATCTTATTATAAACAACAATCTCAACAAAAACTACATCATTCTGGGAGGAGACTTCAATATTGACCTGGGTCAACAAAATTGCTCTCAAGTTGACTATTTTCTTAACAGCATGAACTCCTGTATGCTAATCCCCACAATCACCAAACCCACCCGAGTCACTCAAACATCAGCCACTACCTTGGATCACTTATGGAGTAACATAACAGCTCCCCTTGTATCTGGTATAATCTACGACAGAACAACTGACCACTATCCTACCTTTCTCATAGCGAACATGGACATACCACCACCAGAAAGCAAGAAACTTACATTCAGGTTACACTGTGAATCAGCTTTAGGCAATCTTGCAAATGCACTTCACAATATTAACTGGGATTCTGAATTCAATAATGCTCAGGATATAAATTCATTAGCTAACCTCTTCCTCTCCAAAACTCTAAGCTTCTACAAAACTCATTGTCACCTCCTTACCAAGCAAGTAACTGACAAAAGAATAAACAATCCATGGCTCACAAGTGGCATTTTCAAATCAATCAACAAGAAACATGAATATGAAAAGAAACTTAGGATTGGCCTAGTTACAAAGGAAGTAGTTAATAGGTACTCATCAATATTTACCAGTATCATAAGAAAGGCAAAACTTTAATATTATGAGAATAGATTCAATGAAGCAAAAGGCAACAATTATAGACCAATATCAAATCTACCCATTCTATCAAAAATATTGGAAAAAATTATCAACAAACAGCTCTATTCCTACCTCGTAAAATTCGACATATTCAGCCCCTGCCAGTTTGGCTTCCGGTCCCAAAAGAGCACCAATGATGCAATCATTAGTCTCCTTGACGTAATCTACTCAGCCCTTGACAAAAATGAGTTTCCGATTGGACTCTTCATTGACCTAAGAAAAGCCTTTGATACTGTTAATCACAACTACCTCTTACTTAAATTCCAGCATTATGGAATCCGAGGCCTTGCCCTGGACTATATCCGATCCTATCTTAGTGACAGACACCAATGTGTAACCATCAATGATACAACCTCTTCCACTCTACCAATAACCATTGGAGTGCCACAGGGCAGCATCTTGGGACCTCTTCTATTTCTTATATATATCAATGATCTGCCTAATGTCTCTAATATTCTTAAAACTATATTGATTGCTGATGATACTACCCTCATCTATTCAGACCCCAACCCACATACACTAAATAATGTGAATAATGAATTAAAAAAAGTCCACTTATGGTTGTCAATTAACAAACTAACACTAAACATAGAAAAGACCTACGACATCTTATTTGGAAGCAAGTCATTGAATGCAATTCAGCTACAGATAGACAACATTAACATCAGTAATAAAAATGATGGAAAGTTTATTGGCTTATTCCCAGACAAGACTCAACTTCAGCACCCACATTCAACACATAACTAAGAAAGTCTCTAAAACAGTTGATATACTCTCCAAAATCAGATATTATGTTCCTAACTCTGCTCTCCTCTCACTATATTATGCACTAATCTATCCGTATCTTAATTATGGTATCTGTGCATGCGGGGTCAACCACTGCAAACCACCTCAAGCCCATCATCACCCAGCAAAAATCTGCTATCAGAATAATAACAAACTGCTTTCAGACAACACTCAGCTCCCCTGTTTAAATCCCTTAACATGCTAAATATTAACTCCCTCCACAAATTCTCTTGTGTCAATTACATTTACAAAATTCTGTTCTTAAATGCAAATCCTACTCTGAAACTCTCCCTGGACAGATGTAATAGGACCCATTATCACCACACCATAAATAAATATCTCTTTGATATCTCCAGGGTCAAACTTAATCTGTGTAAACACTCTATGCAAATAAAGGGACCCAGTCTATGGAACTCACTCCCTAATGAATTGAAAAACTGTCAAACTTTTGCCTCATTCAAAAACAAAACCAAAAAGTATCTAATTTCATCTATGTAGTTTCATACACTGAGCTTTAAATTTGCTCTGTATCTAGTGTTACCCAATCTCCCAATCTTTATGTACTTAATCCAAACAATCTTATCATTGTGTTCATTGCTGTCTTCTTTTATGTGCTAGCCATATGCTGTATTGTGCCTACTAATTTTTGTTAAACTACCATTCAAGCTGTCATTGCAATCAATCTGAGCTACCTATGTACTTAATATTCCTACAATTTTCTCTCATCTTTTATTTTTTCTTGCTATGTAACTGTTATCATTTTTATAAATTTTGCTAGTATATACCTACTTAAAATTTTCTTAGATTAAGGACCTGCCCGAAATGCTGCACATACTAGTGGCTTTACAAGAATGTAATTACTAAGCTATGTATCCTCACAATCCCAATGTACCTTCTTGTATAAATATACTGTATATAAATAAATAAATAAATAAATAAATAAATAAATAAATAAATAACTGATTGTAGTAATAGATAGTAGGCTCAGTGGCTATAGGTGCTTCATTCCACCGAGGTTGAAAGGAAACTCCAGATCATGGCTCCCCAGAGTAACTAGAGAAGGCTGCTTAGCTAGCCTGAACCAGGTAAAGTTATAATACCTTGAGAGATGACAGTTTAAATAGGAAGACCTATGAAACACTCCAGGTTTCATGACCCAGAGTGTCAGTAGGGATCCGTCTAATTACCCAAAGCTACCTAAAGTCTCCTAGCATTCTGTAAGTAATAAAAAAATATGATATATTAGCTTACTGTAATGTTGGTACTGAATATAGAACATGAAAAAAATATTTTTATTCTGAAATAATTTAATATTATCACTAAATTTGACGCAACAATATATCTTGGATAAGTCGCTCCACAACATTGTTGTTTGGATTGTCGACTTTCTATGGCATCACCTGCCACTTAGTTTCATATAATTTTGTTATAAAATTATATTATTTCAGAGTAAAAATATATTTTCTTGGGGGAGCCCCTACGGCTCCCCGGAGCTATCCATGGCTGATATGGATACCCTAACTATTTTGCATCAGTCAATGTGGGTGGAGTTCTAGGCCTACTGGGGACCACGAGCCAGAACCTGGCCTCCTCAGAGAGGCCAGGTTCTCTCTGAGAGCCCCTACGGCTCCCTGGAGCTTATTGGGCTAATGTATGTTAATAGGCCGGGACATTAGCTGAGAATTTCAGACCTACCCTACCAGGGACCAGCGCCAGAACCTGGCCCCTTCAGAGAGGTTTCAGGGAGCAATGGCCCTGGAAAACCCCCTTGTGGTTGGGGTTTTCCTTATCTGCCATCGACTGGGGTTAGGCACCCAGAAAGGTAGGCATAACAAAACAAACCCCACATGGTAAAAAACTAAAACAAAAAACCGAACAGAGAGGTAGAAACTCCCTACAATCCCAAGGAAACAAGCAAATAAGCAAACATCACACTTTACTGCCACGCCGATTGTCCGCACAGCCCTCCCCGCCCTAAGAGGGGGGAGGGGGGAGCCCCGGACCTCACCGCGCCAGTTGCCTAGCATCAGTTCGTTCGCTAATGTCAACCGGGATAGACGCTTCTCTGGCCTCAGTTTCCTAGGCGGTGTTTGCCTTGTGTGGCGTTCACTGCCGTGTGTTGTGTTGCGCAGTGGCCAGGAGTACTTCATCAGTACAAGGGCTGCATATGCTTAGGGGCTTCCTTCCCTAAGCGCCCTGTGAGTACTGCCCCTGCGTGACAGGGGCAGTACTCACAGGTTATCTTCCCAGGAGCGTTTGGGAACCATTCCCGTAGAGGTTCTTGCTGCTTGGCATTTGCCTCGCCCTTGGGTCCAGCTGGGGCTTGGGACCCTTGTTTTGCCCTGGGGTAGGGACTGGTATTGTGCTGGTTAGGGCATCAAGGTGTTGCGCGGCCTGCCACCTAAGCGGTGACCGGTTCCTGTTGCCTATGGAGACGGTGTACTTTTGCGGGGTTTTTCTTTTGTTTTTATTTTCATTTGCCTGGTGGGGGTCTGCCTAGTGTGGCTATAGTTCCACTGGTAGTGTTTGGTGGCCCTCTGCTAGGCCCCCGTGATTGTACATGTCGCAGGGGTTTTCAGTGTTGTCCTCTACCCCCTTGTTATTTTTAAGTTTCTTAATTGGTTACCAACACCTTGCCCGGGCTTCCTGTAGTTGTTACCCTACGGACCCTGGAAACCCCTGTCGGGGCTCGGTGGACCATTGAATATGTCTTCCGGGTTCCAACCCCTCTTGTACGGGATCGTTGGTTGCTGTGCCCTTGTTCTTGTCTCCGGGTGACAGTCGCCACTTGTACCTTCGTCATGTTACCTATTGGGTCACTGACACCTTGACCCGGAGTCTTGCGAGAGATATTCTCTGCTTGTTTTCCAGTGCTCTCATGATGTTATTACTGTTTAGAGTACAGGTGACTTCCGTGTTGCAAGCTAGGTTAGGTTGCTGCAACACAATAGGTTGGTTTCCCACTCGGATGCCCCGGGGCCGCCCTTTTTTGGTTAGGTGCTGTTCGCCCCTTTCCCTCCCTGTTCCCGGCTCCAGACCGTTTGTGGGTTTTGGGGTCAGGGCGGGGTTTAGTTGGGGCCGAGACTCGGGTGGTTTCGGGGGCTGTCCCCTTCGGGTTGGGGACGGAGGTTTTCGAGCCTGTTCCTCCTGCCAAGGCTTCTGGGTCTTACCAGTGACCCTTTCTTGCTGCCTTTCCCATGGACTCTTCCTTTTGTTTAAGGGCGGAGGGCTTGGAGGATAGCTCTGCCCCGTAGCCTCTGTTGCGGGTTCCCGGGGCTGTGGGGGATGCCTGCTAGCAGTTCTGGGGCTGTTTGCCCATGCCTGGGTTTTCTGCTTCTGGGCGGAGTTTTTTGCCCATCCAATCTGCTTGCTTCCCACTTTTGCTGGCGTGTTTTCGTATCTTTTGCGTCGGTCATAGCCCCCTGTTCTGGTGGCCATTTTCTTCTGCTGGTTTCCCGGCGTGGCCACCAGGGCAGCGTTGCGGTTTGTTTACATGCGCCTGGGTGTATGAGTAAGCGTCTTGGGTGAGTTTTTTCACTTTTTCAGGGGTTTTATTCTCCTGTTGTCATTTCTTTGCTTTTCTGGTGTTTTCTGCCCATTTCCTGTTCCTCTGGGAACGTTTGAGTGTTGATTTTACACCGGGGTTTTCCGTTTTGTCTGTTTTGAGTCTGGGCCCTAGGGTTTGGGCTCAGTGTCCCTGTCTGTTTATGCTTGCTCCCACACCTTGTCCCTCAGTTTTTGGTCTGTTTTGACCGTTTCCCTGGGGGGTTCTGTCTGGGGGCTGTGCTTTGCTTTTCTGTGGTGTATCTCCGCCGGCAAATGTGGTGGTTTGGCCTCCCCCTGGTTCGATTCCGGGTTCCTTTGGGTACTTTGGTTTCGTTCCGGAGGTTTCTTCCTCTTGGGCCCCTTTGTGGGTTCAGGGGGCTTTGTTTCCTCGTGTGTGACCCGGTTCTGCCTTCTGGGGTTCTGGGGGTCTTCCTGGCTTGCAGAATGATCTTTTTGGGTCTTGGCACATGTTGTGGTCGTGCTGAGACTTTGGGGTTTTGTTGTCGAGGTGGACCTTTTCATGCAGTTTTGTGCCTTCTTCGCCTGGCCAGCGTGGTCCTCTCTGCCCACTGGTCGGCGGCTTGTAATTTTCTTTTCATGTGTATGTGTGTGTGTGTACACTGTGTGTGTGTGTGTAATTACCTAAGTGTAATTACCTAAGTGTAGTTACAGGATGAGAGCTACGCTCGTGGTGTCCCGTCTTCCCAGCACTCTTTGTCATATAACGCTTTGAAACTACTGACGGTCTTGGCCTCCACCACCTTCTCACTTAACTTGTTCCAACCGTCTACCACTCTATTTGCGAAGGTGAATTTTCTTATATTTCTTCGGCATCTGTGTTTAGCTAGTTTAAATCTATGACCTCTTGTTCTTGAAGTGCCAGGTCTCAGGAAATCTTCCCTGTCGATTTTATCAATTCCTGTTACTATTTTGTATGTAGTGATCATATCACCTCTTTTTCTTCTGTCTTCTAGTTTTGGCATGTTTAATGCTTCCAACCTCTCCTCGTAGCTCTTGCCCTTCAGTTCTGGGAGCCACTTAGTAGCATGTCTTTGCACCTTTTCCAGTTTGTTGATGTGCTTCTTAAGATATGGGCACCACACAACAGCTGCATATTCTAGCTTTGGCCTAACAAAAGTCATGAACAATTTCTTTAGTATATCGCCATCCATGTATTTAAATGCAATTCTGAAGTTAGAAAGCATCGCATAGGCTCCTTGCACAATATTCTTTATGTGGTCCTCAGGTGATAGTTTTCTATCTAGAACCACCCCTAGATCTCTTTCTTTATCAGAATTCTTTAAAGATTTCTCACATAATATATAGGTTGTATGGGGTCTATGTTCTCCTATTCCACATTCCATAACATGACATTTATTAACATTAAATTCCATTTGCCAGGTGGTGCTCCATATACTTATTTTGTCCAGGTCTTCTTGAAGGGCATGACAATCATCTAAATTTCTTATCCTTCCTATTATCTTAGCATCATCAGCAAACATGTTCATATAATTCTGTATACCAACTGGTAGATCATTTATGTACACAATAAACATCACTGGTGCAAGAACTGAACCCTGTGGTACTCCACTTGTGACATTTCTCCATTCCGATACATTGCCTCTGATTACTGCCCTCATTTTTCTATCAGTCAGAAAATTTTTCATCCATGATAGAAGCTTACCTGTCACCCCTCCAATATTTTCCAGTTTCCAGAACAACCTCTTATGTGGAACTCTGTCGAAAGCCTTTTTTAGGTCCAGATAGATGCTGTCAACCCAACCATCTCTTTCCTGTAATATCTCTGTGGCTCGATCATAGAAACTGAGTAAATTCGATACACAGGATCTTCCAGATCGAAAACCATACTGTCTGTCTGATATTATATCATTTCTCTCCAGGTGTTCTACCCATTTAGTTTTGATTAGCTTTTCCAATACTTTCACTATTACACTTGTCAATGATACAGGTCTATAATTGAGGGGGTCTTCCCTGCTGCCACTTTTGTAGATTGGAACTATGTTAGCCTGTTTCCACACGTCTGCTACGATTCCTGTACACAGGGATGCCTGAAAGATCAGGTGAAGTGGAATGCTGAGCTCAGATGCACATTCTCTCAGAACCCATGGTGAAACGCCATCTGGGCCAGCTGCTTTGTTCTTCCCGAGCTCCTTTAGCATATTTTCCACTTCATCTCTAGACACCTCTATCCGCTCTATGTTGTTCTCTGGAATTCTTATTGTGTCTGGTTCTCTGAAGATTTCATTTTGTACAAACACACTTTGGAACTTTTCATTTAATGTTTCACACATTTCCTTTTCATTTTCCGTGAATCTGTTTCCCATTTTCAACCTCTGGATATTATCCTTTACTTGCAATTTGTTGTTTATGAATTTGTAGAATAGGCCCGGTTCTGTTTTACATTTATCTGCTATCCCTTTTTCAAAATTTCTTTCTGCCTCTCTCCTTACTGCTGTATAGTTGTTTCTCGCATCTTTGTATCGCTGGTATGTTTGGGGGTTTGGCCTCTTCCTATACTGATTCCATTTTTGTGTCTTTTGGTCTCTTGCCCTCTCACAATTTCTGTCGAACCAATCCTGTTTTCTGGCCCTGCATCTCTGTTTTGGTATGAATGTTTGTGTGCCTTCCTCGTATAGTTTTAAAAATTTGGCATACATTTCATTTACTTCCCTGCCAAGCAACAATTCTGTCCAATTACACATTAAAAAAATTTCGAAGTTCCCCATAGTTGCCTCTCCTAAATCGAGTTTATCAACTGTTTCAATGTCCCCATTTTCTTCTAGATGATATCTTAAAGCATATTTAATGTCTAACAGGACATGATCACTCTTTCCCAAGGGAGGAAGGTACTGGATGTCAAAAATCTCTTCTTCTTTCCTGGTGAATACTAGATCCAGTACTGATGGTACATCTCCTTCCCTCATTCTTGTGGCTTGCTTTATGTGTTGATACAAGAATGTCTCCAGAATGAGGTTCACAAATCTGCATGTCCAAAAGTCCTCCGTTCTTGCTTCATAGGCCTCCCAGTCTATTGCTCTAAAGTTGAAGTCACCCAGTATCAACAGTCGTGATTTATCTTTATCTGCTTGTACAATAATATCTCTCATGACCATTATGAGGCCCTCTCATTTGTCATCCAGTTCTTCCTTTGTCCATGTGTTGCTTGCTGGTGGGCTGTAGGTATTTACAATTATCAGCTTATCATCCTGATTCCAGACCTGCAATGCCATTATGTCAATATCTCGAGGGTTTTCAAATATTAACTCTCTTACCTTCAGGTGTTTTTTCACCAGTACAGCCACTCCTCCCTTCCTAGTTTTCCTGTCACGTCTCCAAACTGAGTAGCCTCTTGGGAATATGACTTCATTTATTATATTTTCTTCAAGTTTCGTCTCTGATAATGCAGCAATATCAGGGACCCTAAGCTGGATTATATCTTGCAACTCCAAAGTTTTTGACCTCACTCCATCTATGTTGGTATATACAATTTTCAGGAACATGTTCCCTTTTCCTTTGCTCTTTACTCCCCCTTCCACTACTGATCTTGTTGCTTTGTTTTTATATACCATTTCACAAGCTTTCCAGTCCCTGTCACTTTGTAAAAAAAAGAATTTCTGCCTTCTTCATTTCTATCCCCATTTAGACGTTTTGCCTCAATTAGGTTCATTTTCAGCTTTTCTCTGTCTTCCTTGGAGAGGTCTTGTCTTATTGACCAAAATTTACCAACCTCATCACTCTGCAGTTTCCTGGCATTTCTTAGCACTTCCATCATGTTTTTCACTCCATTAAACGTCACCCTTAAGGGGCGGTTCTTTTCTTTCTCATATTTTCCTATTCTTCTAAAATCACTGACATTTTCCTTTGAGCCTTCTCCTAAACCTACTATTTTCTCTATGATTATCATCTCTTCTGCCGCTCGGTCCACCCTAGATGAAATTTCCTTCTCTAAACATCCAAAAATGATTATGGACTTAGTTCTATCTGCAGTGTTTTGTACCAGTTTACTGTTGGTAACCAGTTCTTTCCTAATTGCTTGCCTAATTTCTGCTTCTTGTTGGTCATTTCTGGTTTTGACTTCCGAACACACTTCTTTGATAGTCTCTTTCTCTTTTACAACTTCAGCATATGTCGCTTTTATTTCTTCTTTATACTTTTCTAGTTCTTTATTCACCTCCTCTATGTGAGTTGTCAGTGAAGTTTCCAGTTGGAGATCCTTACCTAACTCTATGTTAGCCCTTAGGCTTGCTTGGAGTTGTTCACCATATGAGTCTATTTTCTTGTTTATTTCTTCAAAGTCACCACACTTCACTTTCCATGCCTCACTTTCTTTCACTAGTTCCTTGATTTGCTCCTCCTGATTTGTTACCTTGTCTGTTAATGCAGTAATAATCTTACCTTGTTGAAGCATACTCCCTTTTAGAGTGCAAAGCTCACTCCAAAGAGCTCCATTGTCCTCTTCTAATTTAAGCACTTTTTCTTCATACTTCTTTTGCATATCCTCAATTATCTCTAACCTGCCAAGAACACCTCCTTTCCTTATATCTTGTGGTGAGAATCCTTTGAAACCATCATCTGATGGTGTTTCTACATTCTCAGTGGGGGTGGTGGCGGCGGCCATCTTTGATTTTGTTCTAGACCAAAACAAACTTTTCCACTCGGCTATTTTCCCTCACTTTTACTTGTTTATTGTATTTTATTTGCTTTTACTCTTCCCTGAACCTTTATGTAACCTGGGACACCACTGTAGCCCTCAACCTGTGCCCAATACTTAGGTAATTCGATATTTCCAGGAGCTTGCTGCAGTGTGACTTCTGCCTCCTCCAGCTTCACCTTCCTTCCTCCCCCCTCCACATGTGCACACACATGTGTGCACATGTGTATGTGCATATGCATGTGTGTGTAATACCCCTTGTGTGTGTGTGTGTGTGTACATAATATATATGTATATACTGTAACCCCGCGATTATCCGGGATTCGAACATCCGGAAAATGCCCTTATACGGCCAAAATCGTGATCGGATAAAGTTATCACAACATCCGGCCAAAATGGCCACAGGAACCGGATAAAAGCTGGTTTGGCCGGATGAAAATTTGGCCATGCCGTATTAATCCCGTCTGCCTGTGGCTCTAGACGAATGGTGGAGGAGGGGATGGGGTGGGTGTGTGGTGTCGGGAGGGTGGGAGGGGAGTGTCGGGAGGGATCACCTGGGTACAGGAATTACCATTAATTTTAGAACAATTAATCATAGCCAAAAACAAATAAAATAAGTACAGGGGTACCTCGGATTAAGAGTTTAATCCGTTCCTGGAGAGAGCTCGTATTCCGAAAACTCGTATTCCAAAGCTAATTTCCCCATAAGAAATAATGGGAAATGAATTAATCCGTTCCTGACTACCCCAAAAACCCCACATCAAACTAAATTTTTATACCTAATTCATCTAAATAAACCTACAAAACTATGTTCAAGTTATTACTTATCTTTGCTGTTGAACGCCGTAGGCGTATGGAAGATGGTGAGGAGGGGGAGGAGGAGAGGAGTTACTGTTTGGAAGGGAAGTCCCCTTCCATTATCACATCAGGCAGTGAGGACCTTTCTGGGGTTGCAGGGGTTTTCTTTAGAAGGTCTTCATGCAATACCCTGGCTTTCTCACAAATGATGGCCTCCGAAACCCTATCACCCCTTAATTCCTTGTCGTGTATCCAAATTAATAACAACTTTTCCACTTCTTCAATTATTTGTGGTCTTTGTTTCGTCATTGTTCTTACTCCTTTTGCCACTTTAGCACTCATAATCTCATTTTATCTTCTTAAGTATAGTGCATATTGTTGATGTGGCTTTGTTGTACTGCCTACAAAGTTCAATAATACGTGTACCATTCTCATGCTTCCGAATGATCTCTTGTTTCTCCTCTATTGTCATCCTCACATGGGCTTTCTTGAGACCCATGGTGAGATATATAATAACAAATTGTATAGTCAAATGACCAAAATCCAACAAAACACTGAAAATTCGGGTGAAGAATTGATGTGGGATAGTCACTGGGCGCGAGACAATGGTAAACTGAGGGGCGGAGGGGCGACGATCGCCGTACCACCACGCGCTAGGTCGGGCTGAACGCGTATCAACAAACTCGCGTTCCGAGGTAACCCTTGCCTTCCGAGACACATTTTCCGAGGAAATCTTGCTCGTATTCTGAAAAACTCATATACAGGGACACTCGTATTCCGAGGTACCACTCTACTAGTAATTATGTAATAACAAATTAATAAGTTTCCTAAAAGCAATGTGCACAGGCTGAAGTTTCCTTCAAAAATATTGTGAGTTTTTTTCCTCCTGGCGGCCTACGTAACGTACTATAACTGCCTCAAGTGGACCCGTCCAACACTGGTCAACTCATGTGCTCCCGTCCCTCGTGTTATCCACAGTGCTGCGCGATTAGTGAAATATTTTTTTAAATAACTTTTTATTTTCATAGTAACTTTAAACATTTTTGGCCAAGACTATGTCTGGTAGCAGCATCAATCATTCTGGAGGTGTTAAGAGGAAGAAGGTTGTCCTAGCAATTGAAGACAAGTTACGTGTTGTTCAACCAGTGAGGTGTCACAGGCAGCCAAATGCCTTCAACAGGTGAGGCGCAAGCAAGCGCTTTCAACAAGTGAGGCATCACAGGCAAGCCAAGCGCCTTCAACAAGTGAGGCGCCACAGGCAAGCCAAGCGCCTTCAACAAGTGAGGCACAAGCACGCGCCTTCAACAAGTGAGGCATCACAGGCAAGCCAAATGCCTTCAACAAGTGAGGCTTCACAGGCAAGCCAAGCGCCTTCAACAAGTGAGGCATCACAGGCAAGCCAAATGCCTTTAACAAGTGAGGAGTCACAGGCAACCCAAATGCCTTCAACCAGTGAGGCTTCAGCAGCTGGTAGTCAAAACTAACTTTGCTTAATGAACTGTACAGTAATTTTAAGTGTTAATTTTAGTGTTGTGTTAGTATAGGTTACGTAAATTGTTAGGAATTCTTAACTTGATGCCACACATATAATAATATGTGTGGCATCAATCAAAAAGACGAACACCGACAAGGTAAGTTGAGGTTTCTAGTTGAATATTTAATAATTATATGTGGCAAGGCAATTCAAATTATGTTGTTTGTAGTATAAAAATAGTTATAAATGGTCACTTTTGGACTTGTAGGTGAAAAGTACCATTATCCGAAAAATGTGATAATCCAGCTGGGGTCCTTCCCATATAGTCCGGATGATCGAGTGGAGACATTATGTGTATATATGTATGTATACTTTTTCTTTCGGAACGGGCTCTGCTCCCTTCGCTGTTGACGGGGCGCTGGGGGAGCAGCTTGCTTTGTTGACTCGCATGGTCCCACAGTTGTGGGCGCTTTTGGTTGTCTTCCCGCCTCTGTTGGCGGCGGCGAACGGCTTCTCCCCCTTTGGGGGGTTCAGGGCTGGCGGGGTGGACTTCTTCCCCTGCGCGTTGTCATGTCATCTTAATGGGTGTGTTGGACATGGTCGATCCACCCCATCCTTCTGGGGTTCCCGTCTGCTCTATGCAGACACAGGCCTGGCGAATCTATGGTTCTTCTGGCCTTCTTGAGTCTGCGTCCTGGATTCTATGCCCTTATCGGAGGTCTGTTGTCTCCGGTCCGGCTTCTGTTGGGGCCGGGTGCCTGAATTGTAGCCCTGGACCTCCAGGTCAATTCTTGGCACGTTCTTCTCCAGTTTTCCGGGACTGGCACAGTTGGTGGTGGGGCTTCAGGCTTGCCGCTTTTGTTGCCTTCCCTAGTTTGTAATTGGCACTTGGTTATTTACGCATCTTTACCGAATCTTGGTGCCCTGTCTGAGTCTGGCCTACCTCGACGATTGGCTGGTGTGGGCTCCCAGTCAGTCTGCTTGTCTGCTCGCCAGGTGTGTGGTTCTTTCCAGATCGTCGGGTTTGGTTTCCTGGTGACCCATCTGTTTCTGTCCCGGGTTCAGACCTGGCTGGGTCCTCTTTAGGGCTCTTGGGCCACTCCTTGTCCTTCCCTCCAGAAGTGTTGCTGCAGCTGTGGTCCTGCCTTTGGCTGTTCATGAGGGGGTCCCGGGTTGTTCTGCTGTTGCTCGAGCAGTTGTGCGGGAGTCTGAACTTCGACGTGCTGGTCTGCCCGCAGGGTCGGGTTTGGCTTCGGCGTCTGTTTGGTTCCTTCGGAGACTTCCCTTCCACCTCTCTTTCAATCGTTGGGTTCTTTCCTCCGGGGATCTTGTGTTGGTGCTGCGTCACCAGCTTCCTCTGGGGTTTTTGGGGTTTCGTGCCTTGGCACCTCCCCGAGCCTTCGCTCGATGTGTTCACGGACAGGTCATCTCTCGGCTGGGGCTTTGTGACCAGTGCTCACCAGGTCGGCCAGGGATGGTGGGGTCTGTCCGTCCGTCGGGCTCACAGCGCGGTTCGGGAGTTCGTGGCTGTCTGGTTTGCGCTTCGGAGGGTCGCTCGGTGCTCTACCATCCGAGTGACCATCTACTGAATAGTAGACAGTCACTCGGTGCTCTACCATTCAGCTCCATTCGGACTGTTCTCTGGCGGTTCTTTGCCGGAACCACAGGGTTTCTCTTGGGTGTTTGACCTTTGTGGTTGGTCCCTTCGAGTTGCTCGTTTGCTGGATTCTCAGGGTTTGGCTAACCGTGAGGTTCATGTCCGGGGTGTGTTCTACGTCCTGATGGACAGCCTGTCTTGGTTCATTCCTCTGTTTGCGGATTGGCCAGTTGTCGCCGACTCGTTTCGTTGGCTCTCCCGGACGTATGGAGTCCTGGCCATGGACATCTTCGAGTCGGCGTTGTCTAGGCGTCGCCCATTCTATATGGCACCCTTACCCGCCTGCGAGGCGTTCTCTGTGGATGCCTTTCGGCAGGACTGGTCAAGGTGGGGGTACCTGTTCCTCTTCTCCCGGTCCTGCTGTTGCTTCAGGTTCTGGCTCGGTTGGAGCCCATTCCCAAAAGAGTAGTCCTCATGGTCCCTTGGTAGCCGGCCCAGCTTTATTTTCAGACGATGCTTGATAGGTGTTCGAATCCGGGGCGTTTTCCCGCACCTCCGGCTCTTTCGGCAGGTCAGACCGGTCATGTACGTGACTGGTTCGGCCTTCTCCTCGGCTCTTCGCGTCTGGTATTTTGATGCGGGTATCACCATCTCTGTGGTGATCAGGTGGCTTTGTTGATGGTGTCCCACCTGCAAGCTTCGTCTCGGCGACAGTATGATGTTCCTGGTGTTTCTATGCATCTTTTTCTTGCTCTTTGTAGGTCATCTTCTCTTTCGCATTAGGTTGTCCTTTCTTGGGTTTTCAGGACTACAGTTATTTGATGTTTCTTACTGCCGCCTCGTTTTGTGCAGTGCTTGCGGAGCCGCTCCGGGTTGCATTCAGGGTGGACGTCACATTTGCCCCGTTCCATACGCTTTCTCGTGTTTTGTTTCACCTCCGGCCTGCTCATGCGTCGCCTGAGCCGTCCTGGTCCTTAAACAGGGTGCCCTCTTATCTTCTCAGTTTGTGGTAGCCCCTTCAGTTCAAGTTTCTGCTCTTTGGTACTGGTGGTAGGTTTGTACGTTTGCAGCCTTTCTCCATCCTTCTGACGACGGTTGAGACGGCTTCTTACCAGAGGGTGGTCCTTAGGTTATTGATGCTTGATTGGTTCGGCCGGGGGTGCGTCCTGTGTTGTCCAGTTGCGTTTTTTTGCCGTTACCTGCGTACCGTTTCTCGGTGATGCGCTTTGGGTTGATCCGGTTCCCCTCGTTCCCTGTTTCAGGGCTCGGGTCTCCCAGGTCGTCCACAGAGTTTTTAGGTCTTCCAGCCTGAGGTCTATCCTTGCGCCCGTGCTGTTCGGACGTTTGCCACTTTCGCTGCAGTGTTGGTGATGTCTAGGGCTCATTTCGGGCGCGAGGATTTGAGGGTCGCACAGGTTCCTGGTTCTTTATGCGCTCGTCTGCTCCTGTGCGTTCTTGTTGCTTTGGGTTGCAGGTTGCAGCCTGTTGTCTCGGCTTCGCGTTGTGGAGTTTGTGGCGGCCGCCTCTCGGGTCAGCCCTTTCTTTTCCTTCTCTTTGGGTATGAAGCTCCAGGAAGCCATAGGGGCTCCCCACAGAAAACCAGCATTGAATGTAATGAAACGCCATTTTCTGAATGAGCCCCGGAGGCTCCCTGGCAACCCTCCCTCCCACCGGTTGGTGTTTTATTCGTGTTGGCTGTAGCTTAGCTTCCAAACTGAAGCTAGGCAGCTGGCACGGTGAGGTCCGGGGCTCCCCCCTCCCCCTCTCGTGACGGGGAGGGCTGCGTGGATGATCGGTGCGCAGTAAAGTGTGATGTTTGCTTGTTTCCTGGGATTGTATGGAGTTTCTACCTCTCTGTTCAGTTTTTTGTTTCAGTTTTTTACCATGTGGGGTTTGTTTAGTTATGCCTACCTTTCTGGGTACCTAACCCCGGTCAATGGCAGATAAGGAAAACCCCAACCACAAGGGGGTTTTCCAGGGCCATTGCTCCCTGAAACCTCTCTGAAGGGGACAGGTTCTGGCGCTGGTCCCTGGTAGGTCTGAACTCCTTAGCTAATGTCCAGGTCTAATATAACATACATTAGCCCGATAAGCTCCAGGGAGCCTCCGGGGCTCACCCAGAAAATGGCGTTTCATTACATCAACAGTGTTTTTTCTACAAATCTAATTCTAATGAAAAAACTGAATTTTTTTACAAATCTAATGCTAATGAAAAAACAAAAATTTTTCTACAACTCTAAATTCTAATTTTAATTCTGTGCTAAATCTGATTTCTTTGTGTTCACTGTTCCCTAGCTCACTCCCTATTTCAATGTCATTAATTTCGATGTGCAGTGGTTAATGAGTACGAATGTTGATGGGTAGAGACTAACTACATCCACACCCCCTGTAATACATCTCCTCACCACTGACACCACTGTCTATTATGAATTCTTCATTTGCCTGCAGAATATGCAACCCGTTCTCGCAAATTTAATAAGTCAATATTGACTTATTAAATATGTGCATAGGTGACATACTTAACATAATAGATACCCTTAAAAAGATTCATAGAAAACACCGACCTTACCTAACCTTGTTAGTATCTTAAGATAAGCATCTTATAGCTTCGTAATTACAATTATTACCTAACCTATAATAGGTATAGGTTAAGTAATAATTGTAATTACTGACACCACCTGTTTTCCCCTACACTCACCACTAATGCAACCTGCCTCCCCTGACAACAACTTCCATCACCTGCTTCCCCTGACAACTTCCACCACTAACATCACATGCTTCCCCCTGACAACAACTTCCACCACTGACACCATCTGTATCCCATGACAACACCTTTACCACTACCACTTACACCACATGCTTCCTCCCTGTCAACCACTTCCACCACTGACACAACCTGCCTTCCCAGACAACTTCCACCACTGACACCACCTGCCTCCAATGACAACAACTTACACTGCTGACACCACCTGCCTCTTCTGGCAACATCTTCCATCCCTGACACCACCTGCCTCCCATGACAACTTCCACCACTGACACCACCTGCCTCTTCTGGCAACATCTTCCATCACTGACACCATCTGCCTCCCATGACAACTTGCACCACTGACACAACCTGCCTCCAATGACAACAACTTACACTGCTGACACCACCTGCCTCTTCTGGCAACATCTTCCATCCCTGACACCATCTGCCTCCCATGACAACTTGCACCACTGACACCACCTGCCTCTCTTGACTACAACTTCCACCACTGACACCACCAGTCTTTTCTGACAACAACTTCCACCACTAACTCCACCTGCCTCACATGAGAATACTTCCACCACCTGACACTAAACCTTCACTACAGACACCATTTGGCCCTTGACACCAACCCTCACCAATGACCCCACCTGACTCCCCTGACACCATTTTATCATCCTTCAACTACTTCTACCTGGAAACAATAGTTAAGCATAATAAAACCCTGTATAACTGTTTACATTTTGGTGAATCATTGTTGATGACAGCCACCTCCCAACGCTTGGCCTCAGTGACCGCTTGGACAATTCTCACTTAATCATTCCACTGAACATTTAGTACCGAACTCAATTTGTTCAGACCATCTGGGAATTCGTTGGAACAGGGTTGGTAGAGTGAAGATGTACTGTTATCTTGAGGTTATCTTGAGATGATTTCGGGGCTTTAGTGTCCCCGCGGCCCGGTCCTCGACCAGGCCTCCACCCCCAGGAAGCAGCCCGTGACAGCTGACTAACTCCCAGGTACCTATTTACTGCTAAGTAACAGGGGCATTCAGGGTGAAAGAAACTTTGCCCATTTGTTTCTGCCTCGTGCGGGAATCGAACCCGCGCCACAGAATTACGAGTCCTGCGCGCTATCCACCAGGCTACGAGGCCCCATGTACCAAGATTATGTATGTACCCCATGTACCTATCTGTACCAAGATTATTGAAAGATGTCCAGGTCTCATAAATGGATATGGAACTGCTTGATGAATCCTGGCCTGGTGGCTGGGTAGCTCAGAGAGCCACCAAGGGCACCCACCAGAAAGAAGCATTTCATTACATTCAATGATGAATTTTTTCTCATTCTTCCATTTTGGGGAAGGGAAGTTATACTTGCATAAATCTGCCTATTCAATAAGGTTTCTCCTCAATGGCTGTGTATGCTATGTTGGGTACAGTAGTTTATTTTAAATTTTATTTAAATTGCTCTGCTTAATCATAATAAGAATATTAAAAGTGTACTGGTAGGTATATTGTATGATATATGAATTATAATATAAGATAGAACTCTAAAGTAAAAGTTCAATACTTTTCAGTTAATCTCTCAAATAAGAATGAGTTTTGAGGCTGTCGGAATGAATAGAACATCACAGTCAGTGTGGACAACAGGACATAATCATCACCATGACATTCTTGATGACAAAATTGGGAAAGCAGGTTTTATGGATCAGTTACGAGCCCTCCTGATTCGTAATCTGACACTGAAGAAGCGAGATAAACGCAAGACTCTATCGGTGAGAAACTCATTTTTATTCATACAACTTTTTTGTTTTGTTATTTCCAGAACTTCTACAGTACTGTAGTCATAAATTTCAGTAAAGGGAGATGCTTCTAGTTTCAGGAGTGTTCAAAAAGTTTATTAAAAGGTAGATTAGATTACAGTATATTTAAATATACTGTATAATAGAAAATGTAAAAAATTTAAAATTTAATTTAAAATGTAAATGTAATGTTTTCTCTATCTATATATTATTTATTAGGTTATTTGTAGTGTACAGCAATACTAATATTTGATATCTAAACTGCTTGTTAAGTTACAGTATGTTTAAGAGGATTTTAATTAATAGATATTGGGAAACATCAGCAGGGTATACATATCTTAGGTCATTTTCAAAGGAATCATAACTGCGCTTGAATTTAGTTTGCCATTTAGCTTGTGAATATTATTGCATATTTTTGAAGGCCACAAGCTGGTGTACCGGAGTGAAACATGACTTAAAGCTTCACTGGTGGCCAGATGTGAGACTGTTTACTTTGACTAAGAAAAAACTATCTTTGTCCCCAAGTGCAATCGAATAACAGTACTAGAGCAAAGCCAGTCTTGAGCATGAAGCTTCATGATTTTTTATGTGGGGAGCCCCCATTGGCTCCCTGAAGCTATCCCACTGATATAATGCTATCCTATTTGGATAGCACTATATCTATCAGTCAGAGTTCTTGTTGCCTACCAGGGGCAAGAGCTAGAACCTTGCTCCCTCAGAGAGGTGCAAGGGAGCAATGGCCTATGAGTACTTTACATTTAAAGTATGTCATACTTGCCAACGACCAGGGAAGGCACCCAGAAAGGTAGGCGAATCAAACCAGACTTCTATCTTGTTGAAAATTGCTAGCTACATCCTCAAAATAGCAAAAGAACTCCCTCAGATGAAAATTAACAAGCAACACTTTATCCAACTAGCTCCCTGCTCAATAGCACTATTTCCCCCCTTCCCCTTCGTTGGAACTACCTCACCAAGGTAACCCCCGTGGCGGGAGGGGGAACTGATCCAGGTGCAACCTGTCCTCTTACAAATTAAGTCTGAATTTGGCCGTTTGGACATATGGCCGAAAATGGATGTAATTTGAAAATAAAAAAAAATGAAAATAATTTTTTTTTTCCCAAACCATACATTAACCCTTACACTGCTCAGGGGTCCTGTGGACATTTACACCCCTGTGCGCAAGAAAAACAAAATTAAAATTTTTTTTTCGTCTTCTAAACATGTTAATTTGTGTCCCCTGAGCACGGGAAAAATAAAAAAAAATCGTAGGTGACATATTTTGGGCACAATTGACCGAGGAAGTCTGGCAAAAAGTGGGCGTTGACAGAGCGGTCATCAGACCCGGGCAGCGTCACCCGCGCTGACAGGTGGGAGTTGCCACAAAGATATTATTACCTAATTGTTTCAATGTCTCCGATTGATTTTTTCTTAGTTTTTTTGCAGTAATATTATTCAATAGTGTGTATTGTAATATATTTATATAATAAAAGTGGTGAATAATCGCTATACTCAAAAGTATGATGTGCATATTAGTGATTCAATTATTATGTTTATAAAACAATAAACAAATAGTTTTGCTGCTATTACACTCTATACACAGGTTATATATAAGTATCTGCATGTTTTGGTCACCATAATGAACTACTAAGTTGGTATTGAGAGTCGAAAAGCAACGAAAAGTTACCACCACACACCAGCCAGCCACTCGCTGCCACTCCCTCAACACACGCACTAAACTTTCTTCCCCAACAATACCATTTGTGGTGTTATTACACTATATACAGACGTTATATATAAGTATGTATATATTTTGTTCACCACAACTGTACAGCTAAGCTGATATAGTTAGTTCAGGCACTATGAGTCGTCGCTGTCCACAGATGGCGGCTGGCGGCTCCCTCACTCATTCAAGGTCACACGCACTAAACTTTCTCCCCCAACAGTACTGTTTGCAGTGTTATTACCCTATATACACATATTATATATAAGTATCTACATGTTTTATGCACCGTAACTGTACACCTAAGCTTGTAGTGCGCCCAAAGAGCATAGTGGCCACCCTCTAAACAGCTAGACAAATCGTGCAGACGACGTCACTTCCGTCACCCAAATGGCTCCTCCCTGCATAATCCTTTTGCTGTTATTACACTAATACACACATTATATATAAGTATCTACATTTGTGTTTGTTACAAATAATTGTGTGGTGGGCTTACTATGGGGGACTGGTACTATTTAGGGGTAAGGGTAGTTAGAAGACAAGAGTATCAAATATGGGAGAGCTAAAAGGCCCGGCCCCCAAAATAAACTATCCACAGTAATAATACCTTGCTACTAGACCATATATGTTAGTCTAAGGGTTGATCAATGCACTCCCACACAGGAAGAAGGGATACTCCTATAATTCATGTACTTATTTATTAACCCCTTAACAACCCCCCATATACACTCACACTAATAACAATAATAATAATAACTTTACCACCCTATCTTACGTTAAAAGGCCTTGGTCCACATAGACAGGATACAAGGTTTACACTGAGAACAAGCTAGGGTAAAGTACTACTGGATAAGCACTGAAGCTGGATGCAGCTTAGGGTAATGAAACCACGTGGTACCCTAATACAAAACACAACACTTAGGGGTACCCAAACACTGGCAAATACTACCCCCAGGTCTCACCAATCGTTACTACCAGAGTGGGCACACTTAAACACCATACAGTACTTAACTTAATGGTACAGGAACTTAAGGTAAGGGAAATAAGTAAGAGGAGAAGGGAGGAGAGTAGGGGTGCAGCCACAGAGTAGGTCTCGTCCCCACGAACGCCAGCCAGAGAAGAACGCTCCTAGCGACCAGCTAGGCCTCCCGCACGTCGTGGTGCCGGAAGGAGCCTAATTGATCGTGCAGCTAAGCACATTAAAGATCTTCCCCTATGCAACGTATTGTTACTTACAAATGATTAAAGTATTAGTAAACATAGTTGGTGCCTATGTTATTATTTAATAATCAACCCCCAGCTCAGTTTTTAAATGCTCTTTGAGAAACAAGAATAGTCTTACGTCTGGCAGGGAAGATACAAACAATTGCCGCTCGTGATGCACTCAACTGTACTACCAGAAAGTTTAATAGCTCAATTTTGACCTCTGGTTTCCACTGGAGAACCCAGGGTCGTAACAGTGTTCACCATAGAGAACCACTGACCTGGTATGGTGAATGCAAACAATAACAGGTGGCCACACAGTCAGTAAACAATGCTGTCTCCCTCCATCACTCCTCCCACAGCGCTAATTATTACAACAATCCTGCTATTATCACAACCCTGGTTATTTATATCACAGTCATGGGTCATCTGTAATATTATCGCTAAATAATAACAATTATATATTTTGACATTTTTCGGCGATGCTGTGGTCACAAGCTGAACAACAATACTGTTCGCTCATGCTGCGTGCGCCAGCCTTGGTTGCTCCAACAGTACTGTGCCTCTCACACCTGAGAATATTGCCCACAATTTAAAAAAAAATGGCGTCTGTTTACAAGAGCCCTGAGGAAGCTAATGTGAACCTCGTGTAGCCGCGGGCCATTTGAATCGGGCCTGGCACCCTATGGCGTATATATATATATATACCATGCACACCGTGGGACATGTTACTCAGGGCGTATATATACGCCATGCGCAGTTTAAGGGTTAAGGGTCTGGTAGGTTAGGAGAGCAGGAAAATCTCCTAAAGTTTCAAAACATCATGAAAAATGTTAATTGAATTTTCCTCTTCTAACCTTACCAAGTAAGCTGGAAGACTCAAACAGAAACGGGATAGTACATCACTTTCATGAGCCAATTTAATTTCAATTTGCATTCATTTTTGGCCATAGCGTGCATATGAGCGAAAAAGTGATGTTATTTTTAATGCTTAGACTGCGCAATACATACATATATGATTTGACATAAAATAATTTAACATAAGTTTTTAAAACTTGCACAAAGATTTTCCAATTTTGTGGAGGGAGCTCCTCCGGCTCCCCGGAGCTATCCAGGCTGATATGGATACCCTAACTATTTTGCATCAGTCGATGTGGGTCCAGTTCTAAGCCTACCAGGGACCACAAGCCAGAACCTGGCCCCCTTCACAGAGGAAGGAACGAGGAGCAATGGCCCATAGAAATGCACATGTGATTTGGAGCATTCTATATCTGCCATTGACCAGGACAGGCAACCAGAAAGGTAAACGCCACAAAACAAACCCCCATTCTGGTTAAAACAACGAAAATTGCCAATCGTGGACAGAACTCCCCAAAAGAAAAATGAACAAACAGGCATGATGTCACACGAGCCATGCCGCATGTCTGCACAGTTTCCCCCCCCCTCCCCTCTCCGGGAGGGGGAATGGGGAGCCCCAGACCCTCGCGTCGGCGATCCACACTTCAGTTCTTCGGCTGATGAGATCGTTCATAGTGTGTGGCTCCAACTCCAGTCTTCTCTCAGTGCTGTTATTGGTTTCAGTACTGCTCTTACTGCAGCGTGCAAGTTGGGAGTAATTTCTCAGGTACTGGGGCTGTATGTGCTTAGGGTCACCTTCCCTGAGTGCCCTGTAAGTACCGCCCTTGGGGCTTGAGGTTCCCTTCCACAAGTCACCTTGGGTTTACCTCTGTTGGCCTTTCGCTGTTTGGCATTTAGCCACCCCTAGTGTGTGGAGGGGGGGGGGGTTTCTGCCCTTGTTTGCCCTGGGGTAAGTGGTAGTTATTATACTGATGGGGCGCGGAGTACTGCGTAGCTAGTTTTCACCTTTGACAGCGGCCGGCTCTGTTCTCCTCGGATACGTTGTCCTCTAGCGAGGTTTTTCTTTTTGTTTTTGCCTGGTGGGGGATGGTCTGCCTTGTGGTGTTCTCCCTCCTTATCTTAGGATTGTTAGCGTGGTGGCATCCCCTGCTTCGCCCTCGTGAGTGGACACACCCTGTGAGTTTAGCTTTTAGCAGTTTGCTTGGTAGTTTGGGACGCGGTTAGCAGTACCCTGCCTGGGATAACCCTTAGCAGACCCAGTCTAGGGACCCTGGGAAACCCCACGGGGGCACTGAGGTTCACTGGGTGAGACCCCTGCGTCCCCTCTCGCATTGTGCAAGTTGGAGGGTTGCTCTTTTCCCTTGTCTCAGGGCGACGCTCATTGTTTTTGCCTTCGTTATGCTATCTGTTGGGTCGGTGACACATTCGACCTTGAGTCCTGCGAGCTTTGTTGCTTGTTTGTGGCTCCAATCACCCAATCTGTTGATGACTTTCTTCGGGTGCAGGCGGCTCACGCGTTGCCGGATAGGTTGTTGCAACGCGCTAGTTTGGTTGCTTCCCTGGATGCCCCGAGGCTGCCCCGTTTTGCTTCTCAGGACCTGGACTTGGGGGGGGGGGGTTGGCCGTGTTAGCCTTGGTTCAGTCCACATCCCCTCTTTCTTCCTCTGCTGTAGTTCATTTGCCCCCTCCCCTTGCTTCCGGCTCCTAGGCGTCTGAGGGCTTTGGGGGTCAGGGCAGGGTTTCGAGGTTTGAGACAAGGGCAGTTTCGGGGGTTGTCCCTTCCGGGGTTGCGTCGGAGGTGTTCGAGTCTGTTCTTCCTGCTGTAGCTCCGGGGTCTGACCAGTGGACCTGCTCTCTTTCTGTTATTTTGGCCGCCCCAGCTTCTTCTTGTGAGGCCGAGGCTTTGGAGGACGACTCGCCCCCGGGGCCTGACGAGGTGTTTCCCGGGGTTGTTGAGGAGCTGACTTGGGGGCCTTGGGCCCAGTTGGACCCCGCCTGGGTTTTCCGACCTTCTGAGCGGGGCTTACTGTAACAAAGAGTAGGGTTTCCTTTCCCCCCCTACAGGTAGCTACAGAGGGGAGCCCTCCCATAAATCCAGAGTTGAATATTATTAAATGCCCCATTTTCTGTGGAGAGCCCCTTCGGCTCCTTGAAGCTATACTGGGCTGATGTGTATTTATTTGATCATGGCAATAGTCAATCAATGGAGTTTTAGGCCAACCGGGGACCGCGAGCCAGAACCTGGTCCACCTCAGAGAGGCATGAGCAGCAATGGCCTATAGATACCTCCATGTGGTTGGAAGCAGTCTATGTTTACAGTCTTTTACAGTCTTTACAGCAGTTTACAGTCTCCGTGGTGTAGTGGTAAGACACTCGCCTGGCGTTCCGCGAGCGCTATGTCATGGGTTCGTATCCTGGCCGGGGAGGAATTACTGGGTGCAATTCCTTAACTGTAGCCTCTGTTTAACGCAACAGTAAAATGTGTACTTGGATGAAAAAATGATTCTTCGCGGCGGGGATCGTATTCCAGGGACCTGCCCGAAACGCTACGCGTACTAGTGGCTGTACAAGAATGTAACAACTCTTGTATATATCTCAAAAAAAAAAAAAAAAGTCTGCCTTCTACCAGGTCAGCACCCAGAAAGGTAGGACCCCCCTAAAATAAACTATGGCTGGTTAAAAATTGCAAACCAAAAACAGAATGAGCAGGCAGAACTCCTCAGAAATCAGAAAACAAGCAAACAAACACGATGTCACCACAGCTACCACACCGCTGTCTGCACAGCTCCCTTCTCCCTGGGTGGGGGAAGGGGGAGTCCCAGACCTCCCACACCGGCTACCCAACCCCAGTTCTGAAGGTGTTGTGTTGGGTGGCGGTCGATCGACTCTGGCTCCAATCATTGAGCAATGCTGTGCCTAGTGGTGTTGTGCTGTGGTGTGGTGTTGTGTGAGCCAGGAGTAATTCCAGAAGTACTGGGGCTGCATACGTCAAGGGTCACCTTCCCTAGGTGCTCTGTAAGTACTGCCCTTGCGGTTAGGGGTTATCTTCCATAAGCCATTCGAGAACTACATCTGCTGTTTTTTTTTTGCTGCTCGGTGACTGCCCGGCCTTGGGGTCAGCTGGGGTTGTTCCTGCCTCTGTTTGACCTTGGGTAGGAGGTAGTATCGTCGCTGGCTGGGGCGTAAGGTACTGTTAGACGTTGTGCTTTTGCAGGGTTTTTCTTTTCTTTTTGTTTTGTTTGCCTGGCGGGGGTCTGCCTTGTGTGGCTAAAGGTTCACTTGTATTTTTGGTGGACCTCCTCTAGGCCCCTGTGACATGTCGCAGGGGTTAAGCTTTTAGTTTGTTTGCTTGGTAGCTCTGGGATAACCGGTTAGCAGTACCTTGCCTGGGCTTTCCTTACCAGTCAGCCTAAGGGCCCTGGAATCCCCCATTGGGGCTCAATGGGCCAATGGAGGAATCCTCTTTGAGTCCCACCTCACTTCGTGTGAGTTTGAGGGTTACTCTGTCCCCTTGTCTCAGGTGACATTTACCGTTTTTGACTCCGCCATGCTGCTTGTTGGGTCATTGACACCTTTGATGCAGAGTCTTGTGATTGTTGTTCATTGCATGTACTCCAGTTCACCCAGTCCACTGTTACTGATATTCGGGTGCAGGCAGCTTCGGTGTTGCAAGTGAGGTTTAGGTTGCTGCAACAAGCTTGGCTGGTTGCCATTCCGGATGCCCTACGGTTGCCCCGTTTGGGTTATAGGGATCTGGACTTGGGGGGTGTTAGTCGCATCGCTTTGGTTTCATCCGCTTTCCTTTGTCCTTTCCCTGCTGTAGTTCATTGAGCCCCCCCCTTCTTTCCCCCTCTTGCTCCAAGCTCCCTAACGTCTGAGGGTTTCGGAGTCAGGGCAGGGTTTTCTTGGTGGTGAGACTCGGGTGGCCTCGGGGACTGTCCCTACCGGATCGGCATCAGAGGCATTCGAGCCTGTTCCTCCTGCCGGAGCTGTCGGGTCGTGCCAGTGGACCTCGTTCATCCTTGCTTTTCCAGTGGACTCTGCCTTTTCTCGAGAGACAGGGGGTTTGAGGACAGCTCAGACCCAGGTCCTGATGTGGAGGATCCCAGAGCTGGGGAGGGCTTTGACCACCCAAGTGGGGTGGGTGGTCAAAGCCCCACCCAAACACCAAGCGGGTAAATGGTGTTGGAAAACTCGACACCTTTTACTAATATTCAATACAATAGGCCGATAATATTGCTGCTTGGCTGTATAAATAAATTCTCTTATAGAAGACAGTAGTGGAATTGTCCATCAATAGAAAACGGGTAATATCATTGCCATGTCGCTATTAATTTCACCAGCTAATTCTGTTGGGAATTATTCTTAATACAGCAGTCTTTGGACTGTTAACATCATAAAAACATCTCACTTGAATTAACTAAATTATTAGTACCAAAATAGAGTAAATGTGACCTTTCTACCACTTCTTGACATCTGGACAAGAGAGCCAGGGCATCAGTGGAGGAGGGCGAGAGTCAGCCATTGTTAATTTATCAACAAAGTTGCTGGAGCAGAACAGCTCCTATATACTCCCTTGGACAAAGTGTATGAAGAGTAAGTTAATCATCATCTGAACAAGGAAAGTGTCTAATTCCGAAATCTTATTTAGTCATTCCTGGCCAGTAATGTTAGGTAGATAAGATAATTCCGGTTAGGACACGAGGCAACGACCAACCTATGGTGAGCATTATTCTCATTTCTTTATTTAAATATACCTATGTTTCCTCTGATATAGCTGTCATATATATTAGGATTCCTGCTATTATTGCAAGTGCCCTTTGATAGGAACAATTGAAGAGGAAGCAGAACAGTTATTTGGTACACCAGTACGTGGTGTTGATGCCAGCCTCAAACATGAGGATTATTTGGTGTGATCATCCTTGTTCATAACTGGTGGAACAGGCCTACCTACAAAAAGATAAGGCCTCCCTATTTAATTTAAGTAATATATGTAGTTTAATACTGTAGTGAATGTCTGCTAACAAATAATTTATATGGTTGACTACAGTTATATAAATCATAAACCCCTCATGTGTAAGGAAAGTGATTTGTGAGACATTTTAGAAGTACAGTCCACTCCATCATACAATTTGCTATCGAAAAATATAAATTAACAAAATATAAATTCTATATAAATTAATATAAATTAAATAAATATAAATCTCATAGGTCAATTCCCCACAGTGTTGGTACCCTCAGCGAGGGGTTTGTTGTTACAGGGGGAGGGGTTTTCATATCTCCCCTCTCTGTTCGAGTTTAATGTGAGTTGGGCTTCTCTCCGGATTCGGTTCCGGGTTCCCTTGGGTTCTTCGGTTCCCTCCTTCTGGAGGTACAGTGGAACCTCTATTAACGAGTGGCTCTATTAACGAGTTTTTCCAGTAACGAGCAAGCCACTCGCAGCAAATTTGTCTCTATTGACGAGCTCGCCTCTATTAACGAGTGAAACCACATGGCGCTTCCTAGCATCTCGCGGATTCTCGCAAATTCTCGGATGCCTCCGACGCCAGTGTTGTTGTTGTATCTCACACGACAAGCATCCCTCTGGATTTATTTGAGCTTTTCTTTGGGTTTTTAGTGGTTTTGCGACTACAATTTGTAACACACGATGTCTCCAAAGAAGCTGCTTGCTAAAGATAGTGTTGTCAAGAGGAAGAAAGACACAATTACTGTGGATTTAAAGAAGGAAATTATAGCAAAGCATGAGTGTGGTGTCTGTGTGATTGATCTCACAAGGAAGTATGGCAGGTCCTCATCAACAATTTACACCATTAGTAAGGGAATGAGGAGGTAAGGGACGATGCTGCCTCTTCCACTGAAATCAGGGAAGTGTTTGGAATGTTTGAAAAGGTGAACGCATTCTTGGAAAAGCTGCCCTGATAAAGCAGTGACAACCCGGTGTGTGAAAATGTTTAATTAATTTATCACTTTGTGATAACACTTTATGAAAGTGTTATCACTTTCGCAGGTATATGTCGCTTGAACGTAACACACTTTTTTTCTCTTGAATGCACCCAAACACCGCGCTCAAGCGTCATTTGAGCAAATATTTCTATAAAATTCAAATCTTATCCGATCGACTTGGGGATTGTATACATGTTTGCCATGAAATTTCCGTTTTCTTTAATAACCACATTGCCTATTTGAGAAAACGGCATTGTATTGTATCTTTGTGGTAAGACTATTATATTGTTGACACAACGAGTGTAATCAACGTAGTTTTTTATTTGGTGCTGGTCTAACGCATCCTTGTGTGACATTTGAAATGAAATTTGGGTGAAATTCCCAAGAAGAGAGAGTCCGCCTGACTCAGAGGTGGATTCTCCTTCCACACCATAACCCCTCTCATCCTTCCCACCTCCCCATCGCCTCCCTCAAGCCAGCAACTACTCTTCATAAGGGAAAGTAAATATTAAAACACTACAACAAAACATTTATATTTACATGTGCAATATTATATTTACATATAAAAAGTCATACAAGTATGGATGTTTTTGGGAGTGGAACGGATTAAATTTATTTCCTTTATTTTAAATGGGGAAATTTGTTTCCAAAGACGAGTTTTCCAGGTAACGAGCTCGATGCCAGAACGGATTAAACTCGTTAATAGAGGTTCCACTGTATTTGGCTTCCTGCATTCAGCCTAGGGAGGCACGGGAGGCCCTTGCGACTTACCTCCTGTGAGACCCGGATTACACCTTGATAATGGATCCTCCTCCTCTTGATTTTGGCTCCTCTTTTCCTTCCTGGGTGCGTTATGAGGTGCCGGAGTCATCCTGGCTGGCAGACTGCCCTTTCTTTTTATTTGGGGGTGTGGCATGCGTTCTTTCGGACCCGTACGCTTGTCTGGTGGAAGTTGATTACGGTCGTTCAGGTTTATCTGGGGTGCGAGTTTGAACAACTCAATGCGTGCTTGTTCGGCCCTCTGCTTCCTCGCGATATCAGCCAGGTGCAGCTTCACGTGCAGGTCCCTTCTCTTTCGGTGTCCGTAGTTACTGAGGATTTGTGAGCCCGTGGGCATTTGGCTTCGGTCTTGTGCTTTTTTCCCTGCTGGAGCAGTCTTCGGACTGGCTCGAGGAGGATGTAGAAGAGCTGGCTTCCGGACCTGTGTTTGGTGCACCTGCCTTGGCGGCTCGGGCATCGGCCGCCTTGTTGAAGTTGTTTGCGGCGATTCTGAAGGAAGTGGTGTCACTGTTCTTTACTTATTGTCTTGCATGCTGCCAGGTGGTGCTCATCCACTCTTTGGAATCTGCATCCCTCCAGTGGGTTTCCCGCCTGTTTCCTGTTCCGATAATTTTGGCTGCTTTTTGAGGCGCTTGGATGGTGTCCCTGGACATCCGGGAGGCATACTGATACATCCCAGTTCATCCGGGGTTCAGGGACTGGCTCGGTTTTGTAGTGGGGCTACAGGCTTACCGCTTTCATAACCTTTCATTCGGCTTGAATCTGGCACCTCTCTTGTTCACACGCTTTACCCGGGGTCATGGAGACCCATTTGCGTCTGTTAGGGACTCGGGTTCTGGCTTACCTCGACGACTGGCTGGTCTGGGCCTCCAGCCGATCCGCATGTCTGTTCATCAGGGATTAGGTTCTTTCTCATCTCGCTGGGTTTGGGTTCTTGGTGAACTGGAGGAAGTCCCATTTGGTTCCCTCTCAGGTTCAGACTTGGCTGGGTCTTGTGTGGAACTCTTGGGCTGCTTCCTTGTCTATCCCTCTCACACAATTAACAAGTGTGTACCTAGTTGACAGGGTTGCCAAAGTTTTCCATGCAGTTTATTATTTCGAGGTATTCAACTTTTATGGTTAACTTTCCTTCTTTGCCTGGGTTGATGGAATGATTGTTTACAGCAGCAAACTACTTTATGCTTTTCTTAAGTTTCTATTTCTAATCAAGATTTGTGGTTTATTGTGCTTCGGTTATATTTTCTGATCCCCATTATCCCCTCACCTTTGTGAGTGCAACAGATCCTGGTGTTTAGTTGGTCTGTGAGAGTCCAGAGGCCTGGTACCATTGTGAGTGTCTACGGTACCAGAGCCCAATACCGTGAAGCTACTGAGGCAGCCAAATAATGATCATTTTATATCAATCAATGCTTAATTTTGTCTTGTCCCCAAACTAATTCATTATTTTTAATTGTGATTTTTTCTTTTCAGGAATTTCTCATGCCCCTTTACTTCATTCTTATATTGGCAATTATACGCATGGCAATTAAAGATAAACATTATGGTCCCATCCTAGAACCCCATGGCAATGCATCACTTATGAGTAGTCTCTCAGCATTTGAAGGAAAGATTCTCCACGTGGCTCCAAATACTACAGCAGTATGTACTCTTTAATTTTTGTCTATAATTGCTAAAAATTGTAATTATCTTATTGCTAAAAGTGTAATTACTTAAGTGCTCTCATCCCTTACCAGGATGAGAGCTATGCTCATGTTGTGCCGTCTTCCTGGTACTCTTTCATATGATGCTTTGAAACTAATGACAGTGTTAGCATCCACTGCCTTCTCACTAAACTTGTTCCAACATTCTACCACTTGGTTTGCAAAAGGAAATCTTGTTAGATTTTTGGCACCTTTATTTCCTTAGCTACTGTAACTATGGCTTCTTGCTCTTGAAATTACAGATTTCAAGAATTTTTTAGTCGAGTTCATTTATTATGCACCCCCATACCCATTTTGTGGGCAGTAGAAGAAAGGGTTATAGAGACACATAATGGGCTCAAGGACTGAACTCCATAATTCATTTAGCTATGCAAGTTACAATCTTGATGAGCTAGTTATAAAATTCAATACACATCGTCACATCAACAATGGGCTAAAGACCGACCACAAGTACAGTTTTTAACCACCGCACTGCTCTGCATTAAAATATGACAAACCCCTGGTGTGCAGAAAATAAATTCTTAACAGAAAATTATTTTCTCTTCTAATATTGTTAAAATACAGTCTCTGATCATGGGAAACTAAAAAAAAAATATTGTATGTGACATACAGTGGTACCTCGGAATATGAGTGTCCCTGTATACGAGTTTTTCAGAATACGAGCAGGATTTGCTCGGAAAATTTGCCTTGGAAGGCAAGGGTGTTGATACGCATACAGGCCAACCTAGTGCGTGGTGGCATGGTGATCGCCCCTCAGTTTACCAGTGCCTCGCACCCAGTGACTATCCTGCCTGAATTCTTCACCAGGATTTTCAGTGTTTTGTTGGTTTTCTGGGGGGAGCCCCTACGGCTCCCCGGAGCCATCTATGGCTGATATGGATTCCCTAACTATTTTGCATCAGTCGATGTGGGTGGAGTTCTAGGCCTACCGGGGACCACGAGCCAGAACCTAGCTCTCTCAGAGAAGCACGGGGAGCAATGGCCCATAGAATTGCACATCTGATTTGGAGCATTCTATATCTGCCATCAACCGGGACAGGCACCCAGAAAGGTAAGCGCCACAAAACAAACCCCTATTCTGGTTAACAACAAAAATCGACAAACGAGTGGACAGAACTCCCCCAAGAAAAACGAACTAACAAGCATGACATCACACGAGCCGTGCCACATGTCTGCGCAGCTCCCCCCTCCCCGGGAGGGGGAAGGGGAAGCCCCAAACCCTCACGCCGGCGATTCCCGCCCTAGTTCCTCAGCTGATGGGATAGTGCATGGTCATGTGGCTCCAGCTCCGGTCTTGTCTCAGTGCTGTGACTTGTTAGCAGTGCTGCTCTTACGGTGGTCGTGTGAGCTGGGAGTAGTATTCTCAGGTATTCGGGCTGCATGTGCTTAGGGTCACCTTCCCTGAGTGTCCTGTAAGTACTGCCCTTGGGGCATGGGGTTGCCTTCCACAAGTCACCTTGGGTCTACCTCTGTTGGCTTTTTGCTGATTGGCGTTTGGCCGCCCCGAGTGTTTGGGGGTTTTCCTCCCTTGTTTCCCTTGGGGTAAGTGGTAGTTATAGCACTGGTGGGGCGCAGAGTACTGCGTAGCTAGTTTTCACCTATAACAGCGGCCGGCTCTGTTCCCTCTGGGTACGTTGTCCACTTGTGTGGTTTTTCTTTAATATTTGTTTTTGCCTGGTAGGGGGGTCTGCCTTGTGTTTCCCTCCCCCCCCCTTATATTAGGGTCGTTTGTGTGGTGGCACCCCCTGCTTCGCCCTCACGGGTGGACACGTCCCATGGGTTCAGCTTTAGCAGTTTGTTTGGTAGTTTGGGGTGCCGGTTAGCAGTGCCCCTCCTGGGATAACCCTTAGCAGACCCAGTCTAGGGGCCCTGGGAAACCCCACGGGGGCTCTCGGGTCCGATAGTGGAGACCCTTGCGTCCCCTCTCGCTTTGTGCGAATTGAGGGTTGCTCTGTCCCTTTGTCTTAGGGTGACTCTCCTTGTTTTTGCCTCCGTCATGCTGCCTGTTGGGTCGGTGACACATTCGACCCTTGAGTCCTGCGAGCTTTGTTGCTTGTTTGTGACTCCATTCACCCAGTCTCCTGTTGAATTCCCGTGGATGCAGGCAGCGTGCGCGTTGCAGGGTAGGTTGTTGCAACGCACTCGGGTTTGTCACTTCCCCGGATGCCCCGAGGATGCCCCGCTTTGTGTAGGGACCCAGACTTGGGGGTTTTGGTCGCTTCGGCCTTGGTTCCTTCCACGCCCCCTTGTTTTTCCCCTTCGGTGGTACATTTTGTCCCCCCCCCCCCATCCTGCTTCCTGCCCCTACGTGTCTGCAGGCTTCGGGGTTAGAAGTTCTGAGACTTGGGCAGTTTCGGGGGTTGCCCCGTCCAGGGTTGCTGCGGAGGCATTCGAGTCTGTTCCTCTGGCCGATGCTCCGGGGTTCGACCAGTGGGCCCCTTCTCTTCCAGCTCTCTCAGCTGCCCCGGCTTTTTCTTGTGAGGTCGGGGCTTTGGAGGTCGACTCGGCCCCGGGGCCTGGTGTAGAGGCTCCTGGGGTTGGGGAGGAGCAGCCTTGGGGGCCTTGGGCTCCATTGTGCCCCGCCTGGATTTCCGTCCTTTTGAACTGGGTTTACTGTTGCAAGGAGTGGGGTTTTCTTTTCCCCCCTCTGCATACGATTTGGGCTTGGGTTCTGCTCCTCCCCGGGTTTGGTTCCGTGTCCCTGTGGTTTCTTCGGTTCCGTCTTCCGGAGGTTTTCGGCTAACCGCATCTCTTCGCCTGTGGTGCGGTTGGCCTTTGCGGCTTACCTCCTGCGTGTCCCAGAGTTTGCCTCCATACTGGTTCCTTCTGTTCTGGTCTGGGATGCCGGATTGGGCTACTTGTCGCCGGTTGGGCTCCTTGTAGCTGTTTGGACCTTGTAGCCGTTTGGGCTCCTTGTAGCCGTTTGGGCTCCTTGTAGCCGGTTGGGCTCCTTGTAGCCGGTTGGGCTCCTTGTCGCCGGTTGGGCTCCTTGTCGCCGGTTGGGCTCCTTGTCGCCGGTTGGGCTCCTTGTCGCCGGTTGGGCTCCTTGTCGCCGGTTGGGCTCCTTGTCGCCTTGTTGGGCTACTTCTCGCCTTGTTGGGCTACTTCTCGCCTTGTTGGGCTACTTCTCGCCTTGTTGGGCTACTTCTCGCCTTGTTGGGCTACTTCTCGGCGGTTGGGCTACTTCTCGGCAGTTGGGCTACTTCTCGCCTTGTTGGGCTACTTTTCTTCGTGTCCTGCGCATGCGCCGTGGGAGTTTGTTTTGGTTCCGAGCGGTGTGCACACGTGTTGGTGTTCTGCGTCCATTTTCTCTCGGGGGGAGGCTTCACCTCTCGTTCTTTTCTTTCTCCAGTCCGTGCCCCGTTGTTTTGGGGGTGTTCTGGAGTGCCGCTGTGGGAAAGTCAGGAGGTTTTTTCCTGCATTTTAGGGTGGGGGCGCCTCCTTCGCCGCTCCCCTCCTCCTCTCCAGCATGGGCGCCCTAGCCACCTCCGGCGGCTACGTTCTCATAGGCTTGCGTCATGGCCCTTCAGCGCTTATGTTCTGCAGGTGAGTTGGTGCGGTCTGGCATCTCCTTCGTCCTGACGCTGTTTTTGTTTTTGGAAGTAGGAATGGGTGTACATACGTCCTTGAGAACGTGGATCGTAACAACTGAGGTGCCTACTGCAGGGCTATTGGCCCATGCAGGGCAGCTCTTGTTCTCATCACCTGATTCCTTCCTCGGTTCACAGGTGACTGTGGGTGGCCTCTTGGCCCTTCCGAGGCGGCTCCTGCCTGTACTCATCCTGCCCCTCTCCTATGCTTGTCTAACCTTGCTTGAGTTCGGGGCCCCGCCTCCACCTTGTTCCATGGTGCTACGGTGGGGGTGCCTGTTCGGTGGTACGTTTTCCTGTGTTGAGGGTGTTTTGTGCTCGCCTCCTTGTGCTTGCGGGATTGGGTTCTGGCTCTTTGGTTCCGCCTCTCCCCTGTCGTTCGTCTGACGTGCGGATTCTGTGCTTCATGGGCGCTCTCGTTTCTGCTCTTGGGGCTGTGTATGGGGTCAGCCCAAGTTGGGCTGCCTAATGTGTTCCTTCGATTGCCTGTTCCACTGCACATGTTTCTTTTACCGTCCCTGTGGCTCAGTTGGGTACTCGGTTTCCGTCTGTGTCCCCTTGTGAGCCACTCGTGTTATGGTTTATCTTTATTTTCTCTGTCGCTTCCTCAGGGAGTGTGGTGACGTTTTGCTGCGGTTTTGGTACTGCGGCTGCGTGTAGGGGTTTGGATGTGGCATTTTGTTCGGCCCTTCCGTGCTCCCGCTGGGGCCCTCCTTCCTTGCCGGTCTTGCTGTGCCGGGCCTGGTTTTTTCCATGTTCCTTGGTTTCTCTGTCCTGTCCTCGTTGTGCTGGCTGGGGATGAGCTTGGGGTCTTCATCTCGCCCCTCGCCTATCATTCGGTTTCAGTTCAGGTTCCAGAGCCCAGTGGGCTCCCTTCCTTAGTGTTTTTCACGGCTGCCCCGGGGTTTTTCTTGATGCTGGAGCTTTGGGAGGATAGCTCAGCCCTGGGGCCTGCAGGGTGGGTTCCCGGGGCTGGGGTGGGGCTGAAGTGAGGGGCCTCAGGCCCCGTTGGTCCCTGCTGGGGTTTTTTCTGCCCCTCTGGGCGGGGCTTGCGGTTTTGTGGAGTGGGGTTTTTCCGTTCCCCCTCACCACATGAGCTTTTTGGGCGTCGGCCCCTCCCTGGGCTCGGTTTCCTTGTCCATTATGCCCGTTGCTTCCGTCCTGTCGGTGGGTGCTTTTCTACGGTCTTCGCCCCTTTTTTCCAGGACGGGCCTTCTCCGTCATGTCCCCCTTTTCTTGGGGTTCTGCATGACTTTTGATCTCGGGTGCGACAGGGTTTTTGTGCCTTTGTCCTTTGTGTTTGCTTCTTTTTATTCTCGAAGGTTTGGGACGGTTTTGCTCCTTCCCGTTTTCTGGTACGTCTGTCGTCATTCGGTGGGGCTTCCCTCCAGTCCTTTCTAGGGCTTGTGGGTCCTATTCCAGGCAGCCTCTGGGTGTTTGGCCTTCTTGTTCTTTTGTTCATATCTCTTCTTTTAGCGCTGTCTCGGTGCTGCTCGTTTTCCTGGGGCGATTTTGCTCCTCTTAATGTGTGTCTTTTCGCTCCTGCCCTTCTGCAGGATGTTTGTGTGGGGCGGCTCCTTGTGCAGGTTCCTTCCCTGTCGGCTGCACTTGTGGCGGTGGAATGGCACACTTTTGGCATTTTGGTTTTGGACCTGTGTTTCTTTTCCCTCCTGGGGCTGTCATAGGATTGGCTTGCGGAGGATGTAGAGGCGCTTGGGGCCGTTCCTGGGTCTGGCACCTTGGTTTTTGCTGCTAGCTTTCGGTATCAGTGTTCCTTCTGCGCCGTTTCGCAGGCTGTCTCGTGCGTTATTTCACCTCAGGCCTGCTCATGCACTGCCAGTGCCGTCCTGGTCTTTGGACAGGGTGCTCTCCTGTTTTTCTTCTCCTTGGTTTGTTGTGGCTCCTTCAGTTCAGGTTTGCTTTGCTACGGCTCTCTTTCTGTTGGCATTGGCCTCTGGGGGTCGTGTGGCAGTGCTTCATGCTCTTCTCAGGCGCAGTGGTTTTTGGCTCCTATGGTCGTGGTCGTAGGTTTCTTCGTCTGCAGCCATCTCCCTTTTTCTGGCGAAAGATGAGCCTGCTGCTTTCCGGAGGGGTCCTTGGGTTGTTGTCTCGACTTCGTGTTGATGAGTGGTGCACCGACCGCCTCCCGGGTATGTCCCCTTGTTTTCTTAGGTAGTCTTTGGTGAAGTAGCTCCGGGGAGCCGTAGGGGCTCCCCCCAGAAAACCAGCGTTGAATGTAATGAAATGCCATTTTCTGGGCGAGTCCCGGAGGCTCCCCGCCACTCTCCTGCCCTCCGGTCGGCGTTTTTTCGTGGTTTTGATATCCAGCCTCAGAACTGGGGTGGCGATTGCCAGCGCGAGGGGTCTAGGGCTCCCCCTTCCTCCTCCTGGGGAGGGGGGGAGCTGCGCAGACATGCGGCGCGGCTCGTGTGATGTCATGCTTGTTAGTTCGTTTTTATTGGGGAGTTCTGTCCACTCGTTTGTTGATTTTTGTTGTTAACCAGAATAGGGGTTTGTTTTGTGGCGCTTACCTTTCTGGGTGCCTGTCCCGGTCGATGGCAGATATAGAATGCTCCAAATCACATGTGCAATTCTATGGGCCATTGCTCCCCGTGCCTCTCTGAGGGGGCCAGGTGACGTCACACTAGTTTGCTTGTTTTCGGTTGGGGAGTTCTATCCACTAGTTCGGTTTTTGGTAGCAATTTTAACCAGAATAGGGGTTTGTTTTGAGGCGCTTACCTTTCTGGGTGACTGTTCCGGTCGATGGCAGACATAGAATGCTTCCAACCACACGGGGGCTTCTATAGGCCATTGCTCCCCTTGCCTCTCTAAGGGGGCCCGGTTCTGGCCGTGGTCCCCGGTAGGCCTAAGAACTCCATACACATGACTGATGCCAAAGTCTGACATTAGCATATCAGCCTAGGATAGCTCCGGGGAGCCTCCGGGACTCACCCAGAAAATGGCGTTTCATTACATTCAACGCTGGTTTTTTATTACATAATAACTAGTATTTTTGTTTTGTTTTTGGCTATGATGAATTGTTCTAAATTTAATGGTAATTCCTGTACTGTAGTGTATAGGCTGCTCCATATCCCCCTTATCCCCCCAGGTGGTCCATCCCAACGCTCCCCTCTCTCCCGACACGACCCACCCACCCCATCCCCTCCTACACCATGCGCCTTGAGCCACACCCGTACGGGATTAATATGGTATGGCCCGCGGCCTGGCTTTCGTATTCGGACAATTCACTGCTTGTCCTGCTGATTGTCCGGATAGTGCAACATCGGCAGCAAGTTAACCGGCCCAGATTTTTTATCTGGTCAAACACCCAATTTTCCTGCTCCTATGGGCATTTTGGCCGGATATTGAGATAACTTTATCTGGTCACGATTTTGGCCGTATAAGTGCATTTTCCTGGTATTTGAATCCCGGATAATCGGGTGTCTACATTAGTTCCAATCTATAAAAGTGGCAGCAGGGAAGACCCCCTTAGATATAGACCTGTATCACTGACAAGTGTAATAGTCAAAATATTGGAAAAAATAATTAAAACTAAATGGGTAGAACACATGGAGAAAAAAATATAATATCAGACAACAGTATGGTTTTCGATCTGGAAGATCCTGTGTAACGAACTTACTCAGTTTTTATGATCGAGCCACAGAGATTTTACAGGAAACAGATGGTGGGGTTGACTGCATCTATCTGGACCTAAAAAAGGCTTCGACAGAGTTCCCCATAAGAGGTTGTTCTGGAAACTGGAACATATTGGAGGGGTGACAGGTAAGTTTCTTACTTGGATGAAAAATTTCCTAACTGACAGAAAAATGAGTGCAGTAATCAGAGGCAAGGTATCGGATTGGAGGAATGTCACGAGTGGAGAACCACAGGGTTCAGTTCTTGCACCGGTAATGTTGCAACGGTAATGTGACCCGGTTCTTGCAGAAACGGGTCACTTACGACTTAAAAACTCTGCGGACTACCTGGGAAACCCAAGCCCTGAAACAGGGAACAAGAGGGAACTGGGTCAACCCAAAGTGCATTCCCAGACACGGTACGCAGGTAACAGCAAAAAAGAGCGCAACCGGACAACACAGGATGCACCCCCTGGCAGAACCAATCAAGCATCAATAACTCAAGGACCCCTCCGGGAAGCAGTCATCTCGACTCTCACCAGAAGGACGGAGAAAGGCTGTAAACGTACAAACCTACCACCAGTACCAAAGAGCAGAAACCTGAACCGAAGGGGCTACCACAAACTGAGGAGAAGATAAGAGGGCACCCTGATCAAGGACCAGGACAGCTCAGGCGACGCATGAGCAGGCCGGAGGTGAAACAAAACACGAGGAAGCGTACGGAACGTGGCAGATGTGAAGTCCACCCTGAATGCAAGCCAGAGCGGCTCCGCCAGCGAAGCACAAAACAAGGCGACAGTAAGAAACATCAAATAACTGTAGTCCTGAAAACCCAAGAAAGGACAAGACAACACGATGTGAAAGAGAAGATAACCTTGTCACCACCCTTGAGACTAAATAAGGTTCTTCTCCCCACAGTGTAAAGAAATGATAATAAATCGGCCATGCCAACAGATGTCTAGGGGTATAATTACATCACTGCATAAAATGGAGAACAATATATTTATGCTAAGGGGGACAAACATAACAACAATTAAATGTATAAATAATAGCCAGAAATATTTTTCAGCATGCAATATCATAGAATGAAATTAATTATTGAGACATGAGCAATATCACCAGAACATGGAGTAATCAATAGTAATACTCAAATCATCTAACCAGATAATTAACATTTATATGGGCTAAAATAACAGTGACCAATGACTTAGCTTAAAACACAACTCCTCTCGACAACAGCCGCCATGCTACTGCCCAGGCTTTGGTCCGCAGGCCAAACGTCGACTAAACGTCTACCAAAAAATCAGCTAAACGTCCACATAAACATTGTGGAAATTCTAATAACAAAATGCAGCACTAATTTTCAAAACATTGTCAAACTAAAGAGTAGTAAACACTGGTATAACATTCCATACAATAATACGGCAACCAAATATTGGAATAAATAAAGGTAAAACTATAGATACTCGATTGACAACAATGTTCCCACACTGGCCATATCCAAATATGGTCAACCGCTCACACGGAGAAACTACATTCGAAATCTAACACCAAAGTAACTCGGGCACACTACAGCATGCTATAATATATATATATATATATATATAACATACAAAATCTTATATCATACAACTGGATGCAATATTAATTAGAGAACGAGACAATAAAATAATATGAGAATCAAGAGAAATGGCAGAATCTTAGTAAGATTCGTAACATCCCTCCCGTCCCCTAAGAAAAAAAAATGAAATTAACTGAAGGTTGATTTCATTTTTTGTTTGACTGCATGAAATATAACATGTAATATAACATGAAAATGAAACAGAAAAATGCTTCAACTAAAATCAAAGTACAAAGGAATGAAATCTCACACAATAATAAAATACAACATTTACATACATCTTATGAATAAAGAACACTACATATTATGGCACTGCAACAGGAAATCCTCTGGATAAGGCATCAGCAATAACATTTTGCCTCCCAGGAATATGACGAATTACAATATTGAATTCTTGCAGAATCAATGACCATCTAAGTATTCTCTGGTTTTTACACTTCATAGAGTTGATAAATGTCAATGGATTATGGTCTGTATATACTACCACTTGATTTCCTGACAAATATGTCTCAAATTTCTTCACTGCCAGTATTAAACAAAGTGCTTCTTTCTCAACTACAGAGTAATTAATTTGTGTCTTGTCAAACTTACATGAGAAATAATAAACAGGATGTTCTAACTCATCTGGTCCTACTTGGAACAAAACAGCACCTGCTCCTACATTGGAAGCGTCTATGTGAAGAATAAAAGGTTTATCATACTGTGGACTAGCTAGCACAGGTGAAGTAGAGAGAATTCCTTTCAACTTCTGAAAAGAGTTCTGACACTCCTGCGTCCACTTAAATTTTACCTGTTTCCTTAAAAGATTTGTTATGGGTGCAGCAACAATGGAAAAGTTTTTACAATACCTCCTATAATACGCACACATTCCAATAAATCTTTGCACAGACTTCTTATTTGTTAGGACTGGGTACTCCACAATTGCCTGAATCTTGTCGTGCAATGGGACTATCCTTCCTTGTCCAACCTCATGTCCTAAATACACTATAGTTCCTTTAGCCCAACTACATTTCTTCATATTGACAGTCAAATTAGCATGTTGTAACACATTAAACAATTTCTTTAAAACTAGACATATGATCTACCCAATTCTTACTGAAAATTACAATGTCATCCAAATATGCCCTACAGTCTGGCACATCCTTCAACAAAGAATTCATTAATTTCTGAAAAGTGGCTGGAGCATTCCTTAATCCAAAAGGCATGACATTAAACTCGTAAGCTCCATCAGGAGTGATAAATGCTGTCACTTCCCTTGCAAAATCTGTAAGAGGTATCTGATGATATCCCTTAGATAAGTCCAATTTAGATACAAATTTAGCATGACCTATAGTATCTATACAGTCTTCCAATAATGGTAAAGGATAAACATCAACTACAGTTACCTGGTTGAGTTTTCTATAATCCACTACTAATCTCCACTTATCTTCTGGTTTTGGTACTAATAGACATGGCGAACTCCAGGAACTCTGACTGGGTCTAATGAACCCATGTCGAAGAAGATAATCAACCTCCTCCTGGATGATACGACGTTTCTCGGGTGTCACTCGATAAGGGTGCAGCCGAATTGGAGTCACATTTGTCAGGGTGATATCATGAGTAATGAGAGAAGTCTGAGTGGGGACCTCCCCAAACAAGCTAGAAGACATCTCCAAAAGGTCCTGGAACTCTGCTCTCTCCTCATTCTGCAAATGACTCAACAAGTCTTCCCCGGAACTACTGGAATTAGACAAACAAATATTACTATCTTCCTCAGCAACACTCGACTCTTCAGGAATTACCTCCTCATTAACACAACAAGCCACAATACTAGGCCCACAATAAGCCTTCAACCGGTTTACATGTACACTCATGGTCTGTCGTTTCTGCTTGGGATGGCAAACCTTGTAAGTAACTTCCCCAAGACGTTTTAATACTTGATACGGTCCTGCAAATTTATTAGACATAGACGTACCCATACGAGGCTTCAAGACCAATACCAAATCTCCTGGCTCAAAAACTCTGAGTTTGGCCTTGAACCTCTGGTCATGTTTCTGCTTCATTATCTGTTGTTGTTCACTTAGATGTCGTCAGGCCAACTCCCTCGTTCTGGACAGCTTGCTCTTGACATCCGTCAGATAACGCTCACTCTGCCTGGCTGTAACATCTAATAATTTCTCATATAACATCTTTAAAGGTCCTCTCACCTGATGTCCGAAAACCAGCTCAAATGGAGAACAGCCTAGTGCACTGTGCAATCCATCTCTAGCGGAAAATAGAACAAATGGCAGATTATCATCCCAATGCCTTGGTGAATCTTCCCCAGTTGCCTTCAACATTTGCTTGAGAGTTTGGTGGAACCGCTCTTCCCCCCCTGACTCTGAGGATGGTAAGGACTAGAAAAATTGTGCTTTATACCAAAAGTATTACAGAATTGGGTAAAGGTGGTGGAACAAAAATTACTCCCATTATCAGTTTGAATTATACGGGGCTATCTTGAGGTTATCTTGAGAGGATTTCGAGGCTTTAGTGTCCCCGCGGCCCGGTCCTCGACCAGGTCTCCACCCCCAGGAAGCAGCCCGTGACAGCTAACACCCAGGTACCTATTTACTGCTAGGTAACAGGGGCATAGGGTGAAAGAAACTCTGCCCATTGTTTCTCGCCGGCGCCTGGGATCGAACCCAGGACCACAGGATCACAAGTCCAGCGTGCTGTCCGCTCGGCCGACCAGCTCCCTGCAAATAGTGAGAAAATACCAAATAGTGAGAAAAATCGTTCCAATTGCCTTATAATGGTAGAAGCTCTAATGTTACGTAAAGCATACGCTTCAGGGAACCTGGTGGTCATACATAAAATTGTAAACATATACATATTTCCGGATTTGGTACGGGGTAAAGGTCCGACACAATCCAGTACCACATGAGTAAAAGGCTCCTCTGGCACTACAATAGGGTATAATGGTTCTCGTGGCACAGTCTGATTAGGCTTACCAACAGTTTGACACACAACACAATTGTGGCAATATCTGACAACATCTTTTTTAATTTTTGGCCAATAAAAAAGTTTACAGATCTTATGATACATACTGGTAATGCCTTGATGGCCTCCCATCAGGTCATCATGAGCAGCTTGCAATACCTGCTCCCTATACTCTGTTGGCACAACGAGCTGGGTTCTAGACTCCCAATCATCTGATGAGGGAGTTCCTGATGGTCTCCATCTTCTCATCAGACATTGATCCTTGAAATAACAACCCGTACTCTCCTCCAAAGTATCAATGGAGTCGGCTGCTTTTGCATAACACTCAGCTAAACTGGGATCAGTACTCTGTAACTTACGCAAGGTCTGGAACTCTACAACTGGAGCGAGCGGGCAAGGAACTGGTACCTGGGCCACATCTTCCAGACCATCTGGGTCAGAATAAATTAGGGCTTTGACACCGGCCTCACTCTCGACATCCATGTGAGCTAAAAATGTATCTTCAAGGTCCACCTCCACCTCCCTGTCTGAAGGGGTCCTGGCCTCGAGAACATCCACCTTGGTAGTAGCAGGACTTACCACATTCTGCTTACCCATGGATCTGGTCACAACACAGGCTGGATAAATGACACCATCATCCGCATCTGGTTGAGCCAGTACTGCATCAGGTTTAGTATACATAACAGGACAATCGGTCCCAGTAAATTGACACTTGCCAAAATCATTACCTACAATGATATCAATCCCAGGAATGGGCAACTGCTCACTGACTGCTACAGTGCACCAACCTGGTGTAATAGAAGAATTCAGGTTAACCTTAATTAATGGTACATGCTGGATATGCCCTCCAAGTCCCTGCAATAACACTACCTCTCCAGTGTCTTCTGTGCTAACATCAGTAAGAACACGGCGAGAAATTAAAGACTGGGAAGCACCAGTGTCCCTTAACAACTGGACTGGTTTCCAGGTTCCACTAGTACATAATAGGGTTCCCGAATGTAGGTATGGATCAAAATTAGCCATCCACTTGGGCATGACTGAAGCAACATTGGCATTAATGGTTTGCAAACCCCTACTCATAATTAGACCAGTTGGTCTCAACTCAGGGTGCAAAGCATTACATGAATTTACCACATGACCTCTTCTCCTGCAATGCGTGCAATATCTGCTAGTGGTCGAAACAGCCGAACCCACTGCAGGCTTAATCACTACATTACTTGAGGTTGACAACCCTGTCTGTTGTGTCTCAGATTTAGGCTTTACAGGAGAAGGGTTAAGGGGAGTAGGTGAGGTAGCTGGTCGAGTCTGGAAAACATGATTGTTAGGAGCATAATAATTAGTTTTAGCCTTAAAATGATTAATTAATGCTCTAAAAGGCCCTTTAGTAAGTAGTTCATGCTCATCAGCTAGCTTGGCTAATTTGATAAGATCAGTGGTTTGTTTATTTTCAGCCATAAACAAAGCTAATTTCTCTGGTAGACATCCTACTACTTCTTCAGTTACTATGAGGTCTCTTAAAGTCTCAAACTCTGTAATATTAAGTGCTTTAATCCATCTGTCAAAGTGATTTAATTTTACTCTTACAAAGTCAGAAATAGTCTGGTCATGTGCTCTTTTTAAACTTCTGAATTTTATTCTATGTGCCTCTGGGATCTGCTGGTAAGCATTCAAAATACTTTGCTGAACAAATTGAAAATCGAAAGAATTCTCAGCAGGCAAAGATGCAAATACCTCTTGAACTTTACCCTTAAATTGCCCTTGTAATATGCTAACCCATTGATTGACAGGCCAGTTAATGCTGACTGCTAGTTTCTTAAAATGCAAGAAAAATATTTCTGGATCTTCTTCATTAAACTTAGGTTTACTGTACTTGGAAGAACTATTTGTACTCTCTGGATTATTACTAGTGTTACCAAGCCCTGCTGCAATTCTCTGCTGTTCTAACCTGTTATTATTTTCAGTCATACTCTGCTGAATTTCTAATTGTTTAGTTTGTTGCTCTGCTAGTCTTAACTGAGCCTCCAACTCAAGGTGTTTTGTCTGGTTCTGCATCTCCAACCTCTGCTTGTCTGCTTCCAGTCAAGCCATTTCTAATTTAGTCTCCAACTCCAACTTTAAGATTGCCACCTTGTCACTTGACTTTTCTTCTAACTCTCCCAAACACTCTTCTTCAAGTCTCTCCTCCTCCACCAAGTGTGTGACAATCACTCTTAACACTTGAGCTTTCAAGATTTTACTGGGAATAGCTAGGTTCAATTTATCAGCCAGCAATAACAAACCAGACTTCTTTAAGTCTTTAATTTTACCAAAATTGGGCTGATCCACCAGCGCAGCAACCTGATCCTCCATGGTTGGCTCAATAATCACAACAACACTGAAAATTATGCTTGGCCCCTGGCACAAGCTGAACACTTACCTCAAATCGTGAAGCGTTGAGAAGTTTTTACAGCAGCTCAGATTGAACAGATAATTTCACAGGCTTGATTAGGTGTCACTAGATAATCACAGAGTACCTAGGAAGGCAAGTGCTATTAATAATTAGCACTGTTAATTGAACAAACATTACAGGGAATTAAGGTTTAATCTCCCGGACAGGCCCCCATTTGTCACCACCCTTGAGACTAAATAAGGTTCTTCTCCCCACAGTGTAAAGAAATGATAATAAATCGGCCATGCCAACAGATGTCTAGGGGTATAATTACATCACTGCATAAAATGGAGAACAATATATTTATGCTAAGGGGGACAAACATAACAACAATTAAATGTATAAATAATAGCCAGAAATATTTTTCAGCATGCAATATCATAGAATGAAATTAATTATTGAGACATGAGCAATATCACCAGAACATGGAGTAATCAATAGTAATACTCAAATCATCTAACCAGATAATTAACATTTATATGGGCTAAAATAACAGTGACCAATGACTTAGCTTAAAACACAACTCCTCTCGACAACAGCCGCCACGCTACTGCCCAGGCTTTGGTCCGCAGGCCAAACGTCGACTAAACGTCTACCAAAAAATCAACTAAACGTCCACATAAACATTGTGGAAATTCTAATAACAAAATGCAGCACTAATTTTCAAAACATTGTCAAACTAAAGAGTAGTAAACACTGGTATAACATTCCATACAATAATACGGCAACCAAATATGGGAATAAATAAAGGTAAAACTATAGACACTCGATTGACAACAATGTTCCCACACTGGCCATATCCAAATATGGTCAACCGCTCACACGGAGAAACTACATGCGAAATCTAACACCAAAGTAACTCGGGCACACTACAGCATGCTATAATATATATATATATATATAACATACAAAATCTTATATCATACAACTGGATGCAATATTAATTAGAGAACGAGACAATAAAATAATATGAGAATCAAGAGAAATGGCAGAATCTTAGTAAGATTCGTAACAAACCTATGAAGAGCAAGAAAAAAGGTGCATAGAAACACCAGGAACTTGTCTCTTACTGTCGCCGAGACGAAACTCGAAGGTGGGACACCATCAACAAAGCCACCTGATCACCACAGAGATGGTGATACCATGTCAAAATACCAGACGCGAAGAGCCGAAGAGAAAGCCAAACCAGTCATGTGCAGGACCGGTCCGACTTGCCGAAAGAGGCGGAGCCGCGGGAGCCGGGTTCGAACACCTATCAAGCAGCGTCTGAAAATAAAGCTGGGCCGTCCACCAAGGAACTATTAAGACTACTCTCCTTGGGAATGGGCTCCAACCGAGCCAGAACCCAAGCAACAGCTGGACCGGGAGAAGAGGAGCAGGTACCCTCACCTCGACCATTCCTGCCAAAAGGCATCCACCATGAACGCCTCGCAGGCGGGTAAGGGTGCCACATAGAATGGGCAACGCTTAGACCACGTCGACTCAAAGACGTCTATGGCCAGGAGTCCATACGTCCGGCAGAGCCAATGAAACGAGTCGGCGACGACTTGTTTCTGACAAACAAGTCGTTCTCTTTCATTTTCCTCTGACGAACAGAGGAATGAACTGAGACAGGCTGCCCGCCAGGACGTAAGACACACATGAGCCGGACATGAACCTCACGGTTAACCAAACCCCAAGAATCCAGCAAACGAGCCACTCGAAGGGACCAACCCCAAAGGTCAAACACCTAAGAGAAACCCAGTGGTTCCGGCAAAGAACCGCCAGAGAACAGTCCGAATGGAGCTGAATGGTAGAGCACCGAGTGACCCGAACCCTCCGAAGCGCAAACCAGACAGCCACAAACTCCCGAACCGTGCTGTGAGCCCGACGGACGGACAGACCCTACCATCCCCGGCCGACCTGGTGAGCACTAGGCACAAAGCCCCAGCTGAGAGATGACCCGCCGTGAATACATCGAGCGAAGGCTCGGGGAGGTGCCAAGGTACAGTACCCCGAAAACCCCAAAGAGGAAGCTGGTGACGCAGCACCAACACAAGATACCGGAGGAACAAACCCAACGATTGCAAGAGAGGCGAAAGGGGAGTCTTCGAAGGAACCAAACAGACACCGAAGCCAAACCCGACCCTGTGGGCAGACCAGCACGTCGAAGTTCCGACTCTCGCACAACTGCTCGAGCAACCTCTCAGCAACCTGAGACCCCCTCATGAACAGCCAAAGGTGGGACCACAGCCACAACAACACTTCTGGAGGGAAAGAAAAGGAGCAGCCCAAGAGCCCTAAACAAGGCCCAGCCAGGTCCGAACCCGGGACGGAAACTGATGGAACGACCTCCAGATCACCAGAAAACCAAACCCGGCGATCTGGAAAGAACCACACCCCTTGCGAGCAGAGAAGCAGACTGACTGGGAGCCCACACCAGCCAGTCGTTGAGGTAGGCCAGACACCGAATCCCAAGCAGACTCAGACAGGGCACCAAGATCCAGTAAAGATGCTTAAATACACCAAGTGCCAATTACAAACTAAGGAAGGCAACAAAAGCAGCAAGCCTGAAGCCCCACCACCAACTGTGCCAGTCCCGGAAAACTGGAGAGGAACGTGCCAAGAAGTGACCTGGAGGTCTAGGGCCACTATCCAGGCACCCGGCCCCAACAGAAGCCGGACCGGAGACAACAGTCCTCCAATGAGGGCATAGAATCCAGGGCGCAGACTGAACAAGTCTGAACAAGTCCAGAAGAACCGCAGATTCGCCAGGCCAGTGTCTGCATAGAGCAGACCGGAACCCCAGAAGGATGGGGCGGATCGACCATGTCCAACGCACCCACTAAGATGACATGACGAAGCGCAGGGGAAGCAACCCACCTCGCCAGCCCTGAAGCCCCCAAAGGGGGAGAAGCCGTCCGCGGTCACCCCCCAGAGGCCAGAAGACAACCAAAAACGCCCACTGGTTGCAGGTTACAGCCTGTTGTCTCGGCTTCACGTTGCGGAGTTTGTGGTGGCCGCCTCCTGGGTCGTCCCTTTCTTTTCCCTCTCTTTGGGTATGAAGCTCCAGGGAGCCGTAGGGGCTCCTCACAGAAAACCAGCGTTGAATGCAATGAAACTCCATTTTCTGGGTGAGCCCCCGGAGGCTCCCTGGCAACCCTCCCTCCCACCGGTCGGCGGTTTTTTCGCATTGATTGAAGCTTAGCTTCCGAACTGATGCTAGGCAGCCGGCGTGGTGAGGTCAGGGGCTTCCCCCCTCCCCCTCTCGGGGTGGGGAAGGCTGCGCGGATGATCAGCGCGGCAGTAAAGTGCGATGTTTGCTTGTTTCCTTGGGATTGTAGGGAGTTTCTACACCTCTGTTCGCTTTTTTGTTTTAGTTTTTACCATGTGGGATTTGTTTTGTTATGCCTACCTTTCTGGGTGCCTGACCCCGGTTGATGGCAGATAAGGAAAACCCCAACCACAAGGTGTTTTTCCAGAGCCATTGCTCCCCGAAACCTCTGAAGTGGTCAGGTTCTGGCACTGGTCCCTGGTAGGTCTGAACTCCTTAGCTAATGTCCCGGTCTAATATAACATACATTAGCCTGATAAGCTCCAAGGAGCCTCCGGGGCTCACCCAGAAAATGGCGTTTCATTACATTCAACACTGATTTTTAATTTTTTTTTTTTTTTATGCGTCTGTGGGTGACAAAGGCCAAATAGCCTGGAACAGCTTGGGAGTTAAACTCTTTCATTTCTGCATGACTCGTTCCAGGTGTTTTCTGTATAAGATCTTTATGGAATAGCCTTGCTTTTTCACAAATGATAGCCTCTAATAACTATCACATGCTAACTCCTTGTTGTGTATCCAAATTAATAGCAACTTTTCAACTTCCTCAAGTATTTGTGTCCTTTGTTTCATGATGATATGCCTTTTGCCACTTTAGAGTGGCAAATAATATGAGTGCATAATATAATATGGGGACATAATATGAGTGCCCCTATTTTAGCAATTACAGTGCATATCGTTGACATAGATGTGTTGTATTGCCTAGTTAGTTCAACAACCTGTGTATCATTTTCATGTTTACAAATGATCTCTTGTTTTTGCTCTATGGTCATCCTCACATGTGTTTTCTTAGGTTGAACCTTACCACTGACTTTCTTGGGACTCATGGCATTATATATAATAATTACTTTTATGTTCAAAATCCAAAAAAAGCCGAAAAACAATGAAATTCTTTACAAAGAATTCAAGTGCGATCATCACAAAGCGGGAGGCACTGCTAAACTGAAGCATGGGCGACCGTGCCACCAGGAACCACGCACTAGGGCACGTACAACAAACTACATTACTCAAGGCAAAGCTCATAACCTGATCAAATTTACGAAGAAATTGAGCTCGTAACCGAAAAGTTCGTAAATAGGGTCATTCGTAAGCCGAGATGTCACAGTATAGCACATATCAGTCTAGATAGCTTCAGGGAGCCTCTGGGGCTACTGCAGAAAAAGGGCATTTTATTAAATTCAATGCTAGATTTTTTATTTATTAATATTGTAATTTTGTATTTGCAGGTTAGAAATGTCACAGAGGAGATTCAGCAACTTGGAGCCAATTTCTTAACCAATTTCTCAGTCAGATACTACAATTCACAGGACGAGTTAATTGATATCTTTCAGTAAGTATTACTCAATCAAAATACTGTATTACAGATGTACAGTATACAGTACATGCAAACAAATGATTAAATGGGGTGTTTATGTGTGTGTGTATTTCATGGTATATTCTGCACTAATATGAATAATATGATTAAAACTATAATTGTGAATTGATTCTCATAAGGCTGAAAACAGAACACCAGAGCAGGATTAACAGAGAGGCGAACATAGCGCACAACTACAATCAGAATAGAACTGAGGGTGGGGTATCCAGCTGCCTCCCCTCCCTTCTCCCTCAAATGAGGGAAAGGCTAGGTGAATGAGCTCGTGCTAGTTTTGTGAAGTTTTGAGTTTTTTGGGGTTTGCGACAGTTTTCGAGGCTGTGGTCTTGTATGAAACCAGAAATGGTTTGTTTTCCTTTATTTTCTGGAGTGCCTTCCTTGGTGGTGGCAGACATGAATAAATTTCTAAATTTTTTAGCATAAGTGCCACTGCTCTCTGTGCCTCATGTAAGGGAGCCAGATTCTAGCTCATGGTCCCTGGTAGGGCAATAGAACTCTGTGACTCATAGAACTAGTAGTATAGCACACTTTGAGAGATAGCAGCTTCATGAAACAACAAGGGGCTTCCCCCCAAAAAATGATAGATAATGGCTCTAACATCACATATTATGAAAATCACAAAATATATGGAATCACAGTGTCTACATTACCCGTGACAACATGGTTATGTAGACATTGAAGAAAACGAGGTGATGTGATCACTATACAGTATACAAAATAGTAACAGGTATCAAGAAATTGACAAAGAATTTTTGAAAACTTCACCTTCAAGAACAAGAAGACATAGGTTTAAAGTGAGGAAACAAAGGTGATAAATTTTTTAAAGAAAGTTCACTTTTGCAAACAGAAGGATAGATGGTTGCAACAAGTTAAGTGAGAAGGTGGAGGCCAAAATCATCAGTAGTTTTAAAGCATCATATGACAAAGTACTGGGGAAGACGGGACACCACGAGCGTAGATCTCATCCCATATCTACATTTAGGTAATTATACCAAGGTAATTATGCACACACAAATAAGTGCACATGGCAAAGGAAGGGGAAATGCTGGCACAGACCAATACCAGGCATGCCTCTCACACAACATGACATCTCATTCTCCACCAAAAAGGATTGGTAACTGAACAGTCAGAGCTTATCCATGTCATATCTCTTATTCAAGTGCTCCATTGTTCAAGCCTGTGCTGGTCTAGTGGATTGTGTACATTTATTTCTGCTTACGCTAACTGTGCTTGTAGTCATATTTGTTAATTCCATACAATATTCTGTACAATATACCTAATTTATTATATTTTCTATTATTGAATATTTCAATTTTGTTTTCTGTTTTCCTTTGGTCTTCTTTCAAGTTGTTTCTCTTTCAGGGGGGTAACATATCAGGGGGGGGGGACAGTCTCCGTGGGTAACAGGGGGGGGGGGGGGACAGTCTCCGTGGTGTAGTGGTAAGACACTCGCCTGGCGTTCCGCGAGCACTATGTCATGGGTTCGTATCCTGGCCGGGGAGGATTTACTGGGCGCAATTCCTTAACTGTAGCCTCTGTTTAACGCAACAGTAAAATGTGTACTTGGATGAAAAAACGATTCTTCGCGGCAGGGGATCGTATTCCAGGGACCTGCCTGAAATGCTACGCGTACTAGTGGCTGTACAAGAATGTAACAACTCTTGTATATATCTCAAAAACAAAAAAAAACAAAAAATATTGAAGGTCTTTGAAATTTTGTAATTGAGCAAATAACAAACTTGTAAGTAATGAGGAATGTGATTTTAGTGAAATGTTAATTGATTTTATTGTTTATTGACAAAACTAATGTCTTTTAATTTTGTGATTTCTTCCCAGACAGGACAGGCTCATGTTAGCAGCAGTGGTATTCTCTGATGATCCGTTGAAAAATAAAAGTTATGTCCTGAGGTTTAATCCACTCTCAAACATTCCTGCTGCTACTCGGTTGTAAGTATCATTAAATACTATCAAAGCTTGATCAAATGTTTTTCCATGTAGATCCCTTCATGTAGGTCCCTTTGGTGGTTTCTCAGGCTATCCACCTGGTAAGCTCCAAACCTAGATTACTGACCAAGCTCTAAGATTCACAAGTGCCTACCAGAAGCCAATAACAAAATCTGCCCCCTCCCCGTCCTCAGTAGAGGCAAGGGGAGTCTAGGGATACTAGACCATCACATTAATCCAAAGGATAATCACATAAAGGTAGAGTACTACAAAACAAGCAACTGCATGAAGAACATTGCTAATCCTGACATGAGTTTGCACACACCTGCTAGTGGCAAGTAACAGTTAAAGTACAACCTCGATTTAACGCACCCTAATTTGAGGAATCTCCAGCTAGGTAGCACACTTTTCAGGCCAGATTTCCTCACCCGGTTCGACATGCTCTGGTTCTCCGAAACGGAGGATGTGCGGATTTGCTTACGATGTTGGAACAGAGTTCACAGGGTGGTGGAAAACTTTCCCATTCTATCACAGGTTACAATTAATAATTCCTTCATATGACAAGTTGGATCACACATGTGGACAAGTGGACCACACAACAGGTGAACCATATTAACTAAACACCAGCCAGACAGGTCCACACAACAAGTGAACCCATATTAACCAAACACCAGCCAGAGTGGTCCACACAATAAGTAAACCATATTAACTAAACACCAGCCAGACTGGTCCACACAACAAGTGAACCCATATTATCACAGTCTCCGTGGTGTAGTGGTAAGACACTCGCCTGGCGTTCCACGAGCGCTATGTCATGGGTTCGTATCCTGGCCGGGGAGGATTTACTGGGCGCAATTACTTAACAGTAGCCTCTGTTTAACGCAACAGTAAAATGTGTACTTGGATGAAAAAACGATTCTTCGCGGCAGGGGATCGTATTCCCGGGACCTGCCCGAAACGCTACGCGTACTAGTGGCTATACAAGAATGTAACAACTCTTGTATATATCTCAAAAAAAAAAAAAAAAAAAACTAAACACCAGCCAGAGTGGTCCACACAATAAGTAAACCATATTAACCAAACACCAGCCAGAGTGGTCCACACAATAAGTAAACCATATTAACCAAACACCAGCCAGAGTGGTCCACACAATAAGTAAACCATATTAACTAAACACCAGCCAGAGTGGGCCATACAATAAGTAAACCATATTAACTATACGCCAGCCAGAGTGGTTCATACAATAAGTAAACCATATTAACTAAACACCAGCCAGAGTGGTCCATACAATAAATAAACCATATTAACTAAACACCAGCTAGAGTGGTCCATACAATAAGTAAACCATATTAACTAAACACCAGCCAGAGTGGTCCATACAATAAGTAAACCATATTAACTAAACACCAGCCAGAGTGGTCCATACAATAAATAAACCATATTAACTAAACACCAGCCAGAGTGGTCCATACAATAAGTAAACCATATTAACTAAACACCAGCCAGAGTGGTCCATACAATAAGTAAACCATATTAACTAAACACCAGCCAGAGTGGTCCATACAATAAGTAAACCATATTAACTAAACACCAGCCAGAGTGGGCCATACAATAAGTAAACCATATTAACTAAACACCAGCCAGAGTGGGCCATACAATAAGTAAACCATATTAACACTTTCGCGCTCTCGGCGAAGGTCACTCAGCCAACCGTATGTGCGCGCGGCGTTTTTATCGCTTAAGCATAAAAACAAAAATGTGTATACTCTTTTTACTTTTCTGACCTTAGTTTTCATGCTACGTATTTCATTTTGGTACCAACGTGTTCGCAATAAAATTCTCTAGAAGAACATTAGTAAAAAAAGTCACAAAAGCTATAGAGATACCAGCATGAAATAAATAACTACGAAGATGAGTCGCCGTGAGCGCTCAACAGCAACAAAATGTTTTTACTCTTGGGATTATTATCACCTCTACAATTGTCCTACAGCCTTAATTTTGGTATCAATGGACTCCCAATAAAATTCCCAACACGATGATATGAATATAATCGTAGAATAATGGTCCCGGCCCACCCGCAAGAGTGTGGGAAGTGGGCGCACTGTTACCCGGTAACGGTGACTGGACGACACACGCGCGAAACGTTGCTTTGAAAGTTTATACTTATTTCACTGTTCTGATATTATTATTGTATGTATGTCATTCATTTTTGTGGCAATGTTTTCGCAATAGAATGTTCTATGAGCTAAATTATACTACACAAACTTGGACCAAATAGGTGTACTTACCAAGGGAAGGCTGGTTGTGGAACAGTAAGTTGAGCATTTGTTCTTCTCTCCACCTTCTTCAGGTTCTTCATTCCTGAAGTTGCTCAACAGATGGTTTGTAGGTGGAGTGAAGCTGTTGCGGGTGGTTACTTCTTCACCACCCAATACACCTGTTTCCAGTGGTAATTGGTGTAGCAGGGAACAACACAGAGTGCAACACCACAGGTCTTGCATCCATAGTTCGTGTCCTTCCTTTTACCGGACCGTGCGCATGCATGACACTTGAGACGTTTGGGCAGTCTGTAAATTTCATGTTTCAGTTTGTAGTTCATGCGATTTTCTGAATCAACAATAGGGCGGCCAGGTCCTCTCGCTGGAGGTGTAACAGGAGTTGCAGGAGAGTCAGATTCATCTGACAAAACAGTTTCGTCAACTGGCAGTGTGGCAGACATGTCGGGTTCAGATTCGTTGTCTGCTTCATCTTGAGGTGGTGTAGTGAACAAAGGCCGCCTCACACCAGATGGTCCGGGAGTTGGCATGGCGTCAGCATTGGCAGGAGCTGTGTCATCATTTATGTCTGGAGCGTGCCGCAAGTGTTGAGATGATGATGATGTTGTTTTAGGCCACTCCTCTGTGTCCCAGTGCAATAGGGCCCAGATTGCCACTTCGTGGAACTGTAGCAATGTTAGCTTTTTTCGATCAGTTGTGTTGTATTTGTACAAAACATAGGCATTATGCAATGCCATTTGCAGGAAATAAAAAGGTAATCTTTTTGGTCCACTTGTGAGTTTTCCTGGTAAAATGGTAATATTTAACCATTTGATCGAAGTGGTCCACACCTTTCATGAACTTATTGTACTCGCAAATTGCAGTCGGTTTGTTCACTGTTACCTGTTGTATTCCACTTGTTCCGTCTCGGTTGCGAATTCGCTTCCTTCGCTGAACTTGCTGAGTGTCTGCATTGTGGATGTTGGTAATGATTGAAACCACTCGCTTGTCTTTCCACAGGAGAATGAAGGTATTATCTTTGCGGCGGTATACTGTGGTATCCAGTGGAAGTTTACCCTTGGCTAGAGCTTGCAATACCTTTGGGGCGCCACGTAGCATTCTAATTGTGCCACATTTGTACACCCCAAGTTCTCTCAATGTTTCTTGAGTGCTTGTAGAAGTGCTTGGGCCTTGACCTTGATCCATTTTTGATGAAGTAATTGGGTATAATCCACACGGAAACGGGTAAAAATGCTCGAGTTTGGCGCGCGAGGGGAGCGTGATCGACTCACGACATGAAAAAAATGGGCCCGTCACGTGACCGGGTAGGCCGATGCGCCAGGCGGCCTAGTGGTGAGAAAGAGAACTTCATGGCGCGTCGTTTGAAACAAACCCCAATGAAATCGGATTAAAATTGAATTTTATACAAATTTTTAAAAGTTGACATAACTTTATGTCCACTATGCGTTTACGTTAGACGAAACCGAACGCGCCGGCGCGTCCACATAGCGCGAAAGTGTTAACTAAACACCAGCCAGACTGGTCCACACAAGTGAACAACTGAGTTTTCATGATTTTCGTTCACTGATTTCTGGCACACGTTTCTGTGTAAATTAATTTAAAGGCTGAAATGTGAATAGCTAGCTAATGTGTTGAAAATTTTCTTATACAGAATATACATTTTCTGTGATGAAACAAGATGAGTGAGGGTGGACAGATAGGGGAATACTATACTGTAAACCTCACTTTTGTCTGTGTCATCATAGCTCAGTGACCTATGACTTTGAAAGTTTCAGATTAATAAATCATTTCTAAACTGGTGTTTTAATAGCTCTTTATTATCCAAATTATATTAATATTCTAACTAAAACAAAAATATACTGTAATATGATAGACATCTGCTATTTGAGAAATTATTTATGTTATTGGCTTTAGCTTTCAAAAGTATCCACTCGATTTAATGGCCTATATGGGGCTGTACCCAGGTTGTTAACCTTTAAACTGCGCAACACGTCATATGACGTGTTGAGTAAATTGCTATAAATTGCGCGTCACGTCATATGACGTGATAGAGTACCGCGCAAGATTTGAAGGACCAGCAGGGTAGGGGGGCCCCCCATGCGCTGCCTAGGGGCTATAGTAAATGCCCCCATTTTGTAAAAAAAATCCAGCTCACGCTACCAACGCATGGAAGGCCCCAGTTACCCAGCGGTTACCATGGCGAGCGCACGGCCGAATGCCTCCCGGGTACGCACCACACAATCACTTACCCAGGAGCAAATAACAAGTGAATTATTTTCTGATGGTGAGGAAAGTGATTTTGATGACTCTTACAATAAGGTCTATGCACAATTGACTGATGATAGTAGCACAGACAGTGAAAATGAGATACAGCTTCCTCCCATGGCGAGGCTTACACGCTCACCCTTGCCACCTCGCCCAATGTCTACTCCAATTCACCCACGATCGCACAGTTCCTGTGCTTATTTAGAGTATGAGGATATTTTGGGCAACAAGTCAGAAGAAGGTGACTCATTTTCTGGTTTTAGTGAAGTGGATTCAGAGCATAGTGTTACTGAGCCTGTTGCTAGTACCAGTGGTGTTACCGTGCGAGAATTTGTCACGTCAGCAGGGTCTCGTCTCAGCGTTTTAAATCGTCACCATCAAAGTGATGGTGATGATTTTATTCCTCTAATTCCTGCCTTTGACAATAAAGATGTTGGGATTACAGAGCTTTTCCCTGATAATGGTGAGGACATGTGTGAATTGGATTATTTTACATCATTTTACGATGAGTCGCTCATGGAATATATTGTACACCAAACGAACCTTTATGCGGCTCATCTCATTGGAAAAGAGATAACAGAATATTCACGATTGCGGTATTGGAAAAACACTACTGTAGGTGAAATGTATGTATTTTTAGCAATATGTATGTTGATGAAGCACTGTGTCAAACACTCTATCACAGATTATTGGAGCAAAGACCAGACTAGTCCAACACCTTTCTTCGGGAAATATATGTCCCGAGACAAGTTTCAGATACTCCTCAGGTGTCTTCATTTTGCAAGTAATGAGGACCGGACAGAGGATGGCGAGTCAGGCACTATATGAATGACGTGATTGGAAAGTTCAGAGATTTCTACGTACCAGCACAGAAGCTGGTGATTGACGAATCCCTTGTGCTTTTCAAAGGACGTGTTGCCTTCAAGCAGTATATTCCCCTCCAAGCGAAACAGATTTGGATTGAAATTCTTTATTCTTTGTGACTGTGACACAGGATACGTGTTACACATGATTCTGTATTCTGTTAGCGATGTAGACATTCCCGGTAACGACCAACATCGTTATGCAAGCATATCAACAGTGTCATGCCTTGAGATGCCAACATGTGATGGTATCCATAGGAATTTAATCTCAAATCTGTTTTCTTTAGCAGCTAAAACATTCATTCGAATATCACTGACTATTTTCTGGGTGTCACTACTATGTGCGTTCAATGCCAGGAGTGCACTCTGCGAGTCACAGTATATAAGTCCACTGCCTTTGTCTTTTAAAAATTCAGTGGCAAGGTATATGCCTGCAAGTTCGGTTTGAGTTGTACTTGCCCAGTCATTGACGCGCTTCATTGCTGTATGTACGAGAGAAGACTGTTCAAATATGTTACATGCACATCCGGTACATCGTCCACCATCTTCTACAAAGCCGTCAGTATAGCACTAATACACATCGTTACCCATACTCTGAGTACTTTCAGTGATGCTTTTCAGTGTTAACTGTTTTAATAATGTAGTGTGCACACTATCTTTCTTGGGCGCATTTACAAAATCAACTGATAGATCCCAGTTATCCCATGGAGTAATTGGCTGATTAATCATTAGTTGAGTTGGGTACATATTTAATATTTTGATGGAGTTGGCTACCTTGTAGAACCAATATACATTATCAGATTTCGTTCTTCTTCTATAGACCTCAGGTGAGTGCAGCATATTAGAAAGTTTAGCTTGAAACTTCATGTGTTGTCTAGATCTACTCAATGCCTTCATGCCAAAAACTGTGCTAATAGACAAAATTCTCTCACTTATGGTAGGTAATTTTAACTCTGCTCTCATATTAACTATTCTCGTGGACTTTGGAGCCCCAAGGATGAGACGCATAGCTTCATTTTGCAAGGTTTCAAGAGATTTCAGCTCTTTGTCAGTATACAGTGTGAGATGTAGAGCATTGTAATCAATCACAGAGCGTATAAATGATACATAAAACATTCTAGCAAGTCTCACGTTAAGTCCATGATTGACACCAACAAGGACCCGCAAGGGCTTTTATCTCTCCCAAAGTCTCCTCTTGAGAGAAGAAAGGTACCCAGGGTCGTTAATGGGGACACCAAGGTATCTGTAAGACTCGCAGTTCTCAAGTGCTCGCCCATCTATATGATAATTGGGTGGTGGAATACCACATGGAATGAGGGCACGAGTTTTCTGTACAGAGATAAGGAGGCCACATTCCTCAGCTCTAGTAGCAAAAGCGTCGTGCAGAACTTGCATTCTAGGCTCGGAGGCAGCCTGTAAACATATATCATCAGCATAACAAATGACAGTGTCTTCATTATTAGTTGGAAGATCTTTAATAAGTTTATGCATCAGAACGTTGAACAACAAGGGGCTGAGGACCCCTCCTTGTGGAGTTCCCAGTTCAAAGTGTTTGCTCTCTGTGCTTTTAACACCATTAAACAAAACATATGCTGTTCGATTAGACAAATAGCCCTTTATCCATTTCAGTAATTTTCCTTGTATTCCCAGCTCGGCAAGCTGTTCCAGTATGATTTCTCTGTTTGCTGTATCAAAAGCTGCTGCTAGGTCGATGAAGACTGTTTGAGAGGAAGCTTCAATATGTGCGAAGTACTCAGCAAAACAGTGTTGTGTACTGAGCCCAGGCATAAATCCAAACAGTTGGGGTGACAGGTGCCCCTGTATACGATACATGAGTCGGTTAAGAACAATACATTCAAGCACTTTGCAAACACACGATGTTAGAGATATGGGTCTATAATTATCTGAGTGTGGTTTGGGGATGGGAACAATGACACTTTTTGTCCAAGCATCAGGTAATACTCCTTCACATAAACTCATTCTGTACAACACTAATAATGGATTGCCTGGTACGTGTGAGACTAATCTCAGTAGACTGTAAGTAATACCATCCTCTCCAGGAGCAGTTGATTTTCCCATCTTTAGTGCATGATTTAATTCCCATTCAGTTACATCATTAAGGTCCGACACGTCGATAGCTGTACAGGCAAGATTGATGGTTCGTTGTCTGTTGGGGCGTGTGTCATCAAGTTTATGCTGTATGTTAATTGGGAGTGAGTCGTAGCTCGATGTTAGTGCCCATTGATCAAGGAGGATGTTTTCTTGTTCTAGTGGGCTGTGGTGCAGCGGTTTGGTTGGGTTGCTTCTAGAGATTTTTCGTATCTTTTCCCAAACTTCAACAAGTGTTGTTTGCTCATTTATACTTTGTAGGAACTCTTCCCAATGTTTATTCCGTATGACGTTGCTCATGTCTCTCACCTCTCTGTTTGCAACTAGAAATGCATGCAAGTCTCCTTGTGCTTTGGTTCGTTTGTACGTATCTCCAAGTTGCTTTACTCGTTCATGTTCTTTAACAAAGACGGGGTCAAGGACCCACTTGGGTGGTGGTAGGTGTTGCCCACTTCTGCTAGGCTTAAGACCTGTTCCCCAACACACCCATGTGTTATAGTAGGTAGTAATCGTATTAACGAGATCTCTGGAGAAGGCTTGTACATTCGTTATTGTGTAATCTTGATACCATTTTGAAATACAATTAATAAAGTGGTCATGCAAGCCATATGGAATATTCAATTTCCGTCTCTTATGTCTATTAGGTACATCATACTGTACCTCATAGGAAGCAGAAACTGCATAGTGATCACTAACCAAGTGATTTGCCAATGAACATTCCATCCTATCTTGCACAAGGTTTCTACCCATTACATAATCAAGTCTGCCTCCCAATAAATGAGTTTGGGTATCCGTAGTATACACGGTTAATCTGTTGTCATAAACATATTTTATAAATTTGCATCCATTATCGTTGTTAGTAATGTCTCCCAGCGTAATATGTCTAGCATTAAAATCTCCCATGTATATTGTCCCATGATTGTCTAGATCCGGGAACAATGCTACATTGAGTTTCTGGCTTCTGGCATATACGTTGAGGAATGAAAAGTGGCCTGCTTTAGTTTGTACATGAAAGTGATGGTACTGTGTGTGTACATTGTGTGACGTGCTCACAAGAATGTGCGGTAAATCACTTCTGACGTATGTTAATAGGCCTGTGGCGTTACTGTTATTATAGGATGCATACCCTCTGATTTTTGGTGGGGTTTTGTTTATCATGTTGGACATGTAGGGCTCCTGTATAGCAATTATATCTATGTTGTTACTGGTAACATGTGCAATTAGATCATTCAGTCTTTTGTTGTTGCTACGAATGTTCCAACTGAGAAACCTAATGAACCGTGTGTCAGCAGCAGCCATCGTCTTGGTGTTGTTCCTCCCTTGGTCTGGTGATCCCATTGTTGTCCTCGTTCCACTTGTACAATGTGTCAATAAGTGACTCTATGACGTAAAGAGTCACACCCACCTGGCGTTTTGTGTCGTCAGGAACATCTGGTGACATCATCAGTTTCTCGATCACTGAGCAACTCGGGATGGTCCGCGAGTGAATGTTATCTGTAAGTCGTAGGGCATAATTACTGTCACTCAGAATATTATCTTTTTCATTCTCGTACTTGGCTTGAGCGCGTTCGTTAAGGACATGAATCATTTTAAAATATGTTGATGCAAGTCGACTTCCTTTTCCAGTTAATGTTTCTGTGTCACTATCACTGTTGTCATCCCTGAGTTGACTGACGACGTCGCTGCCGCCGCCGCCGCAGCCGCCGCAGCCGCCGCAGCCGCCGCAGCCGCCGCAGCCGCCGCAGCCGCCGCAGCCGCCGCAGCCGCCGCAGCCGCCGCAGGTACCTTTACCAGCCCGGGCCACGGCTTTAACACAGTAGCATGGAGGCTGCTGTATCTCTTGTGATGGAGCCTGACATAGCGTCTGTATAATTCCAGTCAGTTCTGCTACCTGTGCTTGCAAGGCTGCCAACTGTCCATTAACTGTTATCTCAGACTGTTGTGTGTTGTCAGGGGCGTTGCTGGTACTGTCACCGTTATGGGGTGGGTCAACAGTACTAGAGCCGGTATCATTAGACACTTGTTGAGTATCGGGCATTTGCTTCCTTGTGCCAAGGGAGGCTGGCCGTTTGGTACAGTCTGAGTGCCAGATGGTTACTCCTTCCGTCCCACATCTGAAACACTTCAGCGGCGGTTTAGTTGGAGTCACAGTTTCAGGTTGTTGCCCTGCTTCTGTTACAGTGTTCTGTTGCTCCTGTTCCAGTTTTCTTTGGTCTCTGGTCTTCTTATACGGACAGTTCTTCAGTGGGTGATCACCGGAACAGAGAGCACACTTGGGTGTGGAGCACCAGCAGTGCTTAGCTATGTGGCCACTGCCACAGCACTCGTAACACTCTACAGGGCTCAGCTCCCACACCCTGAACGTGCTGGGGGGCGCATACACCCCACCAAACCAATACTTTTTAGGTGGCGGATCAGGCTTCTTCCAGACTATGACTATTTGATTGGTGGGTTTACCATTTTTGGTCAATCTTCTTGCTTTGTGAACCCCGTCTAATTCATAGACCCACTCTAGTGGATACTCGTGATGGTATCTGTAGACTAGGTATTCATCCATCTTCTTGTTTCGTGATGGATTATCTTGGAGAGAACTTTATACCACCTATTGTTCCTTGCTGAAGAGCACCCACAACTTGCTTATTCTGTCTTGAAACGTACACATATGGGGAGTTGACATGTGGACGTAGGAAGTCTATAGAGCCAAGTTTGTACTCCTTGCTCAGTTCCCTGCTCCAAACAATCTTGTCAGCTACACTCGTGCCTTTAGGGAAGGCTTGGCGTGTGTACTCTGTCTTTGGTGCTAGCAGACGTCGTCACCCTGTTGTTCACCATGCTTTAGTTTCCTTCTCTGATTTTTACTTAACACGGTCATAAACCCATCACTGGATGGTGGGGTGACAGTGTCACTGGTCATGGTGGGGGGGAGCCCTGATGGCCCGGCAGCTGCCTCCTCCATTACTGCTTCTTCAGGTGACATTAATATGAAATAAAATTGTCCGATACCTGGTTAATACCATTTATAACCATGTGATGATGAATAACATGACAAATGGCAGGGCAAGCAGCAAGCCTTACCAGTCATCAGCGCCAACAGTCATAAACCCGTTCTGAGGGGTAGAGCACTCTGTGGGTCTGAGAGTGCTCAAACCACTTGGATAAACACTTGGATATTCCACTTGGTTGGTTGGGACTCGCAGAGGGTAGCCCTCAGTGACTTATTCTCCTATGTATGGACAGAATGTCCCCTAAGACAGCCTAACCCTGCTACAAGGGTGAACAGATGCCCAAGTCAAGTGGCCCCCCAGATTTTACAGGTCACTGGCCCGTTCCACTTGACCTGTTGAAATGGCGAAATGAGAAGAATAAGAGAAAGTGGGGAAGATAAGTCTTATAACTAGGAATGTACAGTTGCTCTGTACAAAGCTGGCATCATTGTAGTGTTGGCGGCTGTCAACCTCCCGCCAGGGAAGGGATAGGGGGGACCGTTGGGTCAACGCTCTAACCGCAAGGGTCAGAGGTCCGTGGGGGACAGATTACGATCCCACAACTTGCTGTTTGGTGCCTGAAGCTGTAGATCCTCTGTGGTTCTTGCTAGAGTCTTACAGTGAGTCCCAGGTACACTGTACAGGCGATGCTGTGTTATTAGCACCAGCAATGCACCAAACACTAATGTTTGGTAGGCTCCCCTAAGGGAGCGGAGGGGGCAGGCTAGCCTGCCTTCGACCTCAGGCGCCACTCCCTAGTTCACTCTAGGGTTCCCTTGATACTAGTGACTTATGCAACAGTGTTGGAACACTCAGCAGCACAGTAGTATTGTGACGATACCGCCCTGGCGATCACAGCACAAGGTTGGGGACGAGGGACTTGACCCAAAGAGGGAGAGGAGGCACGCACATCCTCTCAGTTCAAGGCCTGGCCAGCGAGAGTGTTGGAAGCAGTCTGTGTCTGCCATCTACAAGGTCACCCAGAAAGGTAGGAATTTCAAAACAAACTTCAGCTGGTTAAAAATTGCAAACCAAAAGCCAAATGATCAGGCAGAACTCCCCAATAAGAAAACATGCAAACAAGCATGACGTCACCACACCCGCTGCACCACTGTCTGCATAGCTCCCCCCCCCCCTCAGGAGGGGGAACAGGGGAGCTCCTCCCCCAGACCTCCAGTGCCAGCTACCCAACCATAGTTCTGAGGCTATTGTGTTGGGTGGCGGTCGATCGACTCTGGGTCTAATTCTTGAGCTGTGCTGTGCCTTGTGATGTTCTGCGGTGTGGTGGTGTGCGAGACAGGTGTAATTCCAGAAGTACTGGGCCTGCATGCACCTAGGGTCACCTTCCCTAGGTGCCTTGTAAGTACTGCCCTTGCAGTTTGGGGTTACCTTCCACAAACTGTTCGGGGACTGCCTCCGCAGGGTTATTTTGCTGTTTGGTGATTGCCTACCCTTAGGGCCAGCTGGGGTTTTTCCTACCACTGTTTGGCCTTGGGTTGGAGGTAGTATTGTTGCTGGCAGGTGGCAGGGGTGCAAGGTACTGTGCAACTGTCTCCACTCGATCATCCGGACTATATGGGAAGGACCCCCAGCCGGATTATCACATTTTTCGGATAATGGTACTTTTTCACCTACAAGTCTAAAAGTGACCATTTCCAACTATTTTTATACTACAAACAACATAATTTGAATTGCCTTGCCACTTACAATTATTAAATACAGTATTCAACTAGAAACCTCAACTTACCTTGTAGGTGTTCGTCTTCTTGACTGATGCCACACATCTTGAAGTTAAAAATTCTTAACAATTTACATAACCTATACTAACACAACACTAAAATTAACACTTAAAATTACTGTAGAGTTCATTAAGCTAAGTTAGTTTTGACTGCCAGCTGCTGAAGCCTCACTGGTTAAAGGCATTTGGGTTGCCTGTGAGGCCTAACTTGTTGAAGGCGCTTGCTTGCACCTCACTTGTTGAAGCGCTTGCATGCCCTCACTTGTTGAAGGCGCTTGGCTTGCCTATAGCGCCTCACTTGTTGAAGGCGCTTGGCTGCCTATGACGCCTCACTTGTTGAACAACACGTAACTTGTCTTTAATTGCTAGGACAATCTTCTTCCTCTTAACACTTCCAGAACGATTGATGCTGCTACCAGACTTATTCTTGGCCAAAAATGTTCAAAGTTACTATGAAAATTAAGAAAGTTATTTAAAAAAATATTTCACTAATGGCGCAGCACTGTGTATAACACGAGGGACGGACGCACATGGATTGACCAGTGTTGGACGGGTCCACTTGGGGTGGGGCAGCTATAGCACGTTACGTAGGCCGCCAGGAGGAAAAAAATTCACAATATTTTTTAAGGAAACTTCAGCCTGTGCACAATGCTTTTAGGAAACTTATTTATTTGTTATTACATAATTACTAGTACTTATTTCATTTGTTTTTGGCTATGATTAATTGTTTTAAAATTAATGGTAATTCCTGTACCCAGGTGGTCCCTCCTGATGCACCCCTCCCACCCTCCCAACACCACCCACCCACCCCACCCCCTCCTCCATCATGTGTCTAGAGCCACAGACGGGATTAATATGGTATGGCCGTATTTTTATCCGGCCAAACGAGCTTTTATCCGGTTCCTGTGGCCATTTTGGCCGGATATTGTGATAACTTTATCCGATCACGATTTTGGCCGTATAAGGGCGTTTTCCGGATGTTTGAATCCCGGATAATCGCGTGGTTACAGTAATATACAAAGTGGCTGGTTTTGTTCGTCCTGGAGGCATTGTGCTTTTGCAGGGTGTTTATTTTCTTTTGGTTTGTTTTGCTTGGTGGGAGTCTGCCTGCTGTGGGTGTAGGGCCACTTGTATTAATTGGGTGGCCCTCCGCTATGTCCCCATGATTGCACACGTTGTAGGGGTTCAGCATTTTCTTTGTTTGGTAGTTCTGGGATAACTGGTTAGCAGTACCTTGCCTGGGCTTCCCTTAGTAGTCAACCTAAGGGGCCTGGAAACCCCCATTGGTCCAATGGATGCGTTCTCAGAGTCCCATCTTGCTTCTGGTGAGTTAAAAGGTTGCTCTGTCCTCTTGTCTCAGGGTGACTCTTATTGTTTTTGCCTCCACCATGCTGCCTGTTGGGTCAATGACACCTTTGACCCGGAGTCCTGCAAGTGGTGTTTCTTGCTTGTACTCCACTTCACCTAGTCCACTGCTATTGATATTCAGGTGCAGGCAGCTTTAGATTTGCATGTGAGGTTTAGGTTGCTGCAACTCGCTAGGTTGGTTACCTTTCCGGATGTCCCGAGGCTGTTCCGCTTTGATTATAGGGACACAAACTTGGGGGCGTTAGTCATCTCATCTTTGGTTTTGTCCTCACCCCTCTGGTCCTTTCCCTGCTGAAGTTCATGCTCCTCCCCCCTCCCTTTCCCCCCCTGCTCCCAGCTCCTAAACATCTGAGGGTTTCAGAGTCGAGGCAGGGCTTTCTTGGTTTTGAGACTTGGGCAGCTTCGGGGACAGCCCCTTCCGGATCGGTGGCTGAGGCATTTGAGCTTGTTCCTCCTGCTAGGGCTTCCGGGGTCATGCTGGTGGACCCCCGTCCTTTCTTCCCTGGTTTTCTGGTAGACTCTGCCTTTTCTCCAGAGGCAAAGGGTTTAGAGGACGGCTCTTCCCCGTGTCCAGACGTGGAGGATCCCGAGGCTGGGGAGGAGTTGACTTGGGGAGCTTGGGCCCCATTTGACCCTGCTTGGGGTCAAACGTTACCCTCAGTACGGGGTACCCTCGGCACGAGGCTTGTTGTTACAGCAGGAGGGGGTTTTCCTATCAACCCTTCCCTGTACGAGTTTGATATGAGTTCGGCTCCTCCCCGGGTTCGGTTCCTGGCTAACAGAGGCAATGAAATATGTGAAAGGAAAATCTGGAATGAGTTATGCAGATATGAAAGGTGAGCAGGGTATGGATTGTTGTTATAATAGAAGGGGATGCTCCTTCTAAATGCTCACCACCTCTGCCCTCCCGCCTCACCATCTCCCATACATAATTACCTTTCCTCCTCCCTCCCCCACTCCTCACTGTCTTCCATATGCCAACAAGAGTTCTCAGTAAAGGTGAAATTCAGTTAAATGTTTACTTATTTTATTTACGGTTTATATTTATACCTGATTGTTTTGCGTACGAAAAATATGAGTAGTATTCTGTATAAAATTTATTTTTAAGTTAATATTTCTGTGGGAGCCCCTTTGGCTCCCTGGAGCTATCGGACTGATATACACTATATTAGTCTGGGGCATTAGTCAATGGAGTTCCGCCTAACGGTGACCATGAGCCAGAACCTGGCCCAGTTAGAGAGCCAAAGGGAGCAATGGCCAATAGAAACCCCATGTGTTTGGGAGCATTCCATGTCTGCCATTGACCGGGGTTAGGCACCCAGAAAGGTGGGTATAACAAAACAGACCTCACCTGGTAAGAAATTGCAACTGAAGACTGAACAGAGAGACAGAAGTCCCCCCAAAATGTAAGGAAACAATCAAACAAGCAAACATCATTTACCATTGCCATGCTGCTTGTCCACGCAGCCCTTCCCTCTCCGGGAAGGGGAGGGGGAGCCCTGGACCCCCTGCGCCAGTTACTCATACCTCAAGTTGGGAAGATAAAGATCAAAAGCAAAATGGAATCATCAACCAGAGGGAGGGAGGATTGCCATGGAGCCTCCAGGGCTCACCCAGAAAATACTGTCTCATTACATTCAACATTGGTTTTCTGTGGGGAGCCCCCTAATTTCTCTAGAGCTACTTAATCAAAGAAGGAAATGAGGGACTTACCCAAAAGGCAGCTGCCACACACACATCCACTCAAACGCGAGACAACTGGCCTCAACCTGCAACCCCAAGCCACACACGAACGACTGGCACCAGGAATACTGAGCAAAGAATGGGCGGCCAGGACCCTGTTCGACCTCCAAAACTCCAGTGCCCAAATGTCAGCTCAAGACACATTGCCAAACATGGCAGCCACAGCAGCACACTGACGAACGTCATGGGCACAAGGATAGACCTCAGGCTGGCTAGACTTAACCCTTTAATTGCGCATCGCATCATATGATGCTCTGACCGACTTGCAGTAAATTGCGCATCGCATCATATGATGCTTTGGAGTACTACGCAAGATTTAAACGGCCCGTGGATACACGGGGTTCACCACACCTTCATCAGGGCTCTTGTAAACAGACACCATTTTAAAAAAAAATCGTGGGCCAAACTCCCGGGTGTTATTGGCCTCAGTATTGAGTGAGCAACCAAGCCTGACACACGCAGCATGAACTCGCAGCACTGCTGTTCAGCTTGTGGCCACAGCATCGCCTAAAAATGCCATAATATTCTTGTTCATGCTATTATGTAGCGATGATATTATTACAGAAGACCCCTGACTGTGATAAAACTGACCAGGGTTCTGATAATAGCAGGATTGTGGTGATATTTAGCGCTGTGCACCATGGAGGGAGGAGTAATGCTGTGCGAGGGAGGGTAGTGGCGTTATCTTCTGACTGTGTGTGGCCACCTTTTATTGACTGCACTCACCATACCAGCTTAGTGGTTCGCTATGGTGAACACAAATGTAGATACTTATATATAACGTGTGTATAGAGGGTATAAACAGCAAGAGGAGTAGATTGGGAGCTGCCATTTTGGTGAGGGAGGAGCATTGTCTGCAGGACTTACCATGTTGTTTACTGATGACCACGATGGTCTTTGGGCACCATACCAGTTTACTTGTGCAAGTATGGTGAATAAAACAGGTAGATATTTATATATAATGTGTGTATATAGCGTAATAGCACCACAAACAGTATTGTTGTAGGAGAAATATTAGTGCGTCTGGCCTTGAGGGCGGCAGCCATCAGCTGACTGTGTGAGGTCCTACGTCTTTGTGCCTTTACTCACCATACAAGCTTAGGTGTACAGTTATGGTGAACAAAACATGCAGATACTTATATATAACCTGTGTATGTAATGTAATATCCGACAAAGTATTTGTTCACTGTTTGATGAACATAATTGAATCAACAATATGCACACCATATTTTTTAGTACAGTGATGATTCACTCATTTTATTATATAAATATATCACACTACACACTATTGAATAATATTACAGCAAAAAAACTACGAAAAATCAATCAGAGACATTGAAATAATTAGGTAATTATCTCTTTGTGGCAACTCCGGCCTGACAGCTGGCGATCAACAGACCGCCTGGGACGCACGCTCAGTCAGCGCCTATTTTTTGCCAGAATTCCCCGCCCTATAGCAGGCAATATATGCCACTTAGGTTTTTTTTATTATTTTTCCCGTGATCAGTGAACACAAATTAACAGGTTAGGAAGAAAAAATATATATATTTTTTTTTATGCGCCTGTGGGTGTCAAATGGTATATAGCTATATCTTGAGGTTATCTTGAGATGATTTCGGGGCTTTTTTAGTGTCCCCGCGGCCCGGTCCTCGACCAGGCCTCCACCCCCAGGAAGCAGCCTGTGACAGCTGACTAACACCCAGGTACCTATTTACTGCTAGGTAACAGGAGCATAGGGTGAAAGAAACTCTGCCCATTGTTTCTCGCCGGCGTTTGGGATCGAACCCAGGACCACAGGATCACAAGTCCAGCGTGCTGTTCGCTCGGCCAACCGGCTCCACCACCACCATAGCTCCAACCTATGCGCCATTTAAGGGTTAATAACCCTGCTGATGACCTGAAAGAACCGAGCCCTAGAACAGGGAATGAGGGGAAATCGGATCAATCCAAAGCGCGTCCCCGCCCACAGAAGCTAAGGTGCGCAAATAACGGCGAAGAGCCGCAACCGCACACAACACATGATGCACCCCCCGGCCTGACCAACCAAGCATTAACCTCTGTGATGCACTGAGTATATTGTAACATTCCCCTTGTGCACTTAAAATGTTCGCAACCTTTTATTTTATCTTTGTAAAATGATAAATTCTCTTCCCTGAACACGTACATATAAAAAACTAAAAAATCCCACATTCTTTGGCTGTAGGCATGTGGAGAAAACGCCATCACGGGCAGGTCGCCCGTGCATGAAGCTCACATAGGCGGTCGCAAGGGCCTCGCGGGCCATTCAAGCCCCACAAGTTGCCACAAATATATTTTCAATTATTTGTTCTATGTATTTCCAATGCAGTTTTATTTATTTTTGTATTGTATATGATGCATATTTGTGTTCTTTACAATATGTTTACAGTAGAACGTTCATAATGTTCCGTGCTACTGTGATACATGTGTCAGTAATGTGTCCACAATAAATGTTTTTGTCGCAATATTACTTGTTCAAATTTCACTAAAGTTACAATATGTACATGTTTACACACTACACAGTAACACACTGTATTTACACTCTCAGGTACCAGGTACAAACAGATTTTCACTTCCTGTTTCTTCGTTCTGAGTGCCTGCAAATAACGCACTCACGTACACCCTTGGCATTAGTACCTGTAGAAGGTATGTAGCCAAATTTGTAAAGTGAAAAGTAGTCTTGAAAAGATTATAGAAAAAGATCAATTTGTAAGGTAGTCTTGAAAAAATTGCTTTTTAAAGTATTTTGGAAGATTCAGTCATTCTGGAGGAGCTTCAAGTACAGTACTGTATTCTGGAAGAGATTCAGCCATTCTGGAAGAGATTCAGCTATTTTTTAAAAGATCTATAGAAAACACCACAATGGAAGCTGCTAACACTGTTCATATATGCTACTTGTATCAGATGCATCAACACTGAACCCAGAAAACGATTCATCTATGTATCATCTACAAAAATTGAAGATAACATAGGTGAGCATGGGTGGCACTCGGCTACTACTGGATAAACAATGCTTGTTGTATCGTCCTCATCGGTGCTGTATCACTTGCATCCGACCCTTGTATTAGGTCATTATTGTGCCAAGCTTCATCATTATCATGACCCTTATGTTCTTCAAATAATAAGGTCTGAATTTCACTGATAGAGAGCGATTTTTCAACATCATGTCAGACAGGTGTTTGGGAGCCAGAGGCGCGTGCGCCGCCCATGGTTGCTCCCTCGGTACTTAGCCAGCCAGCCAGCAGCCCTAGGACATTTTGGGATTTTTTTCCAAGATGGCTGCCTCTCACTGGAGGTCCCAAGAGTCCATTTCGTACACAATCACGAGAGTATATTGAATGGGTACAAAATATTCAAAAGGTGTTTTCTCTGTTAGCGCAGTTTCCCACCGACCGAGATTTCTCGGTTGGTGCAGCACAGTGGTTAATTACCTGAGGGGCCCCTCCGGAAGCCCGTTGCCTCGTTCTTCGCCAAAAAAGGAGGAAACAGCTGTAACTGAACAAACCAACCACCAGGACCGAAAGAGCAGAAACCCCTGCACCAAAGAAGAGCAAGAAGCTCACCAACCCGACTCCCAGAGGCCAATACTAACAAAAACAGAGCCTTGGAGAAACAATCATGAACCGAAGTGGCCACCACAAACCAAGGAGAAGTGAAAAGAGAGAGTATCCGGTCCAAGGACCAGGATGTCTTAGATGGCGCATGAGTAGGACGGAGGTGAAACAAGGCACAAGAAAACTTACGAAACGGGGCCAAAGTGACATCTACTCTGAACGCAAGCTGGAGTGGCTCCGCCATCGCTACACGATAAGAGGCAACAGTATTGAGCACCAAATGATGGTCCTGAAAAAGCCATGAAATGACAAAACAAAACGAACGGAAATAGAGGACAACCCACGAAGAGAGAGGCAAGAGAGTAAGGAAACTTCATACTGTTGCCAAGACAAAACTCGCAAGTGGGACACCATCAACGAAGCCACCTGATCACCAAATAAGTACAGGTAGTGATACCCACATCAGAAAGACTAAGACGCAAAGAGCGGAGGAGTAGACCGAACCAGCCATGTATTGGACCAGTCCGATCTGTTGAAAGAGGCGGAGTCGCGGAAAACACCCGAATTCTGACACCAAGCAAGCAGCACCTGAAACCAAGGTTGGATGCTAGATTTCTAATAAGTATTCATGAAACTAAGTTTCTAGGGTAGTCTCATTCCTGAAGTGTCCATATGCAGCACTGTTGATTATACAGAATAATTTTCCTTATATTTTTTACAACATTATTTACTCCTTCTACAGGTTCATACCCAAACCAAAATATAAAGATGAATTTGTAATATGGTATTACTGTATTGTTTCTTTGACAATTGTGATAAAGACTTTCTAGTTTACACTGGAAACAAATTCAGTCACTTTCTATCATTGTATGTATTTTATGTTAATTATTAAAAAAAAAATCTAACATTGAGTTTAAACCTAAAACAGATGGACTAGTGGATCAGATTGTCGTTCCCCTAACCAGAAGGGCTTGCAGTTCAGTGGTTGCCCTCCAAATCGCTACTACTTTTCTGGGTTTTCAGCTCTCCAGACTCTTATTGATATTGCCATTATTAGGGTAAGTTTTCAGTGTAAGTGTTTACAGTATAAGTTTTCAGGGAAGGCTATGTTGGAGGCACCCTAGAGCGCTTTACTCAATTCAAGTCACACAGGCCTTTGTGAGTCAACAAAAATGTACTGAGAACCAGAGGCCAAAAACCATGAACGTTCTGTAGAGGTCATGTGTCTAATGAAACATCTGAAATGCTATGCGTGCTAGTGGCTTTGCAAGAATGTGAGAACCCCAATGTTATGTACTTTTCACAAACCCTCTTGTGTATGTATATATATATATATATATATATATATATATATATATATATATATATATATATATATATATATATATATATATATATATATATATATATATATATACAGTGCTTCCTCAGACTAACGAACCCCGCTCTATCGAATTCCCGGAAGAGCCGAACAAATTGAATTCGGTACCAAATGTTCAGTGGAACATACAAATGTTCGATTAAGTGAGGAATGTTCGTCCAAGCGGTCACCGAGGCCGAGCGTCAGAGCTGGCTGTCATCAACTATGATTCGCCAGAGTGTAAACAGTTATGTAGTGTTTTATTATCCCTACCCATTGTTTCTAGGGAGAAATGGTGATAAAAATGGTGATAAAATGGTGTCAGGGGGGCATTGGTGAGAGAGTTGTTGTCAGGAGGCAACACGTGCTCCCCCGCCCCCACCCTCCTTCCTCCACCTGACCACAGAGACCACTCACTCTCCTCTCATCGTCAGATGCCAAGAGTCAATTTAATGATAATTATCGCATTATCTACACTGAAAATAGCCTTTTTATTAGAAAAATGTCATATTGGAGCAATAATAATGGTGAAAATTGTAATATATACAGTACATATTTTAAACAGTTTGAACACATTTCCTTTTCACAGAATTTTTAATACAATTGGGGTGTAGATAACAGCCGGCATTGTGTGGCCGGCCGGTCGCTCCCTGAGCCATTGGGGGGGTAGGGGGTGGGAGGGGGGGGGGGGTTGTTTCCTGGATCCATCCCTCCCTCCCTCTAACAGCCTACGTATTGTACTAATACCTATAAATTTTGAGGAGGCCAATAAAACAAGCACAGGTCATGTGAACGTTAGGCCTTGGTGAGGTGGCTGGCATCATTTGTGGTGGTGTCAGGGGAGGCAGGTGGGGTCAGGGGAGGCAGGCGGTGTCAGGGGAGGCAGGCGGTGTCAGGGGAGGCAGGTGGTGTCAGGGGAGGCAGGTGGTGTCGGGGGAGGCAGGTGGTGTCAGAGGAGGCAGGCGGTGTCAGAGGAGGCAGGCAGTGTCAGGGGAGGCAGGTGGTGTCAGGGGAGGCAGGTGGTGTCAGAGGAGGCAGGCGGTGTCAGAGGAGGCAGGCGGTGTCAGGGGAGGCAGGTGGTGTCAGGGGAGGCAGGTGGTGTCAGGGGAGGCAGGTGGTGTCAGAGGAGGCAGGCGGTGTCATGGGAGGCAGGTGGGGTCAGGGGAGGCAGGCAGTGTCAGGGGTGGCAGGTGGGGTCAGGGGAGGCAGGTGGTGTCAGGGGAGGCACATGGGGTCAGGGGAGGCAGGTGGTGTCAGGGGAGGCACATGGGGTCAGGGGAGGCAGGTGGTGTCAGGGGAGGCAGGTGGGGTCAGGGGAGGCAGGTGGGGTCAGGGGAGGCAGGTGGTGTCAGGGGAGGCAGGTGGTGTCAGAGGAGGCAGGCGGTGTCATGGGAGGCAGGTGGGGTCAGGGGAGGCAGGTGGGGTCAGGGGAGACAGGTGGGGTCAGGGGAGGCAGGCGGTGTCAGGGGAGGCAGGAGGTGGAAAGAGGCAGGTGGTGTCAGGGGAGGCAGGTGGGGTCAGGGGAGGCAGGCGGTGTCAGGGGAGGCAGGTGGGGTCAGGGGAGGCAGGTGGTGGAAAGAGGCAGGTGGTGTCAGGGGAGGCAGGTGGGGTCAGGGGAGGCAGGCGGTGTCAGGGGAGGCAGGCGGGGTCAGGGGAGGCAGGTGGGGTCAGGGGAGGCAGGTGGTGTCAGGGGAGGCAGGTGGGGTCAGGGGAGGCAGGTGGGGTCAGGGGAGGCAGGTGGGGTCAGGGGAGGCAGGTGGGGTCAGGGGAGGCAGGTGGTGTCAGGGGAGGCAGGTGGGGTCAGGGTAGGCAGGTGGGGTCAGGGTAGGCAGGTGGGGTCAGGGGAGGCAGGTGGGGTCAGGGTAGGCAGGTGGGGTCAGGGGAGGCAGGTGGGGTCAGGGGAGGCAGGTGGTGGAAAGAGGCAGGTGGGGTCAGTGGTGGAAGGTGTTGTCAGGGGAGGTGGAAGTGGAGAGAGAAGGGTGGTGACCACGCATGGCTGCCAAACCTCTCATTCATACTCTATTATAAATCTCAATCTTAGCTGTAAAATATTTATGCCAAAATATGTTAATTTTCGTGTATTAATATACATTATTAATCATTAACACGTTTTATTGTTTCCTGAAGAAAACAATAGCTGACTTGGCATTGTGGTGTGTATGGCCGGGTACCTGGGGGGGGGGGGGGGGGTCCTGGAGGTGTGAGAGGAGACCTGTCAACCCATCATTTTTTTTTTTTGTCGGGCGAGTTGAGACGCTTCCAAGCCTGCTGCTTCAATACACAGTGTGGGTGGTGTGGTTGGGTGTGGGGGGATGATGTGTGTGGGGTGGGTGGTGGTGTGGGGTGTGTGGGGGATGATGTGGGTGGTGGTGTGGGGTGTGTGGGTGGTGGTGTGGGGAGTGTGGGTAGTGGGGGCGAATGGTGTTAGTGGTGTTGGGGATGGTGTGGGGGTGTGGGGGATGGTGTGGGTGGTGTTGGGGATGATATGGGTGGTGTTGGGGATGATATGGGTGGTGTGGGTGGTGGTGTGGGGTGTGTGGGGGATGGTGTGGGTGGTGGTGTGGGGTGTGTGGGTGGTGGTGTGGGGAGTGTGGGTGGTGGGGGCGAATGGTGTTAGTGGTGTGGGGGATGGTGTGGGTGGTGTGGAGGATGGTGTGGGTGGTGTGGGGGATGGTGTGGGTGGTGTGGAGGATGGTGTGGGTGGTGTGGAGGATGGTGTGGGTGGTGTGGGGGATGGTGTGGGTGGTGTGGATGATGGTGTGGGTGGTGTGGAGGATGGTGTGGGTGGTGTGGGGGATGGTGTGGGTGGTGTGGGGGATGGTGTGGGTGGTGTGGGGGATGGTGTGGGTGGTGTGGGGGATGGTGTGGGTGGTGTGGGGGATGGTGTGGGTGGTGTGGGTGGTATGGGAGATGGTGTGGGTGGTGTGGAGGATGGTATGGGTGGTGTGGGGGATGGTGTTGGTGGTGTGGAGGATGGTGTGGGGATGGTATGGGTGGTGTGGGGATGGTATGGGTGGTGTGGAGGATGGTGTGGGTGGTGTGGAGGATGGTGTGGGTGGTGTGGGGGATGGTGTGGGTGGTGTGGAGGATGGTGTGGGTGGTGTGGGGGGTGGTGTGGAGGATGGTGTGGGTGGTGTGGAGGATGGTGTGGGTGGTGTGGAGGATGGTGTGAGTGGGGTGGGGGATGGTGATTCTCGCATCTCAGATTATTATTGACACCAAAAGAGCATGAAAGATATTATAATGAAGCACCACACAACAAAGAAACAAACTAATGTGTCCTGGCATGTTTAAAAAAAAAAAATAAGAAGGTTGTTGGGGCCGGACGGATGGAACGAATTCCGCACTGGAACGAATCGGCTTCGCCCCATATAGTTCGTTCAAGTGAGGACACACTGTATATATATATATATATATATATATATATATATATATGCATATATATATACACAGTATATATATAAAACCAGCGTTGAATGTAATGAAACGCCATTTTCTGGGCGAGTCCCGGAGGCTCCCTGGAGCTTAACAGGCTGATATGCTAATGTCAGACTTTGGCATCAGTCATGTGTATGGAGTTCTTATGTGCCTACTGGGGACCACAAGCCAAAACCTGGCCCCCTCTAGAAAGGCAAGGGGAGCAATGGCCTATAGAAACCCCCGTGTGGTTGGAAGCATTCTATGTCTGCCATCGACCGGGTTAGGCACCCTGAAAGGTAGGCGTCCCAAAACAAACCCCTATTCTGGTGAAAATTGCAACCAAAAACCGAACAAGTGGATAGAACTCCCCGAACAAAAACGAGCAAAGTAGTGTGACGTCACCCGTCATCGCGCCGTTGTCTGCGCAGCTCCCCCTTTTCCGGGAGGGGGAAGGGGTAGCCCTAGACATACCACGCTAGCGATCCACACCCCAGTTCTGAGGCTGGATGTCAAAACACGCAAAAAAACGCCAACCGGAGGGAGGGAGGGATAGAGGGGAGCCTCCGGGACTCACCGAGAAAATGGCGTTTCGCTACATTCAACGCTGGTTTTCTGAGGGGAGCCCCTATGGCTCCCCGGAGCTAACTACCTACAAAGGAAAAGAATAGGGACGGACCCGGGAGGTGGTCGTCGCACACTACTCAACCCTAAGTCGAGACAACAGGCTACATCCGCCGACCCAAAGCAACTCAGGCCCGACTAGGCCCAGGAACGTGTACAAGGTAATGAGCAGCCAAGGACCTTGTCCGACCGCCAATTCCCCGTGCCCGAATGTCCTCCCAGGACACAGTACCAAAGACGGCAGCAAGAGCCGCGAACTTGCGGACGTCATGGGCATGGAGATAGACCGCAGGCTGGCGAGCCTTAAGAACCTCGCGGACGTCCTGGGAGACCCGCACCCTCGAACAGGGAAGAAGGGAAACGGAGCAACCCAAAGAGCGTCCACGGACTCAGAAACCGTGGCGCGCCAATAACGGCGGAGAGCCGCAACCAGACAAAAACAAAATGCACCCCTGGCCCAACCAAAGCATCAGCAACCCAGGGACCCCTCCAGAAAGCAGCAGTCTCCTTCTCTGCCAGAAAAGAAGAAGGCAGCAGACGACCAAACCGATAACCCCGACCGAAGGAGCAGAAAAACCCCTGCACAGGAGGAGAGCATGAAGCTCACCTATCCGACCCCCAGAGGGCAATGCCAACCGGAAAAGAGCCATCGAAAAACAAACTGGAACTGAAGGGACCCACAAGAAAATGAGATGAAGAAAGAAAAGAGAGAGCACTGTCCAATGACCAGGACGACTCAAGCTGCGCAAGAACAGGCCGGAGGTGAAACAAGCATGAGACAGCTTACGAACGGCGCAGAGGAAAGTCCGAAAGCAAGCCGAAGCGGCTCCGCCAACGGCACATAAATCGAGGCGACAGTATGCGGCAAGTCGACTGCCCCCACCCCCAGCAGAAAAGCCAAGCCGATACTAACAAACGCAGCCACCGAAAAAGGGACAGAAGGAAAAGGAACGACCGCCAAAACACCCCATACTGCCGCCAAAAAGCACACAGGTGGGACACCAACAACGAAGCCACCTGACCACCAACGGACGCGAGATGCCCGAGGCAGAACGTAATCAGCCCTGCCAAGGGTCATCTGTGCCTAGGAAGAGGCGGAGCCGCAGGAAGATCTCGGGTGCGACCACCAAGGAAGCAGAGCCGGAAGCCCAAGCCGGCAAGGAGGAGATGGAACGACTGCCGAACAGAAAACTCTCCAACGCGAACAAGCTCACCAGGGGATCGGAAACCACGGGCCCGATGTGAGACACCAGAGAAGGGACTTCGCAAGATCCTGAAAAAAAACAGGTACCCAAACCCTGCAACAGGAAGGCCAAAAGGCACAAACAAAACACACAACAGTGTGAAGGAGGAAATGAGAAAAAGATCAACAGAAACGCCCCAGCATCAGCGGTCAGGGACAAGAGTGAAGCAGGAAGACGAGAGGAATGCATGAGGAAGGGAAGTGGCGGAGGCCAACCCCACACCCAACGTCCAGCACAGATAAGAGCCCAGTAGTAGTGGAGAGTGTGGGGAGGGGAAGCACACGTGAGCACGAGCTCTGTGAAAAACAATATATATCTCGGGATATTTCAGTGATACAGGAATTAAACACAGTCAGATAACTCATAAAGTGCGTCTCAACTTATTAAACAATATACCATAGTGATTGACATCCGACTTTTGTGCTTTAAGGAAATAACAAGTGAATTTTGTGTGGAGTCCACCTCGTGGTGCCAGAACCAACCCCATAGACCCACGTCCTGTGTGCCCACCGTGTGTGTGTGTGCGCTTACTAGCACATTGGTTTCCAGCAAGTGTAATAGGGAAATGTGGATCGAGAAATTAGTAATAGAGAAAGTGAATACTATTGCAAGTCGGAAATAAAGCAGAAAATCCCTTATTGTAATACAGGCGAATTAATATATCAGTGTTATAACCCAAGTAACTGGCAACTGACAGCCTCCAGCCGCAGCCTGGGACAACAATGTGTCAACTGTACAGCCTCTGGGACCCTCACCCTCCACCCTGCGATAAGTACTGACCATACAGTAGAACAAATAGACGTATATATTTTTACAAATATACGGTATACATATAATATTATAAATATATAGATATATATATAAAACAAAACGAGGCAAAATGGGAGTAAATAAACAAATTTGTGGCCACTGTAACAACTCCCTAAAGTCGAAGGTAACGGGAATTGAATGTTATATCTGTAAGAATAGATTTCATTCGGCTTGTACAGGAGTGAGTAACAATACGGCACTGAGAGCTGGCCATTTGCTCTGGGTGTGTAAAAATGACCTTCCAGCTTGGAATATCCTAAAAAACCTTCTAGATAACATGACACATGAATGGAAAACATCGTTCATTGAAAGCCTACCAGCCATCCAGAAGGAGTGGGAAAGGAACAACAACAATTCTACAATTCTAATATACCAGGGGCGGAGGCTATAGTCAGGGATGAAACTGAGGCTGAAACTCAGGAAGTTGTAAACTTTGACTCAGTAGGCCTGGATGTAGATGACAGTAAACTAGAAAGTGTAACAAACAGCACTGACAGCTTGATAGGTACAGACACTACGACGGTTCCCGATAGAGCAAGCCAGAACAGAAGGACAGACTTATGCAAATTTTATGCAAAGGGCATATGCAGACATAGATATGCAGGTAATAAGAAAGGATTAGAATGCAGTTACCAACATCCCAAAAAATGTTTAAATATGCTTAGGAAAGGTGAGTGTCGATTTGGATCAATATGTAGGTTTTTCCATCCTGACGTGCTAAACCTCACTGGAGGACAGAAAATGCTATTACCTCAGCTGCCCACACTTTCATGTGAAAGGCACGGAACGCTACATAAAGAGTGGCAAGCAGGATAATGAATTTGGAGGAAACTCTATAAATTTTTTATACCAAACCGAAAGAGAATTCAAAAGGAGGAGCATGGAGAGTGTATGGAACTAGATGCCAGATCCACTTGCATTCCAGAATTACAGATACAATTACACACCGAAATGGAACTACAACTACGACAGGCAACTGCCCTACAACAATCAGTACAGGTCAGAACAAACTCATTATGTCCACGCATAATGGGCTTCCCGAAAAAGTCTCCCAGTCAAACTATCACTAATAGAGTAACCTCATTCATCTTTGCCAACATACAAGGACTGAAAACAAGAACAAACAAAAAAGTACAGTTCATAAATGGCCTCCTCACGGAGTCAAATGCAGTATTTGGAGCTTTCACAGAAACCCATGCAGGGGAATTGTTGGACAGTGAGATCTGGATTCCAGGATATAACCTATACAGGTGTGATAGGAAAATTAGGTCACATGAAGGAGTGGGTCTGTATATTAGGGAAGACTTTGCATGCTCGGAGCTCCTTAACGTTACAAATGAGGTGGTAGAGGTATTGGGATTAAAAATAGAGAAAATAAATTTAGTGATCATTCTAATATACAATCCGCCAGATGCAAAGGCTGAGGAATTCACAGAACAGATAAACAAAATAGAGAATAGCCTTGATAATTTGGAGAACCCGATACCTGATATTATCTTCCTAGGTGACTTCAACTTGCCTAGTCTCAGGTGGAGAATAGCAAACAATAATATTATACCAGGAAATCTATCAGGACCTAACCAACTACAGATTAGAGAACTACTTAGATTCTGTGACAAATTTTCACTCAATCAGCAGATATCGGAGCCAACGAGAAATGAAAATATTCTAGATCTGGTCTTTACGAACATTGAAGACATTATCAGAGACATTACGATATCAGATACCACATACTCAGATCACAAGCTCATTGAAGTGCAAACGACCATCAATACTCAGAATAGACCTAAAATGTTGATAAAGCGAGAGGGGCTATTCAGTAAATTTAATTTTAATAATAAAAGGATAGACTGGGAGATAATAAACAGGGAACTTACAAACATTCCATGGGAAACTGTTCTAAGTAATACAAGTCCTACAGAAGGAATAGAAAAACTGACTTCGGAAGCGTATCAAGTCTGTCTGAAACATGTTCCTTTGAGGAAAGCCAGAAAGAGATCCAACGTAGAAAGAGAACGCAGACGACACTATAAATGCAGGAAAAAATAACGGAACTGCTTATGCAGACACGAATTTCCCGTCAAAGAAGGAATAATTTAAATAGGGAGATTGAAGAAATCGAGCGGAAATTGAAACACATATGAAACTGAAGAAAGGCAGTTAGAACAGAAAGCAATTCAGGAGATAAAGAAAAATCCAAAATATTTCTTCACATATGCGAAATCAAAAGCAAAAACCACTGCCAGTATTGGACCTATTCGTACAAGTGAAGGTTCATACACGGAGGATGACAAAGAAATTAGTGAAATCCTAAAAAAACAGTATGAGGACATGTTTAGCACACCAATAAACAACATGAAAGTGGAAGATCCAGACAATTTTTTTTTGCGGGATATTCAAACCCCTGTAAATATAACTGATATCAACACGAGCGCACTAAATTTTGAAAGAGAAATTGAAAACATGCCCATGCACTTGGCCCCAGGTCCAGACTTATGGAATTCAATATTTATAAAGAAATGGAAAGTGCCGGTAGCACAGGCACTCAGTATAGTGTGGAGGAAGAGCTTGGACACGGGGGAGATACCAGATGCACTTAAAGTAGCAGACATAGCCCCTCTACACAAGGGAGGGAGCAAAGCATTGGCAAAGAATTATAGACCAGTTGCACTAACATCGCACATCATAAAAGTATTTGAGAGAGTGATTAGGAGTCAGGTCACCAATTTCATGGAGACCAATGACCTTCACAACCCAGGCCAACATGGATTTCGAGCAGGAAGATCGTGCCTCTCACAGCTACTTGTGCACTACGACAAAGTCACTGAGGCATTAGAAGAAAAACAGAATGCTGATATAATATACACGGACTTTGCAAAGGCTTTCGATAAATGTGACCATGGCGTGATAGCACACAAAATGAAGTCAATGGGAATAACTGGTAAAGTAGGACGCTGGATACTCAGTTTTCTGTCAAACAGGACTCAGCGAGTATCGGTCAACCATATAAAGTCTAGTCCAAGTGCAGTTAGAAGCTCTGTATCTTAGGGTACAGTCCTTGCATCGCTGCTTTTCCTTATTTTCATATCAGATATAGACAAAAATACAAGTCACAGCTTCGTATCATCCTTTGCAGATGACACAAAAATCAGTATGAAAATTATCTCGGCTGAAGACATTAAAAAACTTCAAGCTGATATTAATAAAGTTTTCGACTGGGCATCAGTAAATAACATGATGTTTAACAGTGATAAATTCCAGGTACTCAGGTACGGTAAAAATGAGGACCTTAAACATAATACAGGGTATAAAACACAATCAAATGTACCCATAGTAGGAAAACAGCATGTAAAGGATTTGGGAATAATAATGTCTGACGACCTAACTTTTAAGGAACATAACCAAGCAAATATTGCGACAGCCCGAAAAATGATAGGATGGATTAAGAGAACCTTCAAATCCAGAGATCCCATCACAATGGTTGTACTCTTCAAGTCACTTGTGTTGTCCCATCTTGAGTACTGCTCAGTACTCACTTCCCCCTTCAGAGCAGGAGAGATTGCTGAAATAGAGGGAATACAGAGAACATATACGGCACGCATAGACGCGATAAAGCCCCTAAATTATTGGGATCATCTCAAAGCCCTCCAAATGTACTCACTAGAAAGAAGACGAAAGAGATATCAAATAATATACACCTGGAAGATACTGGAGGGCCAAGTACCAAATCTACATAGTAAAATAACAACGTACTGGAGTGAACGATATGGAAGAAAATGCAGAATAGAACCAGTGAAGAGCAGGGGTGCCATAGGCACAAGCAGAGAACACTGTATAAACATCAGAGGTCCACGGTTGTTCAACACCCTCCCAGCAAGCATAAGAAATATTGCCGGAACAACCGTGGACATTTTCAAGAGGAAAATAGATTTATTCCTCTAAGGAGTGCCAGACCAACCGGGCTGTGGTGGGTATGTGGCCCTACGGGCCGCTCCAAGCAACAGCCTAGTGGACCAAACTCTCACAAGTCAAGCCTGGCCTCGGGCTGGGCTTGGGGAGTAGAAGAACTCCCAGAACCCCATCAACCAGGTATCAACCAGTAGGCTCTGGAACTTGAACAGAAAGTGAATGATAGGCGAGGTGTGAGACGAAGAGCCAAAGCTCATCCCCAGCCAGCACAATTAGGCAAGGACAACGAGGTTAGGACAGAGAATCCAAGGAATATGGAAAAACCTAGCCCGGCACAGCAAGACCTGCAAGGAAGGAGGGCCCCAGAAAATCCTGGGAACAAAAATCCCAAACAAGGAAGGCGCCAGCAGGAGCATGGAAGGCCCGAACAAGGGGGAGGGGAAGCACACGTGAGCATGAGCTCTGTGAAAAACAATATATATCTCTGGATATTTCAGTGATACAGGAATTAAACACAGTCAGATAACTCATAAAGTGCATCTCAACTTATTAAACAATATACCATAGTGATTGACATCCGACTTTTGTGCTTTAAGGAAATAACAAGTGAATTTTGTGTGGAGTCCACCTCGTGGTGCCAGAACCAACCCCATAGACCCACGTCCTGTGTGCCCACCGTGTGTGTGTGTGTGCGCTTACTAGCACATTGGTTTCCAGCAAGTGTAATAGGGAAATGTGGATCGAGAAATTAGTAATAGAGAAAGTGAATACTATTGCAAGTCGGAAATAAAGCAGAAAATCCCTTATTGTAATACAGGCGAATTAATATATCAGTGTTATAACCCAAGTAACTGGCAACTGACAGCCTCCAGCCGCAGCCTGGGACAACAATGTGTCAACTGTACAGCCTCTGGGACCCTCACCCTCCACCCTGCGATAAGTACTGACCATACAGTAGAACAAATAGACGTATATATTTTTACAAATATACGGTATACATATAATATTATAAATATATAGATATATATATAAAACAAAACGAGGCAAAATGGGAGTAAATAAACAAATTTGTGGCCACTGTAACAACTCCCTAAAGTCGAAGGCAACGGGAATTGAATGTTATATCTGTAAGAATAGATTTCATTCGGCTTGTACAGGAGTGAGTAACAATACAGCACTGAGAGCTGGCCATTTGCTCTGGGTGTGTAAAAATGACCTTCCAGCTTGGAATATCCTAAAAAACCTTCTAGATAACATGACACATGAATGGAAAACATCGTTCATTGAAAGCCTACCAGCCATCCAGAAGGAGTGGGAAAGGAACAACAACAATTCTACAATTCTAATATACCAGGGGCGGAGGCTATAGTCAGGGATGAAACTGAGGCTGAAACTCAGGAAGTTGTAAACTTTGACTCAGTAGGCCTGGATGTAGATGACAGTAAACTAGAAAGTGTAACAAACAGCACTGACAGCTTGATAGGTACAGACACTACGACGGTTCCCGATAGAGCGAGCCAGAACAGAAGGACAGACTTATGCAAATTTTATGCAAAGGGCATATGCAGACATAGATATGCAGGTAATAAGAAAGGATTAGAATGCAGTTACCAACATCCCAAAAAATGTTTAAATATGCTTAGGAAAGGTGAGTGTCGGTTTGGATCAATATGTAGGTTTTTCCATCCTGACATGTGCTAAACCTCACTGGAGGACAGAAAATGCTATTACCTCAGCTGCCCACACTTTCACGTGAAAGGCACGGAACGCTACATAAAGAGTGGCAAGCAGGATAATGAATTTGGAGGAAACTCTATAAATTTTTTATACCAAACCGAAAGAGAATTCAAAAGGAGGAGCATGGAGAGTGTATGGAACTAGATGCCAGATCCACTTGCATTCCAGAATTACAGATACAATTACACACCGAAATGGAACTACAACTACGACAGGCAACTGCCCTACAACAATCAGTACTGGTCAGAACAAACTCATTATGTCCACGCATAATGGGCTTCCCGAAAAAGTCTCCCAGTCAAACTATCACTAATAGAGTAACCTCATTCATCTTTGCCAACATACAAGGACTGAAAACAAGAACAAACAAAAAAGTACAGTGGTACCTTGCATAACGATCGCCCCACAAGGCGAATATTTTGGGTAACGACTGGCCCGATCGGCGAGAAATCGTCCCATATGACGAACGCTCGTTTGTGTAACGTCAACACCACATGGTGGGGTCACGCCGCCACTGTCTACAGTGTTGTATTGGTGTCTCACACGACCAGTATCCGTCTGTATCGCTCCACACACAATTCTGATATTCGTGTTTTTTTTTTGTGGTTTTGTGACTACAATTCTGAACGCACGATGTCGTCCAAGAAGCAGCCTGCGAAAGCAGGAGTTTGCAAGGGGAAGAAAGAGGCAATCACTGTGGAAGTGAAGAAAGAGATCATAGCAAAGCACGAGCGTGGTATTCGTGTGGTTGATCTTGCCAGGGAGTATGGCAGGGCTCCCTCAACAATATCCACCATACTGAAGGGCAAGGATAAATATAAGACGCTTGACATGGCCAAAGGAGTTAGCAAGCTCACCAGCAAACGTCCAAAACTCCTGGAAGATGTGGAACGGCTACTGCTGGTGTGGATGAATGAACGACAATTGCATGGCGATTGTGTCTCTGAAGCTATCGTTTGCGCTAAGGCTAGGATGCTGTATGTGGACCTTGTCAGGAAGATACCAGGTGCGTCGTCTGAAGATGAGGAGGTATTTAGGGCAAGCCGTGGCTGGTTTGAGAACTTTAAGAAAAGGAGTGGTATACACAGTGTTGTGCGACATGGGGAGGCTGCCAGCTCTGATAAAGGTGCTGCTGAGGCTTTTGTGCCAGAGTTCCAGAAATTTGTTGATCAGGAGCAGTTTCTGCCACAACAAGTTTTCAATTGTGACGAGACCGGCCTTTTTTGAAAAAAACTGACGAAGAGGACCTACATCACGCAAGAGGAACAATCATTGCCTGGCCACAAACCGATGAAGGATCGCCTTACTCTCGTGCTCTGCGCCAATGCAAGTGGCGATTGCAAGGTCAAGCCGCTGCTCGTCTATCACTCAGAAAATCCACGAGTGTTCAAGGCGTTTAAGGGTCACAAGACACGGCTGAATGTGATGTGGAGGTCGAACAAGAGGTCCTGGGTCACGCAGATCTTCTTTAGTGAGTGGGTAAATGACGTTTTCGGCCCCACAGTGAGAAATTATCTCGTCGACAAGCAGTTACCACTCAAGGCCTTGCTTGTGCTCGATAATGCACCTGCGCATCCTTGCCAACTGCAAGATGATCTGTTCCCTGAAAATCAGTTTATCACCATCAAGTTTCTTCCTCCAAACACCACGCCACTCCTCCAACCCATGGATCAGCAGGTCATTGCTAACTTTAAGAAGCTCTATATGAAGGCCTTGTTGGAGAGATGGGTTCATGTGATTGACACCACAGAGCTGACCCTCAGACAATTCTGGAAGGAGCAGTTCAATATCATGGGGGCCTTGCGTTTGATAGATAAGGCCTGGGAAGGGGTGTCACAGAGAACCCTACACTCTGCATGGCGAAACTTGTGGCCTGAGGGTGTCCCTGAGCGAGACTTCGAAGGTTTCGGTCCTGCACCTGCATCTGCATCCGCACCTGTGGATGACCCGGAGGCTCTTTTAGTGGATGATATTGTCGCTCTGGGACACACACTGGGTCTGGAGGTGGATGCTGCTGATGTGCAGGAGTTGGTGGAGGAGCACAGTGATGAACTGACCACCGAGGAACTCCTGGAACTGCAGAAAGAGCTGGTGCAACAGGAGGTACAGGAGCTCTCATCGGGGGAGGAGGAGGTCTGCGAGGATGCTATCCCATCTAGTGAGATCAGGGACGTGCTGGGCATGTTCGAAAAGGTGACAGCATTTGCGGAAAAGCATCACCCTGATAAGGCGGTGACAACACGGTGCGTGAACCTGTTTAATGACAATGTGCTGTCTCGATTTAGGGACATCCTCAAACGAAGACAACAGCAAGTGACACGCGATATGGTCAGTGGACAGGGTGGGAAGAGACGTGCTAGTGATATTGAACCACAACCCGGTCCTAGTGGGGTTAAATTCCCAAAGAGAGCGAGCCCGCCTGACCCAGAGGTGGTGTCTCCCTCCTCCCCATAAGCCCTCTCCTCCCTCCCTCCCGATCGGCTCCCTCAAGCCAGCAACGACTCTTCATAAGGTAAAGTGAATATACACATGGAAACAGTCAAACAAACATTTATTTAACTTGTACAGTATAATATTACCAGTGTATAATGTCATATTGTTGTTTTAGGGGGTGGAACGGATTATTTGTATTTACATTGTTTTGGGTGGGGAAAATTGTTTTGCATGACGCCGGTTTCACATGACGACAGCGGCGTTGGAACGGATTAAATTCGTTATGCGAGGTACCACTGTACAGTTCATAAATGGCCTCCTCACGGAGTCAAATGCAGTATTTGGAGCTTTCACAGAAACCCATGCAGGGGAATTGTTGGACAGTGAGATCTGGATTCCAGGATATAACCTATACAGGTGTGATAGGAAAATTAGGTCACATGAAGGAGTGGGTCTGTATATTAGGGAAGACTTTGCATGCTCGGAGCTCCTTAACGTTACAAATGAGGTGGTAGAGGTATTGGGATTAAAAATAGAGAAAATAAATTTAGTGATCATTCTAATATACAAACCGCCAGATGCAAAGGCTGAGGAATTCACAGAACAGATAAACAAAATAGAGAATAGCCTTGATAATTTGGAGAACCCGATACCTGATATTATCTTCCTAGGTGACTTCAACTTGCCTAGTCTTAGGTGGAGAATAGCAAACAATAATATTATACCAGGAAATCTATCAGGACCTAACCAACTACAGATTAGAGAACTACTTAGATTCTGTGACAAATTTTCACTCAATCAGCAGATATCGGAGCCAACGAGAAATGAAAATATTCTAGATCTGGTCTTTACGAACATTGAAGACATTATCAGAGACATTACGATATCAGATACCACATACTCAGATCACAAGCTCATTGAAGTGCAAACGACCATCAATACTCAGAATAGACCTAAAATGTTGATAAAGCGAGAGGGGCTATTCAGTAAATTCAATTTTAATAATAAAAGGATAGACTGGGAGGTAATAAACAGGGAACTTACAAACATTCCATGGGAAACTGTTCTAAGTAATACAAGTCCTACAGAAGGAATAGAAAAACTGACTTCGGAAGCGTATCAAGTCTGTCTGAAACATGTTCCTTTGAGGAAAGCCAGAAAGAGATCCAACGTAGAAAGAGAACGCAGACGACACTATAAATGCAGGAAAAAATAACGGAACTGCTTATGCAGACACGAATTTCCCGTCAAAGAAGGAATAATTTAAATAGGGAGATTGAAGAAATCGAGCGGAAATTGAAACACATATGAAACTGAAGAAAGGCAGTTAGAACAGAAAGCAATTCAGGAGATAAAGAAAAATCCAAAATATTTCTTCACATATGCGAAATCAAAAGCAAAAACCACTGCCAGTATTGGACCTATTCGTACAAGTGAAGGTTCATACACGGAGGATGACAAAGAAATTAGTGAAATCCTAAAAAAACAGTATGAGGACATGTTTAGCACACCAATAAACAACATGAAAGTGGAAGATCCAGACAATTTTTTTTTGCGGGATATTCAAACCCCTGTAAATATAACTGATATCAACACGAGCGCACTAAATTTTGAAAGAGAAATTGAAAACATGCCCATGCACTTGGCCCCAGGTCCAGACTTATGGAATTCAATATTTATAAAGAAATGGAAAGTGCCGGTAGCACAGGCACTCAGTATAGTGTGGAGGAAGAGCTTGGACACGGGGGAGATACCAGATGCACTTAAAGTAGCAGACATAGCCCCTCTACACAAGGGAGGGAGCAAAGCATTGGCAAAGAATTATAGACCAGTTGCACTAACATCGCACATCATAAAAGTATTTGAGAGAGTGATTAGGAGTCAGGTCACCAATTTCATGGAGACCAATGACCTTCACAACCCAGGCCAACATGGATTTCGAGCAGGAAGATCGTGCCTCTCACAGCTACTTGTGCACTACGACAAAGTCATTGAGGCATTAGAAGAAAAACAGAATGCTGATATAATATACACGGACTTCGCAAAGGCTTTCGATAAATGTGACCATGGCGTGATAGCACACAAAATGAAGTCAATGGGAATAACTGGTAAAGTAGGACGCTGGATACTCAGTTTTCTGTCAAACAGGACTCAGCGAGTATCGGTCAACCATATAAAGTCTAGTCCAAGTGCAGTTAGAAGCTCTGTATCTTAGGGTACAGTCCTTGCATCGCTGCTTTTCCTTATTTTCATATCAGATATAGACAAAAATACAAGTCACAGCTTCGTATCATCCTTTGCAGATGACACAAAAATCAGTATGAAAATTATCTCGGCTGAAGACATTAAAAAACTTCAAGCTGATATTAATAAAGTTTTCGACTGGGCATCAGTAAATAACATGATGTTTAACAGTGATAAATTCCAGGTACTCAGGTACGGTAAAAATGAGGACCTTAAACATAATACAGGGTATAAAACACAATCAAATGTACCCATAGTAGGAAAACAGCATGTAAAGGATTTGGGAATAATAATGTCTGACGACCTAACTTTTAAGGAACATAACCAAGCAAATATTGCGACAGCCCGAAAAATGATAGGATGGATTAAGAGAACCTTCAAATCCAGAGATCCCATCACAATGGTTGTACTCTTCAAGTCACTTGTGTTGTCCCATCTTGAGTACTGCTCAGTACTCACTTCCCCCTTCAGAGCAGGAGAGATTGCTGAAATAGAGGGAATACAGAGAACATATACGGCACGCATAGACGCGATAAAGCCCCTAAATTATTGGGATCATCTCAAAGCCCTCCAAATGTACTCACTAGAAAGAAGACGAAAGAGATATCAAATAATATACACCTGGAAGATACTGGAGGGCCAAGTACCAAATCTACATAGTAAAATAACAACGTACTGGAGTGAACGATATGGAAGAAAATGCAGAATAGAACCAGTGAAGAGCAGGGGTGCCATAGGCACAAGCAGAGAACACTGTATAAACATCAGAGGTCCACGGTTGTTCAACACCCTCCCAGCAAGCATAAGAAATATTGCCGGAACAACCGTGGACATTTTCAAGAGGAAAATAGATTTATTCCTCTAAGGAGTGCCAGACCAACTGGGCTGTGGTGGGTATGTGGCCCTACGGGCCGCTCCAAGCAACAGCCTAGTGGACCAAACTCTCACAAGTCAAGCCTGGCCTCGGGCTGGGCTTGGGGAGTAGAAGAACTCCCAGAACCCCATCAACCAGGTATCAACCAGTAGGCTCTGGAACTTGAACAGAAAGTGAATGATAGGCGAGGTGTGAGACGAAGAGCCAAAGCTCATCCCCAGCCAGCACAATTAGGCAAGGACAACGAGGTTAGGACAGAGAATCCAAGGAATATGGAAAAACCTAGCCCGGCACAGCAAGACCTGCAAGGAAGGAGGGCCCCAGAAAATCCTGGGAACAAAAATCCCAAACAAGGAAGGCGCCAGCAGGAGCATGGAAGGCCCGAACAAGGGGGAGGGGAAGCACACGTGAGCATGAGCTCTGTGAAAAACAATATATATCTCTGGATATTTCAGTGATACAGGAATTAAACACAGTCAGATAACTCATAAAGTGCATCTCAACTTATTAAACAATATACCATAGTGATTGACATCCGACTTTTGTGCTTTAAGGAAATAACAAGTGAATTTTGTGTGGAGTCCACCTCGTGGTGCCAGAACCAACCCCATAGACCCACGTCCTGTGTGCCCACCGTGTGTGTGTGTGCGCTTACTAGCACATTGGTTTCCAGCAAGTGTAATAGGGAAATGTGGATCGAGAAATTAGTAATAGAGAAAGTGAATACTATTGCAAGTCGGAAATAAAGCAGAAAATCCCTTATTGTAATACAGGCGAATTAATATATCAGTGTTATAACCCAAGTAACTGGCAACTGACAGCCTCCAGCCGCAGCCTGGGACAACAATGTGTCAACTGTACAGCCTCTGGGACCCTCACCCTCCACCCTGCGATAAGTACTGACCATACAGTAGAACAAATAGACGTATATATTTTTACAAATATACGGTATACATATAATATTATAAATATATAGATATATATATAAAACAAAACGAGGCAAAATGGGAGTAAATAAACAAATTTGTGGCCACTGTAACAACTCCCTAAAGTCGAAGGCAACGGGAATTGAATGTTATATCTGTAAGAATAGATTTCATTCGGCTTGTACAGGAGTGAGTAACAATACAGCACTGAGAGCTGGCCATTTGCTCTGGGTGTGTAAAAATGACCTTCCAGCTTGGAATATCCTAAAAAACCTTCTAGATAACATGACACATGAATGGAAAACATCGTTCATTGAAAGCCTACCAGCCATCCAGAAGGAGTGGGAAAGGAACAACAACAATTCTACAATTCTAATATACCAGGGGCGGAGGCTATAGTCAGGGATGAAACTGAGGCTGAAACTCAGGAAGTTGTAAACTTTGACTCAGTAGGCCTGGATGTAGATGACAGTAAACTAGAAAGTGTAACAAACAGCACTGACAGCTTGATAGGTACAGACACTACGACGGTTCCCGATAGAGCGAGCCAGAACAGAAGGACAGACTTATGCAAATTTTATGCAAAGGGCATATGCAGACATAGATATGCAGGTAATAAGAAAGGATTAGAATGCAGTTACCAACATCCCAAAAAATGTTTAAATATGCTTAGGAAAGGTGAGTGTCGATTTGGATCAATATGTAGGTTTTTCCATCCTGACATGTGCTAAACCTCACTGGAGGACAGAAAATGCTATTACCTCAGCTGCCCACACTTTCACGTGAAAGGCACGGAACGCTACATAAAGAGTGGCAAGCAGGATAATGAATTTGGAGGAAACTCTATAAATTTTTTATACCAAACCGAAAGAGAATTCAAAAGGAGGAGCATGGAGAGTGTATGGAACTAGATGCCAGATCCACTTGCATTCCAGAATTACAGATACAATTACACACCGAAATGGAACTACAACTACGACAGGCAACTGCCCTACAACAATCAGTACTGGTCAGAACAAACTCATTATGTCCACGCATAATGGGCTTCCCGAAAAAGTCTCCCAGTCAAACTATCACTAATAGAGTAACCTCATTCATCTTTGCCAACATACAAGGACTGAAAACAAGAACAAACAAAAAAGTACAGTGGTACCTTGCATAACGATCGCCCCACAAGGCGAATATTTTGGGTAACGACTGGCCCGATCGGCGAGAAATCGTCCCATATGACGAACGCTCGTTTGTGTAACGTCAACACCACATGGTGGGGTCACGCCGCCACTGTCTACAGTGTTGTATTGGTGTCTCACACGACCAGTATCCGTCTGTATCGCTCCACACACAATTCTGATATTCGTGTTTTTTTTTTGTGGTTTTGTGACTACAATTCTGAACGCACGATGTCGTCCAAGAAGCAGCCTGCGAAAGCAGGAGTTTGCAAGGGGAAGAAAGAGGCAATCACTGTGGAAGTGAAGAAAGAGATCATAGCAAAGCACGAGCGTGGTATTCGTGTGGTTGATCTTGCCAGGGAGTATGGCAGGGCTCCCTCAACAATATCCACCATACTGAAGGGCAAGGATAAATATAAGACGCTTGACATGGCCAAAGGAGTTAGCAAGCTCACCAGCAAACGTCCAAAACTCCTGGAAGATGTGGAACGGCTACTGCTGGTGTGGATGAATGAACGACAATTGCATGGCGATTGTGTCTCTGAAGCTATCGTTTGCGCTAAGGCTAGGATGCTGTATGTGGACCTTGTCAGGAAGATACCAGGTGCGTCGTCTGAAGATGAGGAGGTATTTAGGGCAAGCCGTGGCTGGTTTGAGAACTTTAAGAAAAGGAGTGGTATACACAGTGTTGTGCGACATGGGGAGGCTGCCAGCTCTGATAAAGGTGCTGCTGAGGCTTTTGTGCCAGAGTTCCAGAAATTTGTTGATCAGGAGCAGTTTCTGCCACAACAAGTTTTCAATTGTGACGAGACCGGCCTTTTTTGAAAAAAACTGACGAAGAGGACCTACATCACGCAAGAGGAACAATCATTGCCTGGCCACAAACCGATGAAGGATCGCCTTACTCTCGTGCTCTGCGCCAATGCAAGTGGCGATTGCAAGGTCAAGCCGCTGCTCGTCTATCACTCAGAAAATCCACGAGTGTTCAAGGCGTTTAAGGGTCACAAGACACGGCTGAATGTGATGTGGAGGTCGAACAAGAGGTCCTGGGTCACGCAGATCTTCTTTAGTGAGTGGGTAAATGACGTTTTCGGCCCCACAGTGAGAAATTATCTCGTCGACAAGCAGTTACCACTCAAGGCCTTGCTTGTGCTCGATAATGCACCTGCGCATCCTTGCCAACTGCAAGATGATCTGTTCCCTGAAAATCAGTTTATCACCATCAAGTTTCTTCCTCCAAACACCACGCCACTCCTCCAACCCATGGATCAGCAGGTCATTGCTAACTTTAAGAAGCTCTATATGAAGGCCTTGTTGGAGAGATGGGTTCATGTGATTGACACCACAGAGCTGACCCTCAGACAATTCTGGAAGGAGCAGTTCAATATCATGGGGGCCTTGCGTTTGATAGATAAGGCCTGGGAAGGGGTGTCACAGAGAACCCTACACTCTGCATGGCGAAACTTGTGGCCTGAGGGTGTCCCTGAGCGAGACTTCGAAGGTTTCGGTCCTGCACCTGCATCTGCATCCGCACCTGTGGATGACCCGGAGGCTCTTTTAGTGGATGATATTGTCGCTCTGGGACACACACTGGGTCTGGAGGTGGATGCTGCTGATGTGCAGGAGTTGGTGGAGGAGCACAGTGATGAACTGACCACCGAGGAACTCCTGGAACTGCAGAAAGAGCTGGTGCAACAGGAGGTACAGGAGCTCTCATCGGGGGAGGAGGAGGTCTGCGAGGATGCTATCCCATCTAGTGAGATCAGGGACGTGCTGGGCATGTTCGAAAAGGTGACAGCATTTGCGGAAAAGCATCACCCTGATAAGGCGGTGACAACACGGTGCGTGAACCTGTTTAATGACAATGTGCTGTCTCGATTTAGGGACATCCTCAAACGAAGACAACAGCAAGTGACACGCGATATGGTCAGTGGACAGGGTGGGAAGAGACGTGCTAGTGATATTGAACCACAACCCGGTCCTAGTGGGGTTAAATTCCCAAAGAGAGCGAGCCCGCCTGACCCAGAGGTGGTGTCTCCCTCCTCCCCATAAGCCCTCTCCTCCCTCCCTCCCGATCGGCTCCCTCAAGCCAGCAACGACTCTTCATAAGGTAAAGTGAATATACACATGGAAACAGTCAAACAAACATTTATTTAACTTGTACAGTATAATATTACCAGTGTATAATGTCATATTGTTGTTTTAGGGGGTGGAACGGATTATTTGTATTTACATTGTTTTGGGTGGGGAAAATTGTTTTGCATGACGCCGGTTTCACATGACGACAGCGGCGTTGGAACGGATTAAATTCGTTATGCGAGGTACCACTGTACAGTTCATAAATGGCCTCCTCACGGAGTCAAATGCAGTATTTGGAGCTTTCACAGAAACCCATGCAGGGGAATTGTTGGACAGTGAGATCTGGATTCCAGGATATAACCTATACAGGTGTGATAGGAAAATTAGGTCACATGAAGGAGTGGGTCTGTATATTAGGGAAGACTTTGCATGCTCGGAGCTCCTTAACGTTACAAATGAGGTGGTAGAGGTATTGGGATTAAAAATAGAGAAAATAAATTTAGTGATCATTCTAATATACAAACCGCCAGATGCAAAGGCTGAGGAATTCACAGAACAGATAAACAAAATAGAGAATAGCCTTGATAATTTGGAGAACCCGATACCTGATATTATCTTCCTAGGTGACTTCAACTTGCCTAGTCTTAGGTGGAGAATAGCAAACAATAATATTATACCAGGAAATCTATCAGGACCTAACCAACTACAGATTAGAGAACTACTTAGATTCTGTGACAAATTTTCACTCAATCAGCAGATATCGGAGCCAACGAGAAATGAAAATATTCTAGATCTGGTCTTTACGAACATTGAAGACATTATCAGAGACATTACGATATCAGATACCACATACTCAGATCACAAGCTCATTGAAGTGCAAACGACCATCAATACTCAGAATAGACCTAAAATGTTGATAAAGCGAGAGGGGCTATTCAGTAAATTCAATTTTAATAATAAAAGGATAGACTGGGAGGTAATAAACAGGGAACTTACAAACATTCCATGGGAAACTGTTCTAAGTAATACAAGTCCTACAGAAGGAATAGAAAAACTGACTTCGGAAGCGTATCAAGTCTGTCTGAAACATGTTCCTTTGAGGAAAGCCAGAAAGAGATCCAACGTAGAAAGAGAACGCAGACGACACTATAAATGCAGGAAAAAATAACGGAACTGCTTATGCAGACACGAATTTCCCGTCAAAGAAGGAATAATTTAAATAGGGAGATTGAAGAAATCGAGCGGAAATTGAAACACATATGAAACTGAAGAAAGGCAGTTAGAACAGAAAGCAATTCAGGAGATAAAGAAAAATCCAAAATATTTCTTCACATATGCGAAATCAAAAGCAAAAACCACTGCCAGTATTGGACCTATTCGTACAAGTGAAGGTTCATACACGGAGGATGACAAAGAAATTAGTGAAATCCTAAAAAAACAGTATGAGGACATGTTTAGCACACCAATAAACAACATGAAAGTGGAAGATCCAGACAATTTTTTTTTGCGGGATATTCAAACCCCTGTAAATATAACTGATATCAACACGAGCGCACTAAATTTTGAAAGAGAAATTGAAAACATGCCCATGCACTTGGCCCCAGGTCCAGACTTATGGAATTCAATATTTATAAAGAAATGGAAAGTGCCGGTAGCACAGGCACTCAGTATAGTGTGGAGGAAGAGCTTGGACACGGGGGAGATACCAGATGCACTTAAAGTAGCAGACATAGCCCCTCTACACAAGGGAGGGAGCAAAGCATTGGCAAAGAATTATAGACCAGTTGCACTAACATCGCACATCATAAAAGTATTTGAGAGAGTGATTAGGAGTCAGGTCACCAATTTCATGGAGACCAATGACCTTCACAACCCAGGCCAACATGGATTTCGAGCAGGAAGATCGTGCCTCTCACAGCTACTTGTGCACTACGACAAAGTCACTGAGGCATTAGAAGAAAAACAGAATGCTGATATAATATACACGGACTTCGCAAAGGCTTTCGATAAATGTGACCATGGCGTGATAGCACACAAAATGAAGTCAATGGGAATAACTGGTAAAGTAGGACGCTGGATACTCAGTTTTCTGTCAAACAGGACTCAGCGAGTATCGGTCAACCATATAAAGTCTAGTCCAAGTGCAGTTAGAAGCTCTGTATCTTAGGGTACAGTCCTTGCATCGCTGCTTTTCCTTATTTTCATATCAGATATAGACAAAAATACAAGTCACAGCTTCGTATCATCCTTTGCAGATGACACAAAAATCAGTATGAAAATTATCTCGGCTGAAGACATTAAAAAACTTCAAGCTGATATTAATAAAGTTTTCGACTGGGCATCAGTAAATAACATGATGTTTAACAGTGATAAATTCCAGGTACTCAGGTACGGTAAAAATGAGGACCTTAAACATAATACAGGGTATAAAACACAATCAAATGTACCCATAGTAGGAAAACAGCATGTAAAGGATTTGGGAATAATAATGTCTGACGACCTAACTTTTAAGGAACATAACCAAGCAAATATTGCGACAGCCCGAAAAATGATAGGATGGATTAAGAGAACCTTCAAATCCAGAGATCCCATCACAATGGTTGTACTCTTCAAGTCACTTGTGTTGTCCCATCTTGAGTACTGCTCAGTACTCACTTCCCCCTTCAGAGCAGGAGAGATTGCTGAAATAGAGGGAATACAGAGAACATATACGGCACGCATAGACGCGATAAAGCCCCTAAATTATTGGGATCATCTCAAAGCCCTCCAAATGTACTCACTAGAAAGAAGACGAAAGAGATATCAAATAATATACACCTGGAAGATACTGGAGGGCCAAGTACCAAATCTACATAGTAAAATAACAACGTACTGGAGTGAACGATATGGAAGAAAATGCAGAATAGAACCAGTGAAGAGCAGGGGTGCCATAGGCACAAGCAGAGAACACTGTATAAACATCAGAGGTCCACGGTTGTTCAACACCCTCCCAGCAAGCATAAGAAATATTGCCGGAACAACCGTGGACATTTTCAAGAGGAAAATAGATTTATTCCTCTAAGGAGTGCCGGACCAACCGGGCTGTGGTGGGTATGTGGCCCTACGGGCCGCTCCAAGCAACAGCCTAGTGGACCAAACTCTCACAAGTCAAGCCTGGCCTCGGGCTGGGCTTGGGGAGTAGAAGAACTCCCAGAACCCCATCAACCAGGTATCAACCAGTAGGCTCTGGAACTTGAACAGAAAGCGAATGATAGGCGAGGTGTGAGACGAAGAGCCAAAGCTCATCCCCAGCCAGCACAATTAGGCAAGGACAACGAGGTTAGGACAGAGAATCCAAGGAATATGGAAAAACCTAGCCCGGCACAGCAAGACCTGCAAGGAAGGAGGGCCCCAGAAAATCCTGGGAACAAAAATCCCAAACAAGGAAGGCGCCAGCAGGAGCATGGAAGGGCCGAACAAAACGCCACACCCATACTCCCACATGCAGCCGCAGTATCAAAACTGCAGCAAAACGTCACCACACCCCCAGAGGAAGGGACAGGGTAGATAAAGATAAACTGTAACACGGGTGGCACACAAACAAGGGGACATACCTGGACAAAATAAGTATATGGAGCACCACTTGGCAAATGGAATTTAATGTTAATAAATGCCATGTTATGGAATGTGGAATAGGAGAACATAGACCCCACTCAACCTATATATTATGTGAGAAATCTTTGAAGAATTCTGATAAAAAAAGAGATCTAGGGGTGGTTCTAGATAGAAAACTATCACCTGAGGACCACATAAAGAATATTGTGCGAGGAGCCTATGCCAGGCTTTCTAACTTCAGAATTGCTTTTAAATACATGGATGGCGATATACTAAAGAAATTGTTCATGACTTTTGTTAGGCCATAGCTAGAGTATGCAGCGATTGTGGGGTGCCCATATTAACACTATCGGTAACTTTGGACCGGACTCGTGTCCATTATTTTTCTCCTGAGTTCTAACTTTGGACCAGACTTGCGTCCACTACAAAAAATATTTGTATAAAATTCATTTTTTATCCAATCGACCTCGGGATAGTATCAAAATAAGCGCCTTTAGAATGCGCACAATTTGATACCAAAATGAAAGATGTAACATGAAACTTGATGTCCGAACACTTATATGATTATAAATAGGCTCTTGGCCAAAATTTTAAAATATTTGTTAAAATTCCATTTATTATGCTATTTTGGGGACTAGTTTTAAAATGCGCGCCGTTACGTCGCGAACAATTTGATACCAAAATGAAAGATGTAACACAAAAATTTATGTCAGAACACTGGAAAGATATAAATAATTTTGTGATGATGAGCTTCCAGAATTAAAATATTTGTTAAAATTCCAGTTATTGCTCTATTATTATGGGACTATTTTTAAAATACGCACCTTTTTATTGCGAACAATTTGATACCAAAATGAGAGACGTAACACGAAAATTGATGTTATCAAACTGAACGAGTATACACATTAGGTTGCAGTGTACAAATTGGTGCTCGTTCACGGGTAACTTTAGGCTTTTCTGCGGGGGGAGGCACTCCAAACTTTTGTACATTATATTCATACACATCTGTAGGGAATTTAATTGCAAACACAATGATACCAAAACGAGCAACGTAGCACGAGAATTAAGGTGAGGAAAAATGGAACAAGTATGCACATTTTACTGATTTTGTGCACTCACGGGTAACTTTTGCCGACTTTAGGCTTAGCTGTTGGGAGTCACGCCAGGCTTTTGGACATTATATTTATACACACCTGTAGGGAATTTAATTGCGAACACATTGATACCAAAACGAGCGACGTAGCACGAGAATTAACCCTTAACATGCTCGGGGTCTAATATCCTGCTATCCACACAGGCGCATGTCATTTTGAAAAAAAAAAAAATTTTTTTTTTTGCTAATCTGTTAAGTTCTGTTCACTGATCACGGGAAAAATAAAAAAAAAATTCTATTGTACTTACTTTTGTTGCAATAGAGCCGAGAAGCTCGGTGATGACGTCACAATCTGCATGTTCGCTCATGCAGTACACGCCCGGGAGATGTTGCGCGCGGTCCTCAAACAGCCAGAGTTGCCACAAATATATTTTCGCGCTATTTATTTACAATGTCTAAGCGCATTTTATCTAATTTTTTTTCACTAATTGTGTTTCAAATACTGTTTGAACATATTTTGTATCAATAATTGTTGCATATTTGAGTATACACAGGCGCACACAAATGTTTTCAATTACGGCAATATAATATGTCATTACAGTCTATTATATTGTATGTTCTGCTTATATTTGTATATATTTACACACACGCACACGCTATCTGCTTATATGTTTACATATTTACACACTCGCACACGCTATACACACTTTGAAGCACACTTAGAAGATTTCTAGACTGTGGTAGTCATTGAAGCAGTCCAATAGTCATTTATTGCATGTTTGTGACAGTGCTTCATCAACAAACAGAGTGCCAAAAACACATACATTTCCGCCACTGTGGTATTTTTCCAACGCTGCAGTCGTGAAAATTCTGTGATTTCCCTCTCAATCAGGTAAGCAGCATGCAGGTTCGTTTGGTGTACAATGTATTCCCTGAGTGGTTCATCATAGAATGCTGTAAAATATTCCATCTCAGCCATGTCCTCACCTTGATTAGGGAAAAGGTTTGTAATCCCTACATCTTTATCGTCAAAGTGAGGAATATTAGGAATAAAATCGTCACCATCACTCCACTCAAGTACACCAGGCGTCCTGCGAGATGCAGAGGAAAGACGGCGAGGAAGCGATGCATACCGGCGACCAGGAGCTGAATACCGTCTGCGAGAAGCACGGCGGCTACGTGCACGTGAGGTGGGTGCACGTGAGGTGGGTGCACGTGAACACGAGGGTCTTGGTCCCTCATGTGGTGCCATGCGGTGGCGCTTGGCCGGGCGAGATGCTGCTGACGCGACAATTTCTCGCCCAGTTACACCACTGGTACCAGCCACAGGCTCAATAAAACTTTGATCTGAGTCACTAAACCCAGAAAAGGAGTCACCTCCCTCTGACTCGTCACCCTCAAACAGAAAATATCCACAGGAACTGTGAGGTCGTGGTAGAATTGGGGTAGAAAATGGGCGAGGAGGCATGGGAGAGCGAATAGGCCTCGCCATGGCATGGCGGTCATTCTTACTTTCACTGCTGCTGCTGCTATCACCCGACAACTGTGTATAATCCTCATCGTTGTCTGAATCGTCAAACACACTTTCTTCACCTTCAGAGAATAATTCGTGGGCTATTTGCTCTGGGGTGAGGGACTGAGTGGTGCGTGCCCGTGAGGCGTTTGACCGTGCGCTCGCCATGGTGACTCTCGCTAAACTGAGGCCTCCCATGCCATCCAATCGTGAGCTGGATTTTTTTTCAAAATGGCCGCTGTTTACTAGAGCCCCTGGGCAGCGTATGGGACCCCCAGCTACACCGCGGGCCATTCAAATCGTGCGCGGTACCCATACACTTCATATGAAGTGAAGCGCAGTTGACTGGTAAAACGATTTACACTTCATATGAAGTGATGCGCACTTTAAGGGTTAAGGTGAGAAAGCTGAAACGAGTATACACATTTAGGTGTCACCACGCGCTTGCCCGCACGTCGGGTGCATGACCCCCTAAGTTGACTGCGCACCTGCCCGGTGACGGATAGTGTTAAGAAGCACATAAACAAACTGGAAAAGGTGCAAAGACATGCTACTAAGTGGCTCCCAGAACTGAAGGGCAAGAGCTACAAGGAGAGGTTAGAGGCATTAACCCTCAAACCGCTAGGGGCCCAAATGGAATTCACACCCACAGACGCAACAAAAAAAAAAAATCCAAAAAATTCTTTCGTCTTATAGAAGTATTCATTTTTGTTCTCTGATCACAGAAAAAATAACAAAAAAATCGTAGGTGGCATATTTTAGCCGCAGTAGGGTAGGGAAGTGTGGCAAAAAAGGGGCGTTAGCAGAGCCTTCGCCAGACGAGGTCTACTCCGCCCGAGCTGTAAGACGGCAGTTGCCACAAATATATTATTACCTAATTATTTCAATGTCTCTGATTGATTTTTTCTCAATTTTTTGCAGTAATATTATTCCTTACAGTGAATTGTGGTATATTTATATAATAAAATGTGTGAACCATCGCTGTACTCAAAATTATGGTGTGCATATTAGTGATTCAATTATTATGTTCATAAAACAATAAACAAATAGTTTTGCAATTGTTACACTATACAGTGGAACCTCTATTAACGAGTTTAATCTGTTCTGGCACCAAGCTCGTTACCTGGAAAACTCGTCTTTGGAAACAAATTTCCCCATTTAAAATAAAGGAAATAAATTTAATCCGTTCCACTCCCAAAAACATCCATACTTGTATGACTTTTTTTTATGTAAATATAATATTGCACATGTAAATATAAATGTTTTGTTGTAGTGTTTTAATATTTACTTTACCTTATGAAGAGTAGTTGCTGGCTTGAGGGAGACAATGGGGAGGTGGGAAGGATGAAAGGGGTTATGGTGTGGAAGGAGAATCCACCTCTGAGTCAGGCAGACTCTCTCTTCTTGGGAATTTCACCCAAATTTTGTTTCAAATGTCACACAAGGATGCGTTAGACCAGCACCAAATAAAAAACTATGTTGATTACACTCGTTGTGTCAACAATATAATAGTCTTACCACGAAGATACAATACAATGCCGTTTCCTCAAATAGGCAATGTGGTTATTAAAGAAAACAGAAATTTCATGGCAAACATGTATACAATCCCCAAGTCGATCGGATAAGAATTGGATTTTATAGAAATATTTGCTCAAATGACGCTTGAGCGCGGTGTTTGGGTGCATTCAAGAGAAAAAAAGTGTGTTACGTTCAAGCGACATATACCTGCGAAAGTGATAACACTTTCATAAAGTGTTATCACAAAGTGATAAATTAATTAAACATTTTCACACACCGGGTTGTCACTGCTTTATCAGGGCAGCTTTTCCAAGAATGCGTTCACCTTTTCAAACATTCCAAACACTTCCCTAATCTCAGTGGAAGAGGCAGCATCCTCCCTTACCTCCTCATTCCCTTACTAATGGTGTAAATTGTTGATGAGGACCTGCCATACTTCCTTGTGAGATCAATCACACAGACACCACACTCATGCTTTGCTATAATTTCCTTCTTTAAATCCACAGTAATTGTGTCTTTCTTCCTCTTGACAACACTATCTTTAGCAAGCAGCTTCTTTGGAGACATCGTGTGTTACAAATTGTAGTCGCAAAACCACTAAAAACCCAAAGAAAAGCTCAAATAATCCAGAGGGATGCTTGTCATGTGAGATACAACAACAACACTGGCGTCGGAGGCGTCCGAGAATTTGCGAGAACCCGCGAGACGCTAGGAAGCGCCATGTGGTTTCACTCGTTAATAGAGGCGAGCTCGTCAATAGAGACAAATTTGCTGCGAGTGGCTTGCTCGTTATTGGAAAAACTCGTTAATAGAGCCACTCGTTAATAGAGGTTCCACTGTATACACAGGTTATATATAAGTATCTGCATGTTTTGTTCACAATAACGAACTACTAAGTTGGTCTTGTGAGTCAAAAAGGAACGAGGAGTGACCGCCACACACCTTCGAGCCACTCACTGCCACTCCCTCCCTCGCCTTCAATCTCCTCCCACAATACTGTTTTTGCATTTATTCACTATGCACAGATGTTATATATACGTATTTACATGTTTTGTTCACCATAACTGTACATCTAAGCTTGTTTGGTGAGTAAAGACACAAAGACGTAGCTACTCACACAGTCAGCTGATCAGCGGCCACCCTCAATGCCAGACGCACTAATATTTCTCCTCCAACAATATTGTTTGTGGTGTTATTATGCTATATACGCACATTATATAAAAGTATCTACCTGTTTTATTCACCATACCTGAACAAATAAGCTGGTATGGTGCCCAAAGACCATAGTGGCCATCAGTAAACAACATGCCAAGTCGTGCAGACGACACTCCTCCCTCACCAAAATGGCGGCTCCCAACCTACTCCTTTCGCTGTTATCTCACACTATACACATGTTATATATAAGTATCTACATTTGTGTTCACCATAGTGAACCACTAAGCCGGTATGGTGAGTGCAGTCAATAAATGGTGGCCACACACAGTCAGAAGAAGACGCCACAACCCTCCCTCCACAGCCTTACTCCTCCCTCCATGGCGCACAGCGCTAAATATCACCACAATCCTGCTATTATCAGAATCCTGGTCAGTTTTATCACAGTCAGGGGGCTTCAGTAATACTATCACTGTTAAATAATAGCAGTATCATATATATATTATGGCATTTGTAGGCGATGCTGTGGTCACAAGCTGAACAGCGGTGCTGTGAGCTCGTGCTGCATGTGCCAGCCTTGGTGGCTTGCTCAATACTGACGCTCTAACACCCAAAAATGTTGGCCTGGATTTTTTTTCTAGGTGGCATCTTGCAATTATCGGTCATATCTGTACTATAGCTGCCCCTATCCCAGGCGGGGCGTTTAAATTATAGCGCTAGACACGAAATCATATATATATGATGTGCATGGTTTCGGTTTTGTCACTGATATCATATATATATGATTTGCGCGGTTTAAGGGTTAAATATGCCAAAACTAGAAGACAGAAGAAAAAGAGGTGATGTGATCACTACATACAAAATAGTAACAGGAATTGATAAAATCGATAGGGAAGATTTCCTGAGACCTGGATCTTTAAGAACAAGAGGCCATAGATATAAACTAGCTATACACAGATGCCGAAGAAATATAAGAAAATTCACTTTCGCAAACAGAGTGGTAGACGGAACAAGTTAGGTGAGAAGGTGGTGGAGGCCAAGACCGTCAGTAGTTTCAAAGCGTTATATGACAAAGAGTGCTGGGAAGACGGGACACCACGAGCGTAGCTCTCATCCTGTAACTACACTTAGGTAATTACACTTAGGTAATTACAGGTGGAAACCGAGTACCTAACTGAGCCACAGGGACGTTAGAAAGAAACGCACACATTAGGCAGCGACGAGGCACAGTAGGCAGACCAAACCTGGGCTGACCCCTTCACAGTTCCAAGTGTAGAGACGAGAGCCCAGGAGGCTCAGAAAGCCGCACGTCAGGCAAATGACAGGTGAGAAGCGGAACCAAAGAGCCAAAGTCCAACCCCGCAAGCACAATTAGGCGAGCACATAACACCCTCGACACAGGAATTGTACCACCGAACAGGCACCCCCCACCGTTGCACCGTGGAACAAGGTGGGGGTGGGGCCCCGAACTCAAGCATGGTTGGACACGCATAGGAGAGGGGCAGGATGAGTACAGTCAGGAGCCGCCTCGTATGGGCCAAGAGGTCTCCTGCAGTCACCTGTGATCCGAGGAAAGAATCGGGTGGTGAGAACAAGAGCTGCCACATATGGGCCAATAGCCCCACAGCAGGCACTTCGGATTGTATGTTCTACATTCTCAAGTACGTATGTACACCCATTCCTACACCCAAAAGCAAAACAGCGTCAGAACGATGGAGACGCCAGACCGCACCAACTCACCTGCAGAACATAGGCGCGGAAGGGCTATGACGCAAGTCTATGAGAATGGAGCCGCCGGAGGCGGCCAGGGTATCGTGCACCCGTAGCCGAGAAAACCGGGAGCACCGCCCGCGGAAGGCAGGCCAAAGCCGCTCATGCTGGAGAAGAGGAGGGGAGTGGCGAAGGAGGCTCCCCTCCCACCCAAAAACGCAGGAAAAACCCGTGACCTCCCCATAGCGGCACTCCAGAACACCCCCAAGAGCAACGGGGCCCGAACTGGAGAATGATAAGTGCGAGAGGCGAAGCCCCCGCGAGATATTGGACTCAGAACACTAGCACGTGTGCACACCGCCCTGAACCAAAACAAATTTGCCGGGGCCGAGCGGACAGCACGCTGGACTTGTGATCCTGTGGTCCTGGGTTCGATCCCAGGTGCCGGCGAGAAACAATGGGCAGAGTTTCTTTCACCCTATGCCCCTGTTACCTAGCAGTAAATAGGTACCTGGGTGTTAGTCAGCTGTCACAGGCTGCTTCCTGGGGGTGGAGGCCTGGTCGAGGACCGGGCCGCGGGGACACTAAAGCCCCGAAATCATCTCAAGATAACCTCAAGAATCTCAAGAAATTCTCACGGGGCATGCGCAGGCCACGAGAGAAAAGCAGCCTAACAGGTTGCGCTACACAAGACCATCCTACTCCGCCAAACAACAGAGCAGAAAAGTAGCACAACAGGACGTATCCCGAGCGATCCGTTGAAGAAACAGGCCAACTCATGGAAACAGAAGCCACAAAGAAGGAAGCAACAAGCAATCTAGCCGGTTCATGTAAGGAAAACAACGAACCGAATCTGAACTCAAGCGGGCTATCAGTAGCCCAACATAGCGACAAAGAGCCCAACCGGCTACAAGTAGCCCAATCCAGCATCCCGAACCAGAACGGAAGGAAAACGAGCAGTGCCGAGACACAGCATGGAGAGAAGAGACAGGAACAAAAGAATGAGAAGGCCAAAAACCCAGAAGCTGCCCGGAGTAGGACCAACAAGCCCTAGAAAGGACCGGAGGGACGCCCCACATGATGACGACAGATGTGCCAGTAAAACAGGATGGAGAAAAACTGTCCCGAACCTTCGAGAACACATAGAAGCAAACACAAAGGATGAAGGCGCAGAAAACCCCAGTCGCACCCTAGACCAAAAGTCATGCAGAAACCCCAAGAAGAGGGGGACATGACGGAGAAGTCCCATCTCGGGAAAAAGTGGCGAAGAACGGAGAAAAGCACCCACCGACAGGACGGAAACAACAGGCATAATGGACAAGGAACCGAGCCTGGGGAGGGGCCGACGCCCAAGTACTCGTGCGGAGAGGGGGAAAGGAAAAAACTCCACTCCACAAAGCTGAAAGCCCTGCCCAGAGGGGTAAAAAAAACCCCGGCGGGGTCCAACGGGGCCTGAGGCCCCCCACGTCAGCCCCACCCCAGCCCCGGGAACCCACCAGGCAGGCCCCGGGGCTGAGCTGTCCCCCCAAAGCCCCATCCTGAAGAAAACAAGGGCAGCCGTGAAAAGCACCAAGGAAGGGAGCCCACTGGTAGACTCTTACAACACAGCTGGAGGAAACAGGCTCGAATGCCCCCATCGCTATCCCGGAAGGGGAAGTCCCCGAGACCAACCGAGTCTCAAAATTATGGAAGCCCCACCCCGACCCCGAACCCACAGACGGTAAAGACCCGGATGTAGGGAGGAAGGGGGGGGGGGGACCCGACAAGACTACCAACCAAAACGGGGCAGCCTCCGGGCTTCCAGAGAGCAAACAACTAGCGCGTTGCCACCGAAACCCAATGTGCAACGCCCGTGCAACCTGCACCCACATAGTCAGCATAAGACTGGGTAATCGAGTCACAAACAAGCAACAAAACTTGCAGGACCCCGGGCCGAAGGTGTCTCCGACCCCACAGGGCTGCAGTCAGAGGCAAAACAGTGAGAGTCGCCCTGAGACAAGGGAACAGAGCAACCCTCGAACTTGCACAAAGCGAGGGGGGGGACTCCGGGGCCATATCCATCGGTCCCACGCTCCCCCTAGGGGGTTTCCCAGGGTCCTGAGCATTTACTATAAGAGGACTCGTGCTCAGGTAATCCCAGGCAGGGCTAAACGACGCCCATGACTACCAAACAACATACTAAGAGCTGAACCCCCGGGACGTGTACACTCACGGGGACCAAGACCAAGCAGGGGGAACCACTGGAAGAAGGAAGAGAACTCGGCACAAAGGGGGAAAGAACCAAAGGCAGAGCCCCCCACCAGGTAGACAAACAAAAAGAAAAAGAAAACCCCGCAAGATTACAGCGTACCCAGGCGGAACAGAGCCGGCCGCTATGATTGGTGAAAACAAGCTGCGCAGCACTCTGCGCCCCGCCAGTGCAAAATGCCCCTTACCCTAAGGCGAACAAGGGAGAAAGAACCCCCCAGCACACAAAAGGCGGCCCCGCCAGTGCAAAATGCCCCTTACCCTAAGGCGAACAAGGGAGAAAGAACCCCCTAGCACACAAAAGGCGGCCAAAAACCGAGCCGCAAATGGCCTAGCAGAAACAGGACCCAAGGAACTTGTGGAAGGTAACCCCAAACGCAGTACTTACAGGGCACCTAGGGAAGGTAACCCTAGGTGCATGCAGCCCGAGTACTGGAGACTCGCTCCCGGCTCACGCACCACCTAGAAGACAGACACCACACTCTAGGTACAGTGCTGAAACAACCACTGGAGCCGGAGCACACAACCGGTGCCTTTAGCATCAGCTGAAGAACTGGGGTGTGGATCGCCGGCGTGGTAGGTCTGGGGCTACTCCTCCCCCCTCAGCTGCGCAGGCAGCGGCGCGATGACAGGTGACATCATACTGGTTTGCTCGTTTTTGTTTGGGGAGTTCTATTCACTCATTCGGTTTTTGGTTGCAATTTTCACCAGAATAGGGGTTTGTTTTGGGACGCCTACCTTTCTGTGTGCCTAACCCGGTCGATTTCAGACATAGAATGCTTCCAACCACATGGGGGGTTTCTATAGGCCATTGCTCCCCTTGCCTCTCTAGGGGGGGCCAGGTTCTGGCTCGTGGTCCCCGGTAGGCCCATAAGAACTCCGTACACATGACTGATGCCAAAATCTGACATTAGCATATCAGCCTGGTAAGCTCCGGGGAGCTGTAGGGGCTCCCCCCAGAAAAGACTGGTATGTAATTTTTTTTCTCTTTATTAATTTAATTGTTTTGTTTCTTGGGGAGCCACAAGAGGCTCCCCAAAGCTATCTCGCCAAGATGGCTCCTAACTACTTGATTACATTATTTGTAGGGTTCTGTTTGACCTACCTGAGATCTGATTGTTCTATCAAATGCCATATTGAAAATTAATGAATTCCGCAGTGGAATGAATCAGCCTTGCCCCATATAGTTCGTTCAAGTGAGGACACATTGTATCTACATGTTTTGTTCACTATAACGAACTACTAATCTGATATGGTGCCTCGAAACAGCATAGTGGCTACCAACACACCAGCTAGCAGACGATGCTACCTCACTCACCAACATTCCTCCCCATCATATTACACGCGTCGCTAATTCTCACCACAATGCTGCGATTATCATAATCCTGGTCATTAACAACTGCACAGGTTTGCATTAAAATATGACAAACCTGTGGTACGCAGAAAATAAATTCTTAACAAAAAACTTTTTTCTCTTATATTATTAAAATAAAGTCTCTGATCACAGGAAACTAAAAAAAAAAATTGTATGCGACATACTTTAGCCGCGATGGAGCCGGGAAGTTGAGGAAATTATGGGAGCAATGGGGAGCGCTCAAGGTCACTAGACCTGCCACCCTGTGGGGCGACAGTTGCCGCGAATATAATGTTTCACAATTATTTTGACGTTTCCCATTCATTTCTTCTCTGATTTTTTGCTGTATTATTATTTAAAAGTATGTAATTTGTGGAATTTATATAGTTCAATGTGTGGAATATCACTATGCTCAAAATTATGGGAAATTTTTAATTATGGCTCATATATGTGACATGTATATTACATTCTACGATCACTCAAAAAGTGTTTTTGCTGTTATTACACTATATGCACATATTGTATATACCTATCTACTTATGTGTTCACCGTAATGAACCACTAAGTTGGTATAGTGAGCCCAAAACAACAAGAGTGGCCCCCCGACACAGCAGCCAGCAGTCTGCTGGCTGATTCCCTTCCACCTTCAACACTCACTGACCAACATTCTGCCTCCCACTATACTGTTATTGTTTTTATTACACTATTTACACATGTTATGTATAAGTATCTACATCCTTTATTCACCATAACTGTACAACTAAGTTGGTATGACGAGTTCAGGCAATATTAAAGGTCACGCCACACACACAGCTGATGGCTGCCTCCTTCACTAGTTCAAGGCTAGACTCACTAACATTTCTCCCACAACCATACTGTTTATGGTGTTATTATACTATATAAACACAACAATATATATATATATATATATATATATATATATATATATATATATATATATATATATATATATATATATATTATTAAATATGACCGAAAAAGTAAGATTCTAAGTAAAAGTAAATTCTAACACAAATTTTCTCAATCTTTCGTACATTTCTTTTCACTGTTGGTGGTAATTCAAAAATCAATTCTCCAAAATTCATTTTTATTTCTAGTCTGACGCGACACTTGAGCGCGTTTCGTAAAACTTATTACATTTTCAAAGACTTTAGTTTACACATACACAACTGAATAGAACTTACACATCTCCGATTTGTTTATATCTACATTTTAGTGAGGTGGATGGGGTGAGGTGGTTTTAATAGGGTATTAAATTCATCAACACAAGACAGAACACGAAACAATGGGTATTGAATGGAAGTGATTGTAGAAGGCCTATTGGTCCATATTTCTTGATGCTTCTATATTGGAGCGGAGTCTTGAGGTGGGTAGAATATAGTTGTGCATTAATTGGCTGTTGATTGCTGGTGTTGACTTTTTAATGTGTAGTGCCTCGCAAACGTCAAGCCGCCTGCTATCGCTGTATCTATCGATGATTTCTGTGTTGTTTACTAGGATTTCTCTGGCGATGGCTTGGTTGTGGGAAGAGATTATATGTTCCTTAATGGAGCCCTGTTGCTTATGCATCGTTAAACGCCCATCGTTTAACGATGGGCGTTTGTAGTAGATGGCGACCCCATCTACTTGCTTATACATATGCCCATCCGGGCTCAAGAAGGGTGCCTCTTTAGTACAAGCTTGGAGTAGACTGGCGAAGCGACTCAACGGCCTGCTGGCTCCTTATGTCCCTTGCGCCTTCAGCCTGAAGTCTCCAAAGGAATTTGTTGACTTACTGCGGGGCACACGGGCCACAGGGATAAGAGCCTCGTTGGACGTAGAATCACTGTTCACCAACGTACCTGTGGACGAGACAATCGGGATGATAGCCGACAGAGTGTATCGTGATCCAGCCTGTACTCCTCTTGACATACCAGAAAATATTCTAAGGAAACTACTCCAAGCTTGTACTAAAGAGGCACCCTTCTTGAGCCCGGATGGGCACATGTATAAGCAAGTAGATGGGGTCGCCATGGGTTCTCCCCTAGGTGTCCTGTTTGCAAACTTCTACATGGGTACCATCGAGCAAAAAGTCCTAGTCGACATGAACTTGAAACCGGCCATATACTGCAGGTATGTTGACGACATTTTTACACAGGTACCTGATGTCAGACATCTGCAGGAGCTGAAGGAGGCGTTTGAGCAGAGTTCCGTGCTGCGTTTCACTTACGAGATGGAAAAGGATGGGAAGCTGCCCTTTCTAGATGTAACAGTCATGGAAAAGAGCGGAGGTTTCCACACTGCAGTCTACACTAAGGAAACGAACATAGGAATGTGCCTAAATGCCAACAGCGACTGCCCAGACAGGTACAAAAGGAGTGTTGTTAACGCATATGTCGACCGTGCTCTCAGCCACAGCTCAGAATGGAAGCAAGTCGACGAAGAACTCTGTAGGGTAAGGCAGGTCCTAGTCAACAACGGCTTCTCCAATGGTTTCGTCGAAGACATCATAAGAAGGAAAGTGAAAAGCCATGCAACCTCTGAAGAGACAACTAACACAACACCTATACCCCCATTAGACTATTTTACAGGAACTTCTTTTCCACAGCTCATAAAACGGAGGAAAGGGTTCTGAAAGATATTGTTAATAGAAACGTTATCCCTACAGACAAAAATCAGAGGATACAACTGACGATTTACTATAAAACCAGAAAAACGGCCAGCCTACTCATGAGAAACTCTCCAGACACAAAGCAGAACGCTTTAAAAGAGACCAACGTCGTCTATGCCTTCAAATGCCCTCTTGGGGACTGTAAGCTCCAAAAAACCCAGTATATAGGCAAGACAACAACATCTCTTTCTAGGCATTTAACGATGCATAAGCAACAGGGCTCCATTAAGGAACATATAATCTCTTCCCACAACCAAACCATCGCCAGAGAAATCCTAGTAAACAACACAGAAATCATCGATAGATACATCGATAGCAGGCGGCTTGACGTTTGCGAGGCACTACACATTAAAAAGTCAACACCAGCAATCAACAGCCAATTAATGCACAACTATATTCTACCCACCTCAAGACTCCGCTCCAATATAGAAGCATCAAGAAGTATGGACCAATAGGCTTTCTACAATCACTTCCATTCAATACCCATTGTTTCGTGTTCTGTCTTGTGTTGATGAAATTAATACCCTATTAATGCCACCTCACCCCATCCACCTCACTTAAATGTAGATATAAACAAATCGGAGATGTGTAAGTTCTATTCAGTTGTGTATGTGTAAACTAAAGTCTTTGAAAATGTAATAAGTTTTACGAAACGCGCTCAAGTGTCGCGTCAGACTAGAAATAAAAATGAATTTTGGAGAATTGATTTTTGAATTACCACCAACAGTGAAAAGAAATGTACGAAAGATAGAGAAAATTCGTGTTAGAATTATTAATCTTACTTTTTCGGTCATATTTAATAATATATGTCTACAGGAAAGACTGCTACCAAAATATACTAATATACACATATATATATATATATATATATATATATATATATATATATATATATATATATCACAAAAATAAACACGTGATTAAAAATGTGACAATGTCAGACCACGGAGGAAAAATGAAACAGGAATTTCCTTAAGTACTTTCGTATATTAATACATCTTCAGAAGGAGTCAATACTCCTTCTGAAGATGTATTTATATACGAAAGTACTTAAGGAAATTCCTGTTTCATTTTTCCTCCGTGGTCTGACATTGTCATATATATATATATATATATATGTGTGTATATCACGAAAATAAACACGTGATAAAGAATGTGACAATGTCAGACCACGGAGGAAAATGAAACAAATATTGTTTGTTCATTTGTCAGAAAAAGCTCGCCAAATTGATTGGGAGAGTGCTTCTTCAATAACAAATTGTAAAAGCACCTATAACAGAAACATAATTGAATCTGCTTTGATACAGATCACCAAAGAAAGTAATTTGAATATTAGCAGTGGTCTATATAACTTAGATCCATTTCTAATAGATCAGCTAAAGGGCGATTTAAGTAGGATCATTGGAAAACATTTGTCTCACTAATTCATTGTATATATTTACCTCTTTATGTTATAATTACCTATGTATTGTGCTTGTATGTCTGCGGTATCAGATGGGCCATTGGGCTACACCGGATGGGCCAATTGGGTGCATCTGATGGGCCAATGGGCCGTCTGCATTGTTATATATATATATAGATATATATATATATATATATATATATATATATATATATATATATATATATATATATATATATATATATATATATATATATATATATATATATGTCGTACCTAGTAGCCAGAACGCACTTCTCAGCCTACTATTCAAGGCCCGTTTTGCCTAATAAGCCAAGTTTTCAGGAATTAATTGTTTTTCGACAACCTAACCTAACCTAACCTAACTTTTTCGGCTACCTAACCTAACCTAACCTATAAAGATAGGTTAGATTAGGTTAGGTAGGGTTGGTTAGGTTCGGTCATATATCTACGTTAATTTTAACTTAAATAAAAAAAATTGACCTCATACATAATGAAATGGGTAGCTTTATCATTTCATAAGAAAAAAATTAGAGAAGATATATTAATTGAGGAAAACTTGGCCTATTAGGCAAATCGAGCCTTGCATAGTAGGCCGAGAAGTGCATTCTGGCTACTAGGTACGACATATATATATATATATATATATATATATATATATATATATATATATATATATATATATATATATATATATATATATATATATATATAAAGTATCTACATGTTTTATTCACTATAACTGTTCAACTAAGCTGGTATGATGAGTTCAGGCAATAAGAGAGGTCGCACCACACACACAACTGATAGTCGCCTCCCTCACTGGTTCAAGGTCAGATGCACTAACATTTCTCCTACAACAATACTGTTTGTTGTGTTATTACACTATATACAGGGGTACCTCAGTTTTCGTAGGTAATCCGTTCCCAGAGACGGTACGAAAACCGAAAAATATGAAAACCAAAACAAATTTTCATTTAAGAAATAATGTAAATTGAATTAATCTGTTCCACACCACCAAATATATTAACTAAAAAAAAAATTTGTACAGAATAATACTCTTGGGTACCTTACCTTTATTGAGAACTCTTGTTGGCATATGGAAGACAGTGAGGATGGGGGGGGGGAAGGAAAAGAGGTGTTAGTGTTTGGAAGGGAAGTCCCCTTCCATTATAACAGCAGTGATGACATTTCTGGGGGTACTCTCTTACGTTTTGCAGGCATGCCACTAGGACCTGGTTGTGGCTCACTGCTCTCTTGTCTTACTATGAATCTCTCTATGGACACTTGTTTTTCCCCATGTTTTAACACTTGTCTGTAGTGAGACATCACATTGTCTCACTATGAATGATCTTTTGTTTTTCCTGTGTCGTCATCCTCACAACTATTTTCTTCGGTTGAACATTACCATTGACTTTCTGGGAACCCATGGCATGATATATAATAAGAACTTGCATGTTCAAAAACCAAAAAAGAACAAAAACAATGAAATTCTTCACAAGGAACTCAAGTGTGATCATCACTAGGCAGGAGAGACTGGTAAACTGAAGTGCCACGCTCGTGGTAAACTGAAGTGCCACGCTCGTGGTAAACTGAAGTGCCACGCTCGTGGTGGACCTATATGTGTATGAACAAACTCCAAGCACCGAGGGAAACAACAAGTACCAAATCAATTTTTTTTAGAGAAATTGAATATGAGAACAGTGGCATACAAGAACTGAGGTTCCACTGTACACACACATTATATATATAAGTATCTACATGTTTTGTTCACCATAACTGTACAACTAAGCTGGTTGTCCAAACAGCATATAGCCACTGCATGACATGTCACACAGGTAGCAGACAATAGCCTCACTCACTCCTTCACCAAAATGGCTCCTCCCATCAAACTCCTTTTGCTGTTATTACATTCTATACACACATTATATATAAGTATCTATATTTGTGTCCACCATGGCAAACCAATAAGCTGGTAGTATGGTGAGTCTAGACAATAACATGTTGCCACACACCAGCCAGCAGACAACGCTATCTACCTTCCTCCCTCACCAACAAGACTCTTCCTCCTCCCACATAGCTAATTCTCATCACAATCCTGCTATTAACAAAATTGTGGTCACTAAATTATGTAAATGAATAATTTTCTCATAATTATTTATTTTGTAAAGGAACATCGTTTGAAGAATTTTATATGAACGAAATAATGGCAGTGTGCTGTGGCTAGTGCTGTGAACATCTTGAACAGCATTTATTTACTGATATCTGAACATTGTACACAGTCTTTATCACAGTTAGGCTCTTCTGTAATATTATTATGGCTAAATAATACCAGATGCATATATATTTTGACATTTTTAGGCAATGCTGTGGTCACAAGCTGAACAGCAATGCTGTTAGCTCATGCTTTGTGCACCAGCTTTCGTTACTCACTTAGTACTGAGGCCTTCAGACCCGGGAATATTACTCACGATTTTCTTTTTTTAAATGGTGTCTGTTTAGGAGAGCCCTGAAGAAGCTGATGTGAACCCTGTACTCATCTAGTTGTACTCACCTAGTTGTGCTTGCGGGGGTTGAGCTCTGGCTCTTTGGTCCCGCCTCTCAACCGTCAATCAACAGGTGTACAGGTTCCTGAGCCTATTGGGCTCTATCATATCTACACTTCAAAGAAGTGTAGATATGAAGAGATATGAAGTAGATAAAAGAGACTATCAAAGAAGTGTGTTCGGAAGTCAAAACCAGAAATGACCAACAAGCAGCAGAAATTAGGCAAGCAATTAGGAAAGAACTGGTTACCAACAGTAAACTGGTACAAAACACTGCAGATAGAACTAAGTCCATAATCATTTTTGGATGTTTAGAGAAGGAAATTTCATCTAGGGTGGACCGAGCGGCAGAAGAGATGAAAATCATAGAGAAAATAGTAGGTTTAGGAGAAGGCTCAAAGGAAAATGTCAGTGATTTTAGAAGAATAGGAAAATATGAGAAAGAAAAGAACCGCCCCTTAAGGGTGACGTTTAATGGAGTGAAAAACATGATGGAAGTGCTAAGAAATGCCAGGAAACTGCAGAATGATGAGGTTGGCAAATTTTGGTCAATAAGACAAGACCTCTCCAAGGAAGACAGAGAAAAGCTGAAAATGAACCTAATTGAGGCAAAACGTCTAAATGGGGATAGAAATGAAGAAGACAGAAATGCTTTTTTTTACAAAGTGACAGGGACTGGAAAGCTTGTGAAATGGTACATAAAAACAAAGCAACAAGATCAGTAGTGGAAGGGGGAGTAAAGAGCAAAGGAAAAGGGAACATGTTCCTGAAAATTGTATATACCAACATAGATGGAGTAAGGTCAAAAACTTTGGAGTTGCAAGATATAATCCAGCTTAGGGTCCCAGATATTGTTGCATTATCAGAGACGAAACTTGAAGGAAATATAATAAATGAAGTCGTATTCCCAAGAGGCTACTCAGTTTGGAGACGTGACAGGAAAACTAGGAAGGGAGGAGGAGTGGCTGTACTGGTGAAAAAACACCTGAAGGTAAAAGAGTTAATATTTGAAAACCCTCGAGATATTGACATAATGGCATTGCAGGTCTGGAATCAGGATGATAAGCTGATAATTGTAAATACCTACAGCCCACCAGCAAGCAACACATGGACAAAGGAAGAACTGGATGACAAACGAGAGGGCCTCATAATGGTCATGAGATATATTATTGTACAAGCAGATAAAGATAAATCACGACTGTTGATACTGGGGGACTTCAACTTTAGAGCAATAGACTGGGAGGCCTATGAAGCAAGAACGGAGGACTTTTGGACATGCAGATTTGTGAACCTCATTCTGGAGACATTCTTGTATCAACACATAAAGCAAGCCACAAGAATGAGGGAAGGAGATGTACCATCAGTACTGGATCTAGTATTCACCAGGAAAGAAGAAGAGATTTTTGACATCCAGTACCTTCCTCCCTTGGGAAAGAGTGATCACGTCCTGTTAGACATTAAATATGCTTTAAGATATCATCTAGAAGAAAATGGGGACATTGAAACAGTTGATAAACTCGATTTAAGGAGAGGCAACTATGGGGAACTTCAAAATTTTTTTAATGAGTGTAATTGGACAGAATTGTTGCTAGGCAGGGAAGTAAATGAAATGTATGCCAAATTTTTAAAACTATACGAGGAAGGCACACAAACATTCATACCAAAACAGAGATGCAGGGCCAGAAAACAGGATTGGTTCGACAGAAATTGTGAGAGGGCAAGAGACCAAAAGACACAAAAATGGAATCAGTATAGGAAGAGGCCAAACCCCCAAACATACCAGCGATACAAAGATGCGAGAAACAACTATACAGCAGTAAGGAGAGAGGCAGAAAGAAATTTTGAAAAAGGGATAGCAGATAAATGTAAAACAGAACCGGGCCTATTCTTCATATTCATAAACAACAAATTGCAGGTAAAGGATAATATCCAGAGGCTGAAAATGGGAAACAGATTCACGGAAAATGAAAAGGAAATGTGTGAAACATTAAATGAAAAGTTCCAAAGTGTGTTTGTACAAAATGAAATCTTCAGAGAACCAGACACAATAAGAATTCCAGAGAACAACATAGAGCGGATAGAGGTGTCTAGAGATGAAGTGGAAAATATGCTAAAGGAGCTCGGGAAGAACAAAGCAGCTGGCCCAGATGGCGTTTCACCATGGGTTCTGAGAGAATGTGCATCTGAGCTCAGCATTCCACTTCACCTGATCTTTCAGGCATCCCTGTGTACAGGAATTGTAGCAGACGTGTGGAAACAGGCTAACATAGTTCCAATCTACAAAAGTGGCAGCAGGGAAGACCCCCTCAATTATAGACCTGTATCATTGACAAGTGTAATAGTGAAAGTATTGGAAAAGCTAATCAAAACTAAATGGGTAGAACACCTGGAGAGAAATGATATAATATCAGACAGACAGTATGGTTTTAGATCTGGAAGATCCTGTGTATCGAATTTACTCAGTTTCTATGATCGAGCCACAGAGATATTACAGGAAAGAGATGGTTGGGTTGACTGCATCTATCTGGACCTAAAAAAGGCTTTCGACAGAGTTCCACATAAGAGGTTGTTCTGGAAACTGGAAAATATTGGAGGGGTGACAGGTAAGCTTCTATCATGGATGAAAAATTTTCTGACTGATAGAAAAATGAGGGCAGTAATCAGAGGCAATGTATCGGAATGGAGAAATGTCACAAGTGGAGTACCACAGGGTTCAGTTCTTGCACCAGTGATGTTTATTGTGTACATAAATGATCTACCAGTTGGTATACAGAATTATATGAACATGTTTGCTGATGATGCTAAGATAATAGGAAGGATAAGAAATTTAGATGATTGTCATGCCCTTCAAGAAGACCTGGACAAAATAAGTATATGGAGCACCACCTGGCAAATGGAATTTAATGTTAATAAATGTCACGTTATGGAATGTGGAATAGGAGAACATAGACCCCATACAACCTATATATTATGTGAGAAATCTTTAAAGAATTCTGATAAAGAAAGAGATCTAGGGGTGGTTTTAGATAGAAAACTATCACCTGAGGACCACATAAAGAATATTGTGCAAGGAGCGTATGCAATGCTTTCTAACTTCAGAATTGCATTTAAATACATGGATGGCGATATACTAAAGAAATTGTTCATGACTTTTGTTAGGCCAAAGCTAGAATATGCAGCTGTTGTGTGGTGCCCATATCTTAAGAAGCACATCAACAAACTGGAAAAGGTGCAAAGACATGCTACGAAGTGGCTCCCAGAACTGAAGGGCAAGAGCTACGAGGAGAGGTTGGAAGCATTAAACATGCCAAAACTAGAAGACAGAAGAAAAAGAGGTGATATGATCACTACATACAAAATAGTAAAAGGAATTGATAAAATCGACAGGGAAGATTTCATGAGACCTGGAACTTCAAGAACAAGAGGTCATAGATTTAAACTAGCTAAACACAGATGCCGAAGAAATATAAGAAAATTCACCTTCGCAAACAGAGTGGTAGACGGTTGGAACAAGTTAAGTGAGAAGGTGGTGGAGACCAAGACCGTCAGTAGTTTCAAAGCGTTATATGACAAAGAGTGCTGGGAAGACGGGACACCACGAGCGTAGCTCTCATCCTGTAACTACACTTAGGTAACTACTTGAAACTGTGTATGGAGTCAGCCTCCACCACATCATTTCCTAATGCATTCCATTTGTCAACCACTCTGACACTAAAAAAGTTCTTTCTAATATCTCTGTGGCTCATTTGGGCACTCAGTTTCCACCTGTGTCCCCTAGTGCGTGTGCCCCTTGTGTTAAATAACCTGTCTTTATCTACCCTGTCGATTCCCTTGAGAATCTTGAATGTGGTGATCATGTCCCCCCCTAACTCTTCTGTCTTCCAACGAAGTGAGGTTTAATTCCCGTAGTCTCTCCTCGTAGCTCATACCTCTCAGCTCGGGTACTAGTCTGGTGGCAAACCTTTGAACCTTTTCCAGTTTAGTCTTATGCTTGACTAGATATGGACTCCATGTTGGAGCCGCATACTCCAGGATTGGTCTGACATATGTAGTATATAATGTTCTGAAAGATTCCTTACACAAGTTTCTAAATGCCGTTCGTATGTTAGCCAACCTGGCATATGCCGCTGATGTTATCCTCTTGATATGAGCTTCAGGGAACAGGTCTGGCGTGATATCAACCCCCAGGTCTTTCTCTCTCTCTGACTCCTGAAGTATTTCATCTCCCAAATGATACCGTGTATCTGGTCTCCTGCTTCCTACCCCTATCTTCATTACATTACATTTGCTTGGGTTAAACTCTAACAACCATTTGTTCGACCATTCCCGCAGCTTGTCCAGGTCTTCTTGAAGCCTCAAGCTGTCCTCCTCTGTCTTAATCCTTCTCATAATTTTGGCGTCGTCAGCAGACATTTAGAGGAATGAGTCTATACCCTCTGGGAGATCATTTACATATATATCAGAAACAGGATAGTTCTGAGTACAGAGCCCTGTGGGACTCCACTGGTGACTTCACACCAATCTGAGGTCTCACCCCCTCACTGTAACTCTCTGCTTCCTATTGCTTAGGTACTCCCTTATCCAGTGGAGCGCCCTACCAGTTACTCATGCCTCTTTCTTCAGCTTATGCATCAGCCTTTTATGGGGTACTGTGTCAAAGGCTTTCCGACAGTCCAAAAAAATGCAGTCTGCCCATCCTTCTCTTTCTTGCTTTGTAGCCACGGGAGTTATGAATGATTCGCTATACCTATGAGATCCCTGAGGCGCGTTGCACACCACCTGTCGAGAGCATCAAGGCGCGTTGTGCCATGCAGTGGTTTAATCCTGTAAATGAATGATTTTCCACAAGTTTATTTTGTAAAGGAACATGAAAAGTTGTTTCAAATTCTTAGATGGACCAAACAATGTCAGTGTTCTGTGGCTTGTGCTGTGAACATCTTGAATAGCATTGTGTTCACTGATATTTGAACATTGGACACAGTATTTTATCACAGTCAGGCTCTTGTAATACAGTACTAACATCGCTAAATAATAGAATAGTAGTTACATATATATTTTGGCATTTTTAGGTAATTCTGTAGTCACAAGCTGAACAACAGTGCTGTTAGCTCATGCTGTGTGCACCAACCTTGGTTGCTCACTCAGTACTAAGGCGCTCACACCCGGGAATGTTAACCACAATTTTTTTTTTCTGGGGGAAGCCCCGTCGGCTCCCAGGAGCTATCCAGGCTGAATGGATATGTATAACTTTCTGGCATCAGTCAATGCATGGAGTTCTTGCCTATCGGGGACCACGAGCCAGAACCTGGGCCCCTCTAGAGAGAGGCACCAGGAGCAATGGCCTATAGAGACCCTCCCCCCTTATGATTGGGAGCATTCTATGTCTGCTATTGGCTGGGATAGGCACCCAGAAAGGTAGGCACCCCAAAACAAACCCCTATTCTGGTAAACTATTGCGACCGAAGACTGAACAAGTGGACAGAACTCCCCAAACAAAAATTAGCAAACAAGCATGATGTCATCATGATGACGTCATGCTTGTTTGCTAATTTTCGTTTGGGGAGTTCTGTCCACTTGTTCGGTCTTAGGTTGCAATAGTTTACCAGAATAGGGGTTTGTTTTGGGGCGCCCAGTCGATGGCAGATTTAGAATGCTCCCAATCACAAAGGGGGGAGGGGGGGTCTATAGGCCATTGCTCCTCGTGCCTCACTAGAAGGGGGTCAGGTTCTGGCTCGTGGTCCCTGGTAGGCAAGAACTCCATGCATTGACTGATGCCAGAAAGTTATACATATCCATTCAGCCTGGATAGCTCTGGGGAGCCTCCGGGACTCAGCCAGAAAATGGCACTTCATTACATTCAATGCTGTTTTTTTTTAAATGGCGTCTGTTTACTAGTGCCCTGACGAAACTGATGTGAACCCTTTGTAGCTATGGGCGCCTGACAGCTGAGTGGACAGCACTTTTGGATTCATAGTCATGAAGTTCCAGGTTCGATCCCCGGTGGAGGAGACAAGTGGGCAAAAAGTTTCTTTCACCCTGGTGCCCCTGTTAATAGCAGTAAATAGGTACCTGGGAGTTAGACAGCTGCTACGGGCTGCTTCCTGTGGGTGTGTAACAAAAAGGAGGCCTGGTTGAAGACCAAGCCGCTGGGACACTAAGCCCCGAAATCATCAAATAATCTCAAGATGGGACTTTTAATCTTACACAGTCCTTTTTAATGTATATATGCGATGTGCACTGTTCAGCCAGTTAGAGCCAAATTGTAAATACAGTAGTACCTCGCATAACGATCGCCCCAAAAGGCGAACATTTTGGGTAACGAACGGCCAGATCAGCGTCAAATCGTCCCGTATGGCGAACGCTCGTTTGAGTAACGTCAACACCACATGATGGGGTCGTGCTGCTTCTTGCACATTCTTGGACGCCTGTGATGATGCACATAAATTATGTTGTTCTTGTTTAAAGATGCTAATGATGCTGGGTTATAAAGGAGTGACTGCTGAGATGTTGCAAAGCATTAATGTTTTCTGAAATGGAACAAATGTCAATAAGGTTCGTTCGGTGTTCGGCAGGTAGGCTGCTCCATTATAACAATCTTTATGAACATTCTGCTGTATACATATTGTAAAGGTCACAAATATGCATCATATACGATAAAAGAAACAAATAAAACTGCATTGCAAATACATAGAACAAATATTTGAAAATATATTTGTGCAACACGCGGTGCTTGAATGGCCTGCACGACCGTGTCTGGGCACTTCACACATGGGCGACGAGCCCCTGATGATGTCACAGTGCATCTTGTCCACGTCCTCACAGCCAAAGTAAGTGGAATTTGGTGATTAGTTTTACATAGACATGTTCATGGAAGGGAATTTATCATTTTACAAAGAAAAATTATTTTTTGGGAACACTGGATGTCATGCACATTACGTGAATTTCACAATAAACGCAGCACATCACAATGGTTAAATGGGGACACTCGTTTTGTATGACGTCCGTTTCACATGACAAACAAAGCGCCGGAACGGATTAAATTCGTTATTCGAGGTACCATTGTATACATTTTGCGCTGTTAAAGGGTTAAGGCTTCACTGCTGGAAGCCTATAAATATGCCTTATCCTAGAATTTGTCCTTGCTGGTGACCTAATTCATTACAGAAATTATCACTGAGTGAATAGTTTCATATTTCACAATTGAAATTTACATTTAACTCTGTACTGCTAATAAAATTATTTTACTTTTTAGATGACGACAAATAAAGCTGCTGAAGTTCCAAATGTGATGCTTGAAAACTTCCCAAAGGACAGTTATGAATCAAACGGAGGACTTATTTTGCGAAACATAGTTCCTCTTTATATGGTGTTTGCTTGGGCTCAGTTCATTGTGTACTTAATGAATTTAGTTGTGGAGGAGAAAGAAAAGAAAATAAAAGAAAGTATGAAAATGATGGGTCTGAGGGATTCTGTTTACTGGTAAGTCAAACATGTATGTTTTTCAGTGAATATAGGAAATTGAAATTGAAATTGAAATAAGTTTATTGAAGTAAAATACACACAAAGGGATGAGGTAGCTCAAGCTATTCTCACCCCGTTCAGTACATCGTATTAATACATACATATAAACACATCACAAACAATAAACATATTACCAAACATTCTGAGAGATAAACATCTACATTTCCTATGAATATAGGAAGCATAAGGCTACAAACGTGTGTTATTTAATCTAAATTTTAAATATTTAATGCTGACATATTTTTAGAATTTCAAAATATTTTTGCCAAAATTGTGATTTATTATTTTTCTTTAGTAATTTAGAAAGAGATTTAAATTTAAGAAGTCTTTGATAGAAAGACATTATCTTTCCAATGAAACAAAAGAAACGTCTGTAATAATATTTGTTTGAGATTTAAAATTGTGAATAAATATGTGAAAACATGTATATGTATAAAGCTTAAGACTGCCCTTGACTTAACCCTTGGGACGCTAAGGGTCATAATAGCTTCAACACCCACAGGCGCAACAAAAAAAAAAAAAATCCAAAAAATCTTTTCTTATAAAAATGTTCATTTGTGTTCCCTGATCACTGGGGGTGGGGTATCATATGTGGCATATTTTGGGCGCAATACAGCGGGGCAGTGTGGCAAAAAACAGGCGTTGACAGAGCAGTCGCCAGTCGAGGTCTGCTCTGCCCAAGCTGTCAGGCGGGGGTTGCCACAAAGATATTACCTAATTATTTCAATGTCTCTGATTTTTTCTTAGTTTTTTGCAGTAATATTATTCAATAGTGTGTATTGTGATATATTTATATAATAAGATGTGTAAACCATCGCTGTACTCAAAATTATTGTGTTCATTTTAGTGATTCAATTATTATGTTCATAAAACAATAAACAAATAGTTTTGCTGTTATTACACTATATACACATGTTATATATAAGTATCTGCATGTTTTGTTCACCATAACGAACCACTAAGTTGGTATTGTGAGTCGAAAAGAAACGAGGAGTGACCGCCACACACCAACACTCCCTCACTCGCCAACATACTCCTCCCACCTTACTGTTTTTGCTTTTATTCACTGTACACAGACGATAAATATAAGTATCTACATGTTTTGTTCACCATAACTGTACATCTAAGCTTGTATGGGGAGTAAAGGCAATAAGAAGTAGCCACTCACACAGTCAGCTGGTGGCGGCCGCCCTCAAGGCCAGACGCACTAATATTATCCTCCAACAATACTGTTTGTGGTGTTATTACACTATATACACATATTATATGTATCTACATGTTTTATTCACCATACCTGTACAAATAAGCTGGTATGGTGTCTAAAGACCATAGTGGCCACCAGTAAACAACATGACAAGTCGTGCAGGCGACGCACTTCACTCAGCAAAATGGTGGCTTCCAACATATTCCTATTGCTGTTATTACACTCTATACAAACGTTATATAAAAATATCTACATTTGTGTTCACCATAGTGAACCACTAAACTGGTATGGTGAGTGCAGTCAATAAAAGTTGGCCACATACAGTCAGAAGACGACGCCACCACCCTCCCTCCCTCAGCATTACTCCTCACACCATCTAGAGGTTATCTAGAGATGATTTCGTGGCTTTTTAGTGTCCCAACGGCCTGGTCCTCGACCAGGCCTCCACCCCCAGGAAGCAGCCCGTGACAGCTGACTACCACCCAGGTACCTATTTCACTGCTAGGTAACAGGGGCATAGGGTGAAAGAAACTCTGCCCATTGTTTCTCGCCGGCGCCTGGGATCGAACCCAGGACCACAGGATCACAAATCCAGCGTGCTGTCCGCTCGGCCGACCGGTTCCCATAGAGCACAGTGCTAAATATCACCACAATCCTGCTATTATCAGGATCCTGGTCAGTTTATCACTGTCAAGTGTGTTCTGTAATACTATCATCGCTAAATAATAGCATGTACAGTGGTTATCTTGAAGTTATCTTCAGATGATTTCGGGGCTTTTAGTGTCCCCGCGGCCCGGTCCTCGACCAGGCCTCCACCCCCAGGAAGCAGCCCGTGACAGCTGACTAACACCCAGGTACCTATTTTACTGCTAGGTAACAGGGGCATAGGGTGAAAGAAACTCTGCCCATTGTTTCTCGCCGGCGCCCGGGATCGAACCCGGGACCACAGGATCACAAGTCCAGTGTGCTGTCTGCTCGGCTGACCGGCTCCCTCGGTAGTGGTACCTCGGTTTAAGAGTTTAATCCATTCCTGAAGACAGCTCGTATTCCGAAAACTCGTATTCCGAAGCTAATTTCCCTGTAAGAAATAATGGGAAATGAATTAATCCATTCCTGACTACTCCAAAAACCCCATTTCAAACTAAATTTTATACCTAATTCATCTAAATAAACCTACAAAACTATGTTCAAGTTATTACTTACCCTTGCTGATGGTAATGGAATCATCTTCCATACGCTGTTGGCGTATGGAAGATGGTAAGGAGGAGGGAGGAGAAGAGGTGTTATTGTTTGGAAGGGGAGTCCCCTTCCATTATAACATCAGGCAGTGAGGACTTCACTGGTGTGCACACACTGGCACGTTTTGCCTGCATGCCACTAGGACTTGCTTGTCTTACTAAGAATCTGTCTAAAGACACTTGTTTTTCCCTACATTTTAACACTTTGACGCACCCTGCGTGCCACCCCTCAACTATACGATGTGGGTCCCAGCGTTTCACGGGAGCGCGCGGTAATTCTGAAAAGTGTATACTCTCTTTAACTTTGTCACCTCAATTATCGTCCTACGAGATTAAATTTGGTATCATTGTGTTCGCAATAGAATTCTCTACAGCACTAAATGCATATAAACTGCAAAAGCCCAGCTAATTACCCGCAGCAGACAGAGAAAGTGCGAACGAGTTACGAAGGAGCACACAAAAGCGATAAAATGTGTTCACTCTTTTCACTCTGGTCACCTCAATTTTCGTCCTAGGTCTTTCATTTTAGTATCAATGGGTTTGCAATAAAATTCTCTAGAGGAATATTAGCATATAGAATAAAAAACCTGGTCACGCTCCACCCGCCGATGAGTTGAAGACGGGCCACGCGTTAGCCGCGAGTGAGCACCCAGACGCCTTCCAGCTACACTCCCAATTCCTGCCCACATATGTTTAATGGAGTCCTTCTATCTGTTGTGTGGTAGTTGTACATCACATAAGCATTGTAGATAGCCATTTGCACAAAATAGAAGGTCACTTTCCTCGTCCATTTGTGAGTTTTCCTTGTGAAGTGATAATATTAGATCATTTGATCAAAGTGATCAACACCTTTCATGTTTGTATTGTAGTCACAGATTGCATTCGGCTTGTTGACAGTTACCTGCTGCACTGAGGTTGCTCGATCACGATAGGCGCGCATTTTAAAACCAGTCCCCAAAAAATTAGATAAAAACCTGTTTTTTGGCGATTATTTTAGTGGACGATGCAGCATTGCGTCATCCCCGGGACTACCGACAGTAAACTGATGACGCAGCATTGCATCATGCCCGGACGAAAGTGTTAACACTTGTCTGTAGTAGGACATCAGATTGTCATTTAAAAGGTTAATGCAACGGCCTGTTACAGCTTTATCTGGGTAAGTTTTTTCAACAACACTTTGCAATTCTTCCCATACTTCACACATTTTCTGAACACTTTAGCGTTATCATGGCGCTTGAGAGCGTTACCACTTTTTGTGTTGAGGTCGCACAGCGGACTCGCTAACGAGTCATGAGAAAAAATATTTCTATAAGCTCTACTTGTTATGCGATCAATTTTGGAATAGTTTGAAAATGTTCGCCATAAAATTTCTGTTTTCTCTAATAGCCACATAGCCTATTTTGGAGAACGGCATAGCATTGCACCATTGAAGTAAGACCATTGTATTATTGACACGACAAGTGTAATCGACGTAGTTTTTTATTTGGTGCCAGTCTAATGCATCCTTGTGTGACATTTTATACGTATGTTCTAGAACATTCTATTGCGAACACATTGGTACAAAAATAAAGTACGTACATCAAAAATTGATGTCAGGACAGTGAAAAGAGTACTCACCTAGTTGTACTCACCTAGTTGTGCTTGTGGGGGTTGAGCTCTGGCTCTTTGATCCCGCCTCTCAACCGTCAATCAACAGGTAATTACCTAAGTGTAGTTACAGGATGAGAGCTACGCTCGTGGTGTCCCGTCTTCCCAGCACTCTTTGTCATATAACGCTTTGAAACTACTGGCGGTCTTGGCCTCCACCACCTTCTCACTTAACTTGTTCCAACCGTCTACCACTCTATTTGCGAAGGTGAATTTTCTTATATTTCTTCGGCATCTGTGTTTAGCTAGTTTAAATCTATGGCCTCTTGTTCTTGAAGTTCCAGGTCTCAGGAAGTCTTCCCTGTCGATTTTATCAATTCCTGTTACTATTTTGTACGTAGTGATCATATCACCTCTTTTTCTTCTGTCTTCTAGTTTTGGCATATTTAATGCTTCTAACCTCTCCTCGTAGCTCTTGCCCTTCAGTTCTGGGAGCCACTTAGTAGCATGTCTTTGCACCTTTTCCAGTTTGTTGATGTGCTTCTTAAGATATGGGCACCACACAACAGCTGCATATTCTAGCTTTGGCCTAACAAAAGTCATGAACAACTTCTTTAGTATATCGCCATCCATGTATTTAAATGCAATTCTGAAGTTAGAAAGCATTGCATAGGCTCCTTGCACAATATTCTTAATGTGGTCCTCAGGTGATAGTTTTCTATCTAGAACCACTCCTAGATCTCTTTCTTTATCAGAATTCTTTAAAGATTTCTCACATAATATATAGGTGTACAGATTCCTGAGCCTATTGGGCTCTATCATATCTACACTTGAAACTGTGTATGGAGTCAGCCTCCACCACATTACTTCCTAATGCATTCCATTTGTCAACCACTCTGACACTAAAAAAGTTCTTTTTAATATCTCTGTGGCTCATTTGGGCACTCAGTTTCCACCTGTGTCCCCTAGTGCGTGTGCCCCTTGTGTTAAATAGCCTGTCTTTATCAACCCTGTCGATTCCCTTGAGAATCTTGAATGTGGTGATCATGTCCCCCCTAACTCTTCTGTCTTCCAATGAAGTGAGGTTTAATTCCCGTAGTCTCTCCTCGCAGCTCATACCTCTCAGCTCGGGTACTAGTCTGGTGGCAAACCTTTGAACCTTTTCCAGTTTAGTCTTGTGCTTGACTAGATATGGACTCCATGCTGGAGCCGCATACTCCAGGATTGGTCTGACATATGTGGTATATAATGTTCTGAAAGATTCCTTACACAAGCTTCTAAAGGCCGTTCTTATGTTAGCCAACCTGGCATATGCTGCTGATGTTATCCTCTTGATGTGAGCTTCAGGGAACAGGTCTGGCGTGATATCAGCCCCCAGGTCTTTCTCTCTCTCTGACTCTTGAAGTATTTCATCTCCCAAATGATATCTTGTATCTGGTCTCCTGCTTCCTACCCCTATCTTCATTTTATTACATTTGCTTGGGTTAAACTCTAACAGCCATTTGTTCGACCATTCTGTAGCTTGTCCAGGTCTTCTTGAAGCCTCAAGCTGCCCTCCTCTGTCTTAATCCTTCTCATAATTTTGGTGTCGTCAGCAAAGATTGAGAGGAATGAGTCTATACCCTCTAGGAAATCATTTACGTGTATCAGAAACAGGATAGGTCTGAGTACAGAGCCCTGTAGGACTCCACTGGTGACTTCACGCCATTCTGAGGTCTCACCCCTCACTGTAACTCTCTGCTTCCTATTGCTTAGGTACTCCCTTATCCAGTGGAGCGCCCTACCAGTTACTCCTGCCTGTTTCTCCAGCTTATGCATCAACCTTTTATGGGGTACTGTGTCAAAGGCTTTCCGACAGTACCAAAAAATGCAGTCCGCCCATCCTTCTCTTTCTTGCTTAACCACTTAACTGCGCCAACCAAGTTTTTTCGGTCGGCGGGAAACTGCGCCAACCGAGAAAACTCGTTTTGATTTTTCGTAACCAATTCTAAATGTGTACAAGGTTGGTTGTGTATGAAATGGACTCTTAGGACCTCCAGTGAGAGGCAGCCATCTTGGAAAAAATCCCAGAATGCCCTAGGGCTGCTGGCTGGGTTAGTACTGAATGAGCAATCATGGGTGGCGCACGCGCCTCTGGCTCCCAAACACCTGTCTGACGCGGTGTTGAAAGATAATGCTCTGTCGGTGAAATTCAAACTTTATTATTTGAAGAACATAAGGGTCATAATATTGGGGAAGCCAGGCGCAATAAGGACCTAACACAAAGGTCGGATGCAAGTGATACAGCACCTATGAGGACGATATAGCGAGCGTATCCAGTTGTAGCTCTGAGCATCACCCTTGCAATCCTATGCTATTTATTTAGATGATACTTAGATGAATCGTTTTCTGCGTTAAGTGATGATGCATCTGATACAAATAGCATAGATGAACAGTGTTAGTGGCTACCATGGTGGTGTTTTCCATAGATATTTTCAAGAATACCTGAATCTCTTCCCAACTGACAGACACTCTTGAGGCTACCTGTATCTCTTCCTGACTGACAGACACTCTTGAGGTAAGCTGAATCTCTTCCTGTGTGGGACCATACAAAGCGATCTTTTCAAGACTACCATACAAATTGATCTTTTCCTTTAATCATTTCAATACTACCTTATGCTTTAAAAGCTTGGTTATATACAACCTACAAGTTCTAAAGCCAAGGGTGTACATGAGTGCATTATTTGCAAGCACACAGAATGAAGGAACAGGAAGCGAAAATTTATCTGTACCTGGTGAACTGAGAGCGAAGTCGCACTGTGTACCATGGGCTACTTCGTTGATTATTACTCACTTCCGAAGTACTGAGTGTGTAATACAGTGTGTTACTGTGTAAATAGTGTGTGAAACTGTACATATTGTAATTTTAGTTAATTTTTAACAGGTAATATTGCGACAATAAACATTTATTGCGGACACATTACTGACATATATCACAGTTCCATGGAACATTATGAACGTTCTACTGTATACATATTGTAAAGGACACAAATATGCATCATATACGATAAAAAAACAAATAAAACCGCATTGGAAATACATAAAACAAATAATTGAAAATATATTTGTGGCAACACCCGGTGCTTGAATGGCCTGCGCGACCATGTCTTGCAGAGTCACGCACTGCCGACCAGTCCCTGATGACGTCACAGCGCATCTTGTCCACGTCCCTACAGCCAAAGTAAGTGGAATTTGGTACTTATTTTTACATAGACATGTTCAGGGAAGGGAATTTATCATTTTACGAAGAAAAAAGAATTTTTTGGGAACACTTCATTTCATGCGCATCGGGGGAATTTCTCAATAAACTCCGCGCAGCACGGTGGGTAATCTTTGTCACCTGATCGTAGAATTCTATCAAGCCTGTAAGGCAAGATTTACCCTCCCTAAACCCATGTTGGCGATTTGTCACGAAGTCTCTTCTCTCCAGATGTGTTACTAGGTTTTTTCTCACAATCTTCTCCATCACTTTGCATGGTATACAAGTTAAGGACACTGGCCTGTAGTTCAGTGCCTCTTGTCTGTCACCCTTTTTGTATATTGGTACTACATTAGCAGTCTTCCATATTTCTGGTAGGTCTCCCGTTTCCAGTGACCTACTATACACTAGGGAAAGTGACAAGCAAAGTGCTCCTGCACACTCTTTCAGTACCCATGGTGAGATTCCGTCCGACCCAACAGCTTTTCTCACATCCAGCTCCAATAGTTGCTTCTTGACCTCATCTTTTGTAATTTCGAATTTTTCCAAGGTCACCTGGTTTGCTGCCACCTCTCCTAGCGCTGTGACTTCTCCCTGTTCTGTTGTAAAGACCTCCTGGAACCTTTTGTTGAGTTCTTCACACACCTCTTTGTCATTCTCTGTGTACCTGTCCTCGCCCACCCTAAGTTTCATCACCTGTTCCTTCACTGTTGTCTTCCTCCTGATGTGACTGTGTAGTAGCTTTGGTTCGGTCTTGGCTTTATTAGCTATATCATTTTCATACCTTTTCTCAGCTGCTCTTTTCACACTAACATACTCGTTCCTGATTCTCTGGTATCTTTCTCTACTTTCTGGTGTTCTGTTATTACGGAAGTTCCTCCATGCCCTTTTGTTCAGCTCCTTTGCTTTCATACATTCCCTATTAAATCACGGATTCTTCCTTTGCTTCTCTGTTTTTTCCTGTCGGGCTGGGACAAACCTGCTTACAGCCTCCTGACATTTTTGGGTGACATAGTCCATCATGTCTTGTACGGACTTGGTTCCGAGTTCTGTGTCCCAATGTATATCCCATAGGAATTTATTCATCTCCTCATAGTTTCCCTTTCGGTATGCCAGCCTTTTGTTTTCCAGTCCTTTTTTGGAGGTGATAATTCCTAGCTCAACCAGGTACTCAAAGCTCAATACACTATGATCACTCATTCCCAAGGGGGCTTCCAACTTAACTTCCCCTTTATCCGACTCATTTAGGGTAAATATCAGATCAAGCAAGGCTGGTTCATCCCCTCCTCTCATTCTTGTCGGTCCCTTGATGTGTTGACTTAGAAAGTTTCTTGTTGCCACATCCAGCAGCTTAGCTCTCAATGTGTCTGGGCCTCCATGTGGGTCTCTGTTCCCCCAATCTATCTTTCCATGGTTGAAGTCTCCCATGATTAGTAGTCTGGATCCGTTCCTGCTAGCCACAGAAGCTGCTCTCTCTATTATATTGATGGTGGCCAAGTTGTTTCTATCATATTCCTGTCTGGGTCCTCTGTCATTCGGTGGGGGTTATGACTACTACTATAATTTTCTGTCCTCCAGTTGCTATGGTGCCTGATATGTAGTCACTGAAACCTTCACAGTTCTGAATTATCATCTCTTCGAAACTCCGATAGTAGCCCTGTGGAAATACTGCGTTTGTTATGGTTTTCGTTTACTTTGTTTCTGTGAATGCTATTATGTCTGGGTTTTCTTCTAGTGCCCATTCTCTGAGTTCACTTGTTTTATTTGTAATCCCATCTATGTTAGTGTACATTGCCTTGAAGCTCACTTTCTTCTGTTCATTTTCTTCTCCCTTTCTTGGCGAGCATTCTGCTGGTGTGGGAAGCTGTTCCGTGGGTGAGAAGATCTGTGAAGTGGTTTGCAGGGTCTCTGAGGATTTTGGGGTGGGGGGTGGGGGCTTAAGGGAAAGGGGGGACAGGTAGGGTGTAGGTTAAGGAGATAGGGGGGACATGGAGGATACGGGGTGAGGGGGAGGAGGGATAGGGAGGGTATGGGATGAAGGGGGAGGGGGAAAGGTGGGAGGGGGGACATGATGGGAATGGGGAAGGGGTGACAGGGTCAGAATGGGGTGGGGGTGAGGGAGGGTTGGGTGGGGGCAGGTAGAGTGAGGGGAAGGGAGGGTTTCTATGCAGAGGGGGGTGGTGGTGTTGCCCTCCCCTCTGGTGTTGCTGGGATGCTGGTTTTGGGTTCCCCTCTTGTCTCTGGGACTGTTGGGTTGGGGGCTGTGATTTCCTGGTTTGCTCCTCTCTCCCTGCGCTTCCTCCTTGCCTCTGCTGCCCTGGCTCTCTCCTCCTTCGTCCTGTCCCTCTGCAGGAATACTTTTTTGTATCCCTCCACATGCTGCAGACGACTCTTCCTTTCGAGAATATCCTTCTTTGTGGTATCATTTGTAAACACCACCTTTACAAGTCGGTTTCTGTCCTTGTTGTACCAGCCCAACCTGAAAACATTCTCAATGTTTTGTTCAGCCCCTTCAATCTGTAACCCCTTCAGTAGCCCATGTACTGCCTCTCTATCCTTGCTATTCCATTCTTGCCTGTTGGATCCTTCCTGTTCTTTGATGCCTACAACTACCACTGATCTTTTTCTCTCCAGCAGCTGAGTGGTGCACCTTGCTGCTTCCTGTGAGGTAGCTGCTTGCATGGCTACCTCCCTCACTGTGTCCATTGCTTCTGAGCTCTTTTTGCGTCTTTCCGCAAATGTTTCAGGTACAGAGGCATTTCCTTCCAATGTAACATTCCCACCTTCCCTTTGGATGATAATCTGATGCTCGGTCTCTTTATTTTTCTCTGTGAGGGATTTGATCTCCACCCTTGCTGATGTCAGCTCACTTGGCAGGTTGTTAATTGTAATCCTCATTTCATGTATCTCCCTTCTGAATTCCTCCAGAACTTGGGTTAACATTTCCTTTGTTTGGTCACTTTTGCTGTTCCCTGTGTTCCTGTTGCGTCCTCCTGCCATTTTGTCCCTTGTCAAGAAAGAGAGCAAGAGAGAGAGAGAGAGAGAGAGAGAGAGAGAGAGAGAGCAAGAGAGAGAGCAAGAGAGAGAGAGAGAGAGAGCAAGAGAGAGAGAGAGAGCAAGAGAGAGAGAGAGCAAGAGAGAGAGAGCGAGCAAGAGAGAGAGATTTCCATTGATTGGTCACTTTTGCTGTTCCCTGTGTTCCTGTTGCGTCCTCCTGCCATTTTGTCCCTTGTCAAGAGAGAGAGCAAGAGAGAGAGCAAGAAAGAGAGAGAGAGAGAGAGAGAGATAGAGAGAGAGAGCAGAGTGAACGTGTGTGTGTGTAATTACCTAAGTGTAGTTACAGGATGAGAGCTACGCTCGTGGTGTCCCGTCTTCCCAGCACTCTTTGTCATATAACGCTTTGAAACTACTGACGGTCTTGGCCTCCACCACCTTCTCACTTAACTTGTTCCAACCGTCTACCACTCTATTTGCGAAGGTGAATTTTCTTATATTTCTTCGGCATCTGTGTTTAGCTAGTTTAAATCTATGACCTCTTGTTCTTGAAGTGCCAGGTCTCAGGAAATCTTCCCTGTCGATTTTATCAATTCCCGTTACTATTTTGTATGTAGTGATCATATCACCTCTTTTTCTTCTGTCTTCTAGTTTTGGCATGTTTAATGCTTCCAACCTCTCCTCGTAGCTCTTGCCCTTCAGTTCTGGGAGCCACTTCGTAGCATGTCTTTGCACCTTTTCCAGTTTGTTGATGTGCTTCTTAAGATATGGGCACCACACAACAACTGCATATTCTAGCTTTGGCCTAACAAAAGTCATGAACAATTTCTTTAGTACAGGCATACCTCAGAATAAGAGTTTAATCCGTTCCTGGAGACGCCTCGCCTTCCGAAAACTCGCATTCCGAAGTTAATTTCCCCATAAGAAATAAAGGGAAATGAATTAATCCGTTCCTGACTACCCCAAAAACCCCACATCAAACTAAATTTTTATACCTAATTTACCTAATTCATCTAAATAAACCTACAAAACTGTGTTCCAGTTATTACTTACCTTGCTGTCGAGTGCTGTAGGCGTATGGAAGATGGTGAGGAGGGGGGAGGATGAGAGGAGTTACTGTTTGGAAGGGGAGTCCCCTTCCATAATCACATCACATAACCCCATGCCTTGTAACACTATGGATACCACTTCTCTTTCTAAATTTTTCAAACCAGCCCCTGCTTGCCTTAAACTCTTTCTTATCTGCATCACTCGTTGCAGGGGTATTCTTTAGAAGGTCTTCGTGCAACACCCTGGCTTTCTCACAAATAATGGCCTCCGAAACACTATCACCCCTCAACTCCTTGTCGTGTATCCAAATTAATAACAACTTTTCCACTTCTTCAAGTATTTGTGGTCTTTGTGCTGTTAATGTTCTTACTCCTTTTGCCACTTTAGCACCCATAATCTTATTTTTCTTCTTAAGTATAGTGCATATTGTTGATGTGGCTTTGTTGTACTGCCTACAAAGTTCAACAACACGTGTACCGTTCTCATGCTTCCGAATGATCTCTTGTTTCTCCTCTATTGTCATCCTCACAGGGGCTTTCTGGCCTTTATCCTTACCACTGGCTTTCTTGGGACCCATGGTGAGATATATAATAACAAATTGTATAGACAAATCACCAAAAATCCAACAAAACACTGAAAATCCGCGAGAAGAATTGATGTGGGGGTAGTCACTGAGCGCCAGACAATAATAAACTGAGGGGCGGCGGGGCGGAGGGGCGACGAACGCGCTAGGTCGGCTGTACGCGTATCAACAAACTCGCGTCCAAACTCGCCTCCCGAAGTAACCCTCGCCTTCTGAGACAAATTTTTGGAGTAAATACACCTCGCCTTCCGAAAACCTTGCATACAGGGACAATCGCATTCCGAGGTACCACTGTATATCGCCATCCATGTATTTAAATGCAATTCTGAAGTTAGAAAGCATCGCATAGGCTCCTTGCACAATAATCTTTATGTGGTCCTCAGGTGATAGTTTTCTATCTAGAACCACCCCTAGATCTCTTTCTTTATCAGAATTCTTTAAAGATTTCTCACATAATATATAGGTTGTGTGGGGTCTATGTTCTCCTATTCCACATTCCATAACATGACATTTATTAACATTAAATTCCATTTGCCAGGTGGTGCTCCATATACTTATTTTGTCCAGGTCTTCTTGAAGGGCATGACAATCATCTAAATTTCTTATCCTTCCTATTATCTTAGCATCATCAGCAAACATGTTCATATAATTCTGTATACCAACTGGTAGATCATTTATGTACACAATAAACATCACTGGTGCAAGAACTGAACCCTGTGGTACTCCACTTGTGACATTTCTCCATTCCGATACATTGCCTCTGATTACTGCCCTCATTTTTCTATCAGTCAGAAAATTTTTCATCCATGATAGAAGCTTACCTGTCACCCCTCCAATATTTTCCAGTTTCCAGAACAACCTCTTATGTGGAACTCTGTCGAAAGCCTTTTTTAGGTCCAGATAGATGCAGTCAACCCAACCATCTCTTTCCTGTAATATCTCTGTGGCTCGATCATAGAAACTGAGTAAATTCGATACACAGGATCTTCCAGATCGAAAACCATACTGTCTGTCTGATATTATATCATTTCTCTCCAGGTGTTCTACCCATTTAGTTTTGATTAGTTTTTCCAATACTTTCACTATTACACTCGTCAATGATACAGGTCTATAATTGAGGGGGTCTTCCCTGCTGCCACTTTTGTAGATTGGAACTATGTTAGCCTGTTTCCACACGTCTGCTACGATTCCTGTACACAGGGATGCCTGAAAGATCAGGTGAAGTGGAATGCTGAGCTCAGATGCACATTCTCTCAGAACCCATGGTGAAACGCCATCTGGGCCAGCTGCTTTGTTCTTACCGAGCTCCTTTAGCATATTTTCCACTTCATCTCTAGACACCTCTATCCGCTCTATGTTGTTCTCTGGAATTCTTATTGCGTCTGGTTCTCTGAAGATTTCATTTTGTACAAACACACTTTGGAACTTTTCATTTAATGTTTCGCACATTTCCTTTTCATTTTCCGTGAATCTGTTTCCCATTTTCAACCTCTGTATATTATCCTTTACCTGCAATTTGTTGTTTATGAATTTGTAGAATAGGCCCGGTTCTGTTTTACATTTATCTGCTATCCCTTTTTCAAAATTTCTTTCTGCCTCTCTCCTTACTGCTGTATAGTTGTTTCTCGCATCTTTGTATCGCTGGTATGTTTGGGGGTTTGGCCTCTTCCTATACTGATTCCATTTTTGTGTCTTTTGGTCTCTTGCCCTCTCACAATTTCTGTCGAACCAATCCTGTTTTCTGGCCCTGCATCTCTGTTTTGGTATGAATGTTTGTGTGCCTTCCTCGTATAGTTTTAAAAATTTGGCATACATTTCATTTACTTCCCTGCCTAGCAACAATTCTGTCCAATTACACTCATTAAAAAAAATTTCGAAGTTCCCCATAGTTGCCTCTCCTTAAATCGAGTTTATCAACTGTTTCAATGTCCCCATTTTCTTCTAGATGATATCTTAAAGCATATTTAATGTCTAACAGGACGTGATCACTCTTTCCCAAGGGAGGAAGGTACTGGATGTCAAAAATCTCTTCTTCTTTCCTGGTGAATACTAGATCCAGTACTGACGGTACATCTCCTTCCCTCATTCTTGTGGCTTGCTTTATATGTTGATACAAGAATGTCTCCAGAATGAGGTTCACAAATCTGCATGTCCAAAAGTCCTCCGTTCTTGCTTCATAGGCCTCCCAGTCTATTGCTCTAAAGTTGAAGTCCCCCAGTATCAACAGTCGTGATTTATCTTTATCTGCTTGTACAATAATATCTCTCATGACCATTATGAGGCCCTCTCGTTTGTCATCCAGTTCTTCCTTTGTCCATGTGTTGCTTGCTGGTGGGCTGTAGGTATTTACAATTATCAGCTTATCATCCTGATTCCACGTGTAATTACCTAAGTGTAATTACCTAAGTGTAGTTACAGGATGAGAGCTACGCTCGTGGTGTCCCGTCTTCCCAGCACTCTTTGTCATATAACGCTTTGAAACTACTGACGGTCTTGGCCTCCACCACCTTCTCACTTAACTTGTTCCAACCGTCTACCACTCTATTTGCGAAGGTGAATTTTCTTATATTTCTTCGGCATCTGTGTTTAGCTAGTTTAAATCTATGGCCTCTTGTTCTTGAAATTCCAGGTCTCAGGAAGTCTTCCCTGTCGATTTTATCAATTCCTGTAACTATTTTGTATGTAGTGATCATATCACCTCTTTTTCTTCTGTCTTCTAGTTTTGGCATATTTAATGCTTCTAACCTCTCCTCGTAGCTCTTGCCCTTCAGTTCTGGGAGCCACTTAGTAGCATGTCTTTGCACCTTTTCCAGTTTGTTGATGTGCTTCTTAAGATATGGGCACCACACAACAGCTGCATATTCTAGCTTTGGCCTAACAAAAGTCATGAACAATTTCTTTAGTATATCGCCATCCATGTATTTAAATGCAATTCTGAAGTTAGAAAGCATAGCATAGGCTCCTTGCACAATATTCTTTATGTGGTCCTCAGGTGATAGTTTTCTATCTAGAACCACTCCTAGATCTCTTTCTTTATCAGAATTCTTTAAAGATTTCTCACATAATATATAGGTTGTGTGGGGTCTATGTTCTCCTATTCCACATTCCATAACATGACATTTATTAACATTAAATTCCATTTGCCAAGTGGTGCTCCATATACTTATTTTGTCCAGGTCTTCTTGAAGGGCATGACAGTCATCTAAATTTCTTATCCTTCCTATTATCTTAGCATCATCAGCAAACATGTTCATATAATTCTGTATACCAACTGGTAGATCATTTATGTACACAATAAACATCACTGGTGCAAGAACTGAACCCTGTGGTACTCCACTTGTGACATTTCTCCATTCTGATACATTGCCTCTGATTACTGCCCTCATTTTTCTATCAGTCAGAAAATTTTTCATCCATGATAGAAGCTTACCTGTCACCCCTCCAATATTTTCCAGTTTCCAGAACAACCTCTTATGTGGAACTCTGTCGAAAGCCTTTTTTAGGTCCAGATAGATGCAGTCAACCCAACCATCTCTTTCCTGTAATATCTCTGTGGCTCGATCATAGAAACTGAGTAAATTCGATACACAGGATCTTCCAGATCGAAAACCATACTGTCTGTCTGATATTATATCATTTCTCTCTAGGTGTTCTACCCATTTAGTTTTGATTAGTTTTTCCAATACTTTCACTATTACACTTGTCAATGATACAGGTCTATAATTGAGGGGGTCTTCCCTGCTGCCACTTTTGTAGATTGGAACTATGTTAGCCTGTTTCCACCCGTCTGCTACGATTCCTGTACACAGGGATGCCTGAAAGATCAGGTGAAGTGGAATGCTGAGCTCAGATGCACATTCTCTCAGAACCCATGGTGAAACGCCATCTGGGCCAGCTGCTTTGTTCTTACCGAGCTCCTTGAGCATTTTTTCCACTTCGTCTCTAGACACCTCTATGTGTTCTATGTTGTTCTCTGGAATTCTTATTGTATCTGGTTCCCTAAAGATTTCATTTTGTACAAACACACTTTGGAACTTTTCGTTTAGTGTTTCACACATTTCCTTTTCATCTTCCGTGAATCTATTTCCCATTTTCAACCTCTGAATATTATCCTTTACCTGCAATTTGTTGTTTATGAATTTATAGATTAGACCTGGTTCTGTTTTACATTTGTCCGCAATCCCTTTTTCAAAATTTCTTTCTGCCTCTCTCCTCACTGCCGTGTAGTTGTTTCTCGCATCTTTGTATCGCTGGTATGTTTGGGGGTTCGGCCTCTTCCTGTATTGATTCCATTTTTGTGTCTTTCGGTCTCTAGCCCTCTCGCAATTTCTATTGAACCAATCCTGTTTCCTAGTTCTGCATCTCTGTTTTGGTATAAATTTTTTTGTGCCTTTATCATATATTTCACAAAACTTGCCATACATCTCATTCACTTCCTTGCCTAGCATCAAGTCTGTCCAATTATACTCACTAAAAAAATTTCTAAGGTCACCATAATGTCCTCTCCTGAAGTCTGGTTTTTCAACTGCTTCAACCTCCTTATTTTCTTCCAGCTTATAACGCATTGCATACTTTATTCCCAAAAAGACATGGTCACTTTTACCCAAGGGAGGAAGGTACTGAATGTCAAATATCTTTTCCTCCTTCCTGGTAAATATCAAATCTAGCATGGAGGGAACGTCCCCTTCCCTCATCCTCGTAGCTTGTTTAACATGTTGATACAAGAATGTTTCCAGGATGAGGTCTACAAATTTACAGGTCCAAAAATCTTCTGTTTTAGCTTCATATGCTTCCCAGTCTATGGATTTCAAGTTGAAGTCACCGACTATCAACAGTCGTGATCTATCGTTATCCGCTCTCGCTATAATCTCTCTCATTATTGTTATAAGACCTTCACGTTTACTATCTAGCTCCTCCTTTGACCATGTGCTGCTTGGCGGTGGACTATATGCATTTATCATCATTAGTTTATCATCCTCATAGCAGATCTCTAGTGCTATTATGTCAACTTCTTGTGGATTGGCAGTCATTATTTCCTTCACCTTTAGGTGTTCTTTTACCAGCACAGCAACGCCACCGCCTTTCCTAATTTTTCTGTCCCGTCTCCAAATTGAGTAGCCCCTTGGGAATATGACCTCATTTAAAATTACATCTTCAAGTTTTGTCTCCGTGAGTGCAACAATGTCTGGTGTCTGCAGCTGTATTACATCACTTAACTCCAGTATCTTCGATCTCACTCCATCTATGTTGGTGTATGCAATCTTCAGGAACTTGTTCCCCCTCTCCTTATTCTTCACTCCCCCTCTCTCTATTGATTTTGTTGGTTTGCCTTTATGTACCACTTTACTGGTTTGCCTACCCCTATCACTTGTGCTGTGTCACCACGTGTGCGCGTGGGATGGGGGTTAAGAGGAGGTGGGTGAGGTGTTGTCTTCAGATTATGGCAAGTAAGAGAGGGGGTGGATTATGAGTGAGGTTTTATCCCCTTTCCACGAAAGGTGTTAATCCCTTCTAGCCTGACTGGACGTATGTGTGTGCGTGCGTGTGTTTGTTTTTGCGTATGTGTGCGTGTGTAATTACCTAAGTGTAGTTACAGGATGAGAGCTACGCTCGTGGTGTCCCGTCTTCCCAGCACTCTTTATCATATAATGCTTTGAAACTACTGACGATCTTGGCCTCCACCACCTTCTCCCCTAACTTGTTCCAACCGTCTACCACTCTGTTTGCGACAGTGAATTTTCTTATATTTCTTCGGCATCTGTGTTTAGCTAGTTTATATCTATGACCTCTTGTTCTTAACGTTCCAGGTCTCAGGAAATCTTCCCTATCGATTTTATCAATTCCTGTTACTATTTTGTATGTAGTGATCATATCACCTCTTTTTCTTCTGTCTTCTAGTTTTGGCATATTTAATGCCTCTAACCTCTCCTCGTAGCTCTTGCCCTTCAGTTCTGGGAGCCACTTAGTAGCATGTCTTTGCACCTTTTCCAGTTTATTGATGTGCTTCTTAAGATATGGGCACCACACAACTGCTGCATATTCTAGCTTTGGCCTAACAAAAGTCGTGAACAATTTCTTTAGTATATCGCCATCCATGTATTTAAAAGCAATTCTGAAGTAAGAAAGCGTGGCATAGGCTCCTCACACAATATTCTTTATGTGGTCCTCAGGTGATAGTTTTCTATCTAGAACCACCCCTAGATCTCTTTCTTTATCAGAATTCTTTAAAGATTTCTCACATAATATATAGGTTGTGTGGGGTCTATGTTCTCCTATTCCACATTCCATAACATGGCATTTATTAACAGTAAATTCCATTTGCCAAGTGGCGCTCCATGTACTTATTTTGTCCAGGTCTTCTTGAAGGGCATGACAATCATCTAAGATTCTTATCCTTCCTATTATCTTAGCATCATCAGCAAACATGTTCATATAATTCTGTATACCAACTGGTAGATCATTTATGTAGACAATAAACATCACTGGTGCAAGAACTGAACCCTGTGGTACTCCACTTGTGACATTTCTCCAATCCGATACATTGCCTCTGATCACAGCCCTCATTTTTCTATCAGTCAGAAAATTTTTCATCCATGTTAGAAGCGTACCTGTCACTCCTCCAATATTTTCCAGTTTCCAGAGCAACCTCTTATGTGGAACTCTGTCGAAAGCCTTTTTTAGGTCCAGATAGATGCAGTCAACCCAACCATCTCTTTCCTGTAATATCTCTGTTGCTCGATCATAGAAACTGAGTAAATTCGATACACAGGATCTTCCAGATCGAAAACCATACTGTCTGTCTGATATTATGTCATTTCTCTCCAGGTGTTCTACCCATTTAGTTTTAATTATTTTTTCCAATATTTTGACTATTACACTTGTCAATGATACCGGTCTATAATTAAGGGGGTCTTCCCTGCTTCCACTTTTGTAGATTGGAACTATGTTAGCCTTTTTCCACACATCAGCTACAACTTCTGTATACAGGGATACCTGAAAAATCAGTTGAAGAGGAATGCTGAGCTCAGGTGCACATTCTCTCAGAACCCATGGTGAAACTCCATCTGGACCAACTGCTTTGTTCTTATTTAGCTCCTTGAGCATTTTTTCCACTTCGTCTCTAGACACCTCTATGTGCTCTATGTTGTTCTCTGGAATTCTTATTGTATCTGGTTCCCTGAAGATTTCATTTTGTACAAACACACTTTAGAACTTTTCGTTTAATGTTTCACACATTTCCTTTTCATTTTCCGTGAATCTATTTCCCATTTTCAACCTCTGAATATTATCCTTTACCTGCAATTTGTTGTTTATGAATTTATAGAACAGACCTGGTTCTGTTTTACATTTGTCTGCAATCCCTTTTTCAAAATTTCTTTCTGCCTCTCTCCTCACTGCCGTGTAGTTGTTTCTCGCATCTTTGTATCGGTGGTATGTTTGGGGGTTCGGCCTCTTCCTGTATTGATTCCATTTTTGTGTCTTTTGGTCTCTGGCCCTCTTGCACTTTCTGTTGAACCAATCCTGTTTCCTAGTTCTGCTTCTCTGTTTTGGTATAAATTTTTTTTGTGCCTTTATCATATATTTCACAAAACCTGACATACATCTCATTCACTTCCTTGCCAAGCAACAAGTCTGTCCAATTATACTCACTAAAATTTTTTCTAAGGTTGCCATAATGCCCTCTCCTAAAGTCAGGTTTTTCATTTGCATCGACCGTCATATTTTCTTCCAGATTATAACACATTGCATACTTCATTCCCAAAAAGACATGGTCACTTTTACCCAAGGAAGGAAGGTACTGAATGTCAAATATTTCTTCCTCCTTCCTGGTAAATATCAAATCTAGCATGGACGGGACGTCCCCTTCCCTCATCCTCGTAGCTTGTTTAACATGTTGTTACAAGAATGTTTCCAAGATGAGGTCTACAAATTTACAGGTCCAGAAATCTTCTGTTTTAGCTTCACATGCTTCCCAGTCTATGGATTTCAAGTTGAAGTCGCCGACTATCAACAGTCGTGAACTATCGTTATCCGCTCTCGCTATGATCTCTCTCATTATTGTTATATACTTATATACGTGTATATATATACGTGTGCTTGCAAACGTACGTGTGCGTGCGTGTGTTACGGGGGGTCCCGTAAAATGTCAACCTCTACCCAAAATGAGCCACTTTTATATTTTAAATGTATCTGATATACTGAATAAGAATTTGGTATTACTTTACCTCTGTACACCTGAAGAATTGACCAAAGAGGGGTACCTACTTGTCAGCCTCCCGCTCACACAACCAGGTGAATAATTACGATGCTGGATGACGAAGTGCTCCATCGTCGCCTCCCACATAGTGATTCACTAATCCAGTAAATTGATGATGGCGGTTCTTCTCTATCTAACACAAATCTCTGGAGTCAATCACTGTTTCGGTGTGTCTGTTGTGTTACAGTTCACCACTTCACTGTACCACTGATCACTTGACTCAATATGTAAACAAAGTCTCGTGGGCCCTCCCACGTGGCCTATCTGGTTAATTCACTGTTTAACACAAAGTTCTAGTGATAGCACTGTATTTTTTCTTTCCTATTCGCTGCGGTTATAAGTTTTGCAATACCCCTAGATCTGCGATCTGTCACTATAGCCTTAATTAACCCAAAAATATTGTCGTTTATTGTAGCGCGTGACCCCAGCGACCTTCCCTCCACGGCTGGCTGGCTGAACACAGTATAGTGTTCAGCAAACAGAGTATACAGTTTTCAGTGTTGCCACTCAATCGCCCGAAACACCGCACTATTTTCTTAGATTGAACCTTACCACTGGCTTTCTTGGGACCCATGGCAAGATATATAATAACTTTTATGCTCAAATGGCCAAAAATCCGACAAAAAAAACATAAATCCTTGTGGAGAATTCAGGCGGGATAATCACTGGGCGCAAGGTACTGGTAAACTGAGGCGCGATCGCCGTGCCACCACACTCTAGTTGGCCTGTACGCGTATCAACACCCTCGTGTTCTGAGGCAACTCTCGCCTTCCGAGGCAAAATTTCCAAGGAAATCCTGCTCGTATTCTGAAAAACTCGTATACAGGGATACTCGTATTCTGAGGTACCACTGTACATTTATATTTTGACATTTTTAGGCAATGCTGTGGTCACAAGCTGAACAGCAGTGCTGTGTGCTCGTGATGCATGCGTCTGCCCTGGTGGCTCGCTCAGTACTGAGGCTCTCACACCCACGAATGTTGGCCATGATTTTTTTTCTAGGTGGCGTCTGCTAACTATCGGTCATGACTGCACTATAGCCGCCCCTATCCCACGCGGGGCATTTAAGTTATAGCGCTAGACACAAAAACAGCTATTAGTGTATTGCGCGGTACCGGTTTTGTTACTGAAATCATCTATATATGTATTGCGCGGTTTAAGGGTTAAACTGCACAACACATCATACGATGTGTTGAGTAACTGGATGTGTCGAGTAACTGTCGTAAAATTGCGCACCACACTATATATGAGGTTCTGGAGTACCGCTCAAGATTTAAACGGCCTGCGGATACACGGGGTTCACATCACCTTCCTCAAGACTTGTAAACAGACGCCATTTAAAACAAAAAATAGTGGGCAGCATTCCCGGGTGTATTATTTAGCGATGATAGTATTGCAGAAGACCGCTGACTGATATAAATGACCAGGATTCTGATAATAGCAGGATTGTTGTGATAATTTGAGCTGTGCTGTGGCAGGAGTAATGTTGAAGGTGGGAGAGCTGTAGCATCGTCTGCCGAATCTGTGTGGCCACCTGTTGCTGTCTGCACTTACTATACCAGCTTAGTGGTTTGCTATGGTGAACAAAACGTGCAGATACTTATATATAACGTTTGTATACAGTGAATAAAAGCAAAAACAGTATAGTGGGAGGAGAATTTTGGCGAGTTAGGTGAGGTGACGGAAGGAGTGGCGGCCAGTGGCTGGCTGGCTGGCTGGTGTTGTCGGCCACTCCTTGCTGCGTTTTGACTCAGCATAAAAACTTAGTGGTTCGTTATGGTAAACGCAAATGTAGATACTGTACTTATATATTACGTGTGTGTATAACAGTGTAATAACAGCAAAAGGAGTGTTGGGAGAAACCATTTTGGTGAGGGAGGTGGCATCATCTGCTTGACGTGTCATGCTGTGTAAGGGTGGCCACTATGCTCTTTGGGCAGTATACCAGCTTAGTTGAACAGTTATGTGAACAAAACATATAGATACTTATATATAAGTTCTGTATATAGTGAATAAAAGCAAAAACAGTATGGTGGGAGGAGAATGTTGGTAAGTGAGGTGTTGTTGAGGGAGGGAGTGGCGGCCAGTGGTTGGCTGGTGTGTGGCAGCCATGCCTCGTTGGTTTTTGACTCACAATACCAACTTTGTGGTTTGTTAAGGTGAACAAAACATGCAGATACTTATACATAACATGTGTATATAGTGTAATAACCACAAAACTATTTGTTTATTGTTTTATGAACATAATAATTGAATCACTAATATGCACACCATAATTTTGAGTTTAGTGATGATTCACATATTTTAATATAAATATATATAACACTGCACACTATTTAATAATATTACTGCAAAAAACTAGGAAAAAATCAATCAGAGGCATTGAAATAATTAGGTAATAATATCTCTGTGGCAACTCCCACCTGACAAATGGGGCGGAGCAGATCTCCTCTGGCGCCTGTTTTGTCAACGCCTTTTTTCTGCGGCGGAGCTCCTACAGCTCCCTGGAGCTATCCAGGCTGATATAATTATCCCTAACTTTGGCATCAGTCGATGTGGGTGGCGTTCTAGGCCTACTGGGGACTACGAGCCAGAACCTGGCCCCCTCAGAGAGGCATGAGGAGCAATGGCCTGTAGAAATGTTCATGTGATTTTTGAGAATTCTATATCTGCCATCAACCGGGACAGGCACCCAGAAACTGGCACCCAAAACTAACTCCGATTCTGGTTAAAAACGATTAAAATAGACAAACGAGTAGACAGAACTCCACAAATGAAAACGAGCAAACAAGCATGACGTCACACGAGCCGCGCTGCATGTCTGCGCAGCTCCCCCTCACTGGGAGGGGGAAGGGGGAGAGCCCTAGACCCCCACATTGGCAATCCACACCCCCAGTTCTTCAGCTGGTGTGAGGCACAACGGTCAAGTGACTCCAGCTCCAGATTCTTGTTGTGCTGTGCCTTTGTTCAGTACTGCTCTTACTGTGGCATGCGAGCTGGGAGTAATATTCTTAGGTACTTGGGCTGCATACGCTTAGGGTTCCCTTCCCTAAGTGCCCTGTAAGTACTGCCCCTAGGGGCTTGGGGGTTCTCTTCCACAAGTCACCTTGGGACTACCTCTGTTGGTCTTTTGCTGCTTGGCAATTGACCGCCCTGAGTGTTTTGAGGGGGCTTTTGCCTTTGTTTATCTTGGGGTAAGTGGTAGATTTTGCACTGGTAGGGGCATGGGGGTACTGCACAGCTAAATTTCACCTATAACAGCAGCTGGCTTTGTTCCCTCAGGCAACGCTGTCCTCTTGCGACGTTTTTCTTTTTTTTTGTTTCTGCCAGGTGGGATTGTGGGGGGGGGGGTGTCGGCCTTGGTGTTCCTCCCCCTTTATGTTAGGGTTGTTTGTGTTTGATGGTACCCCCTGCTTTGCTCTCGTAAGTGGACACGTCCCAGGAGTTCAGCATTAGCAGTGTTGGTTGGTAACTTGGGCGCCGGTTAGCAGTACTCTGCCTGGGATTACCCTTAGCAGACCCAGTCTAGGGGCCCTGGGAAACCACGTGGAGGCATTTGGGTCCAATGGATGTGACCGCTGAGTCCCCTCTCGCTTTTTGCGGGTTTGAGGGGTGCTCTGTTCCCTTGTCTCAGGGCGAAGCTCATTGTTTAGCCTCCGTCATGCTGCCTGTTGGATCAGTGACACATTCGACCCAGAGTCCTGCGAGCTTTGTTGCTTGTTTGTGACTCAGTTCTCCCAATCTGATGATGATATTATTCGAGTGCAGGCGGCTTGCACATTGCAGGATAGGTTTAGGTTGTTGCAGCACGTTCGTTTGGTTGCTTCCCTGGATGCCCCAAGATTGCCCCGTTTTGTTGATAGGGACCCGGACTTTAGGGTGTTGGACGCTTCGGCCTTTGTTCTGTCTGTGCCCCTCATTCTTCCCCTGCTGTGGTTCATTTGGTTCCACCCCCCTTCCCCTGCTTCCAGCTTCTAAGCGTCTGAGGGCTTCGGGGTCGGGGCAGGGCTTAGAAGTTTCTGAGACTCGGGCGGTTTCGGAGGTTGCCCCTTCTGGGGTGGCTACGGAGGCATTCGAGTCTGTTCCTCCAGCCGTAGCTCCAGAGACTAACCAGTGGGCCCATCCTCTTCCTGCTATTCCGGCAGGAAGTTTGGAGGACGACTCGCCCCCGGGACCTGACATGGAGGTTCCCAGGGTTGGGGAGGAGCTGACTTAGGGCCTTGGGCCCCATTGGACCCCACCTGGGTTTTCCAACTCCCTGAGTGGGGCTTGCTGTTATAAGCAGTGGGGTTTTCTTTTCCCCCCTCTGCGTACGAGTTGGATTTGGGTTCGGCTCCTCCCCATGTTCGTTTCCTTGTCCCTGTGGGTCCTTCGGTTCCATCCTTCCGGAGGTTTTCAGCTTTCCGCAATTCTCCGGCTGAGGTGCAGGCAGTCTTTGCGGCTTAACCCCTGTGTGACCCAGAGTATACCTCTATAATGGATGCGTCTTCCTTCAGGTTGTGGTCTTCGTCTCCACACTGGGTTCATTAATGAGGTTCCAGAGCTGTCCTGGCTTGCAGACTGCCCTATGTTTTCGCTGGATGCTTGGTACACCTGTCGTACCCGTACTCTTGAGTGGCACGAAGCGTTGACTGTGGTCCAGGTTTACCTAAGGGAGGGGGGTGACTTTGCACACTTTAACCTCCATGCTGCTAAGGGCTATGTGACATTTGACACCAAAAGGCGCATAAAAAAAAAAATATTTTATTCTTATTAACCACTCTGCTTCTCGCCTTCCAAATACGGCACCCCCCATGTGCGCAGGAAATAAATTCTTAGGAAAAAATAATTTTTGTTTTTGAAAATGTTAAATTTCCTTCCCTGATCACAGATATGTAAAAAAAAAAAAAAAAACTCAAAATTGTAATAACTTTGGCCGTAATTGAGTCCGGAAAATGGTTTGTGATGTCATGATTTGGTGGTCGCCCGTAGTGTAGACTCCCGGAGCCAGTCGCCCGCCAGTTTCAACATGCGCGAATTGCCACAAATATTTTTTGTTCATTTTTTGCGTACATTTACAAATACATTTGTTTTGTTTTTTCTTGCGAGTCCACTGTATAATAAATACAATATTATGCAGTAGAACATCTGAACTGTCCGAAGACACTGTGTTACAGGTATCACAAATGTGTCCACATATATTGCTCATATATCCAATGTTTCATGTTCATTTATGTATATTTACAACATATTTACACACTATACACTATCACACACTATATACATTCACCATCAACATACTCAAAACTCTGCATGTGTGAGCTGCCATACCTAGCCAGCTCTCCCTTACTCCTCCAACACCTAGCTTACTCCTTACACCTTACTCGCCAACATTGCTGTGGTGCTGTGGCTAGTGCTGTGAACATCGTGAACAGCATTGATTCACTGATATTTGAACATTGTACACAGTCATTATCACACTCAGGCTCTTCTATAATACTATCATGGCTAAATAATAACAGTTATATATATTTTGACATTATTAGGCAATGCTGTGGTCACAAGCTAAACAGCAGTGCTGTGAGCTCATTCTGCGAGCACCAGCCATGGTTGCTCACTCAGTACTGAGGCTCTCACACCTGGGAATGTTGCCTACGATTTTTTTTTAAATTGCGTCTGTTTACAAGAGCCCTGAGGAAGCTGATGTGAACCCCATGTAGCTGCGGGAGTTTTTAATCGTATGCTAAAAATATAAGATCCCGGAGGCTCGTTGCGCACCCTCCGTCAAGCGCCTGCAGGCGTGTTGTGCAGTTCAGTGGTTTGCCTATTAATTTGTGTTCCCTGAACACAAGAAAACAAAAAATTAATTGTACTTACCAATGATGTAAATGAGCCGACAGTATGAATGATGACGTCACACCCTGCATGGTCGTTCATGCAAGGTGCATCCCGAAGGCATCGCGCGTGGTCTTCAAGCAGCCAGAGTTGCTTGATATTCAATTATAATACAAGTTGCATACATTGAATATCTAACTGTATATTAGTGTCCCAATTATATGTACACAAATAGCGGTTGTATGGTGCCCATATTTTAAGAAGCACATCAACAAACTGGAAAAGGTGCAACGACATGCCACTAAGTGGCTCCCAGAACTGAAGGACAAGAGCTACGAGGAGAGATTAGAGGCATTAAATTTGCAAAAACTAGAAGATAGAAGAAAAAGAGGCGATATGATCACTACGTTCAAAATAGTAACAGGAATAGATAAAATTAATAGGGAAGAATTCCTGAGACTCGGAACTTCAAGAACAAGAGGTCATAGATTTAAACTAACAAAACAAAGCTGCCGGAGAAATATACGAAAATTCACTTTTGTAAACAGAGTGGTAGACGGTTGGAACAAGTTAAGTGAGAAGGTGGTGGAGGCCAAAACCGTCAGTGGTTTCAAAGCATTATATGACAAAGAGTGCTGGGGAGACGGGACACCACGAGCGTAGCTCTCATCCTGTAACTACACTTAGGTAATTACAAATGTTTTATATTACACTATATATAATATGTAATATAAACATATTATATATAGTTTATATATATAATTCTTTGGGTCGGCGGATGCAGCCAGTTGTCTCGACTTCGGGTTGAGGAGTGAGCAACAACCGCCTCCTGGGTATGTCCCTATTCTTTTCCTCTGTGGATAGTTAGCTCCAGAGAGCAGTAGGAGCTCCCCCCAGAAAACTTGCGTTGATGTAATGAAACGCCATTTTCTGAGCGAATCCTGGAGGCTCCCCGGCATCCCTCCCTCCTTCCGGTCAGCGTTTTTTTCACGTGTTTTGACATCCAGCCTCAGAACTGGGGTGTGGATCGCCGGCACGGTAGGCCTGGGGCTTCCCCTTCCCTCTCCTGGGGAGGTGCTGCGCAGACAGCGGCACGACGACGGGCGGCGTCATACTAGTTTGCTCGTTATTGTTTGGGGAGTTCTATCCACTCGTTCAGCTTTTGGTTGCAATTTTCACCAGAATAGGGGTTTGTTTTGGGATGCCTTCCTTTCTGGGTGCCTATCCTGGTCGATGTCAGACATAGACTGCTTCCAATTACACGGGGGTTACTATAGGCCATTGCTTCCCTTGCCTCTCTAGAGTGGGCCTGGTTCTGGCTCGTGGTCCCCAGTAGGTCCGTAAGAACTCCATACACATGACTGATGCCAAAGTCAGACATTTAGCACATCAGCCTAGTAAGCTATGGGGAGCCTCTGGGACTCGCCCAGAAAATGGCGTTAGGTTCGTGCGTAAACCTTGGCATTAGTACCTGTAGGTGGTATGTATCCAAGCTTGTAAAACGTAAGGTAGTCTTAAAAAGATTACAGGAAAAGATCAATTTGTAAGGTAGTCGTGAAAAGATCGCTTTGTAAGGTCCCACACAGGAAGAGATTCAGTCAGCCTCAAAGAGTGTCTGTCAGTCTGTAAGAGATTCAGCTAGCCTCAAAGAGTGTTCGTCAGTCAAGAAGAGATTCAGGTATTCATGAAAATATCTATGGAAAACACCACCATGGAAGCCGCTAACACTGTTCATCTATGCTACTTGTATCAGATGCATCATCACTGAACGCAGAAAACGATTCATCTATGTATTATCTAAGTAAATTGGAGATAGCATATTGTAGGTGGGCAAGGATGGTGCTCAGAGCTACAATTGGAAACGTTCGCTGTATCGTCCTCATAGGTGCTGTATCACTTGCTTCCGACCTTTGTGTTAGGTCCTTATTGCGCCTAGCTTCAACAATATCATGACCCTTATGTTCTTCAAACAATAATGTTTGAATGTCACCGACAGAACGCGATCTTTCAACACAGCGTCGGACAGGTGTTTGGGAGCCAGAGGCGCATGTGCCACCCATGGTTGCTCACTCAGTACTAACCCAGCCAGCAGCCTTAGGGCATTCTGGGAATTTTTTCCAAGATGGCTGCCTCTCACTGGAGGTCCCAAGAGTACATTTCGTACACAACCAACCTCGCATACATTTAGAATGGGTACCAAAAAAATAAAAAGTTTTCTCGTTTGGCAAATTTTCCCACCGACAAAGAATATTCGGTTGGCTCAGTTAAGTTGCTTATACTTCTAGTTGGCGCCCTCCCCGCCGGTGGGGGGGGGGGGGGAGGTTGTGCAGTTTGGACCTCGTGTGTCCTGCGCATGCGCTGTGGGAGTTTGTTTTGTTTATGGACGGTGTACACAAGTGTTGGTGTTCTGCGTCCTTTTTCTCTTGGGTAATTCGCCATTCTCGCTCCTCATCTCTCTCCAGTCCGAGCCCCGTAGATACTGGGGGTGTTCTGGATTACAAATATGGGGAGGACGCCTAGTTCTTTTCTATGCATACGGGTGTGTGGCACTGCATCTGCCTCTACCCTCCTCTTCTCCTGCACATGCAGCTCTGGCCTTATTCCACTAGCAATGCTCCTGGAATATTCTTGGCTAAGATGTCTCGTGACATGATAATGCCTACGCTCTGCAGGTGAGCTTATATGGTCTGGCATCTCTTTGGCCAAGCTCTGGTTCCTGGTTTTTGGATGTGTTGAGGATTAGTTGTGGCTTTTGTTTGGCCCTTTGCGTACTTCTTCCCGGGACCTTCCATGTCCGTCAGTGTTATTTGTTTCACAGTGGAGCATGATCCTGTCTTTCGAGATCTTCTTTAGCCTTTCTGTGCCTGGGTCTTTTCTTGTCTCATGATACACATTCATTGACCGTCATGCAGTGCCTGGCTGAGCCCTTCCATGTCATTGGATTCTCTGTGTAGTAGGTTATGTCCATTTCCTTCCCCGATTGCTGCCTGTCTTCTTCGTTCCTCATTTTGCTTTTACACTCTTGTCCCTAGCTGCTGGTGCTTAGACTGTCTTTCTGGTCTTTTTCTTGGGTTTTTCTGTTTTTCCTAATTCTCTACTACACATTGTTGTATGTTTTAGTATGTGCTTCTTGGCTCTACTACTGTTCGTGCTAGGTTGGACTTTTGTCCATGTTCAGTTCCCTGCTTTTGCACCACCCCTGTGTTTGGTTATGGTCCTGAGTTTTCATCTTCCCCTTGTTTGGCACTTCCAGCTTCTGGATTGCCCTGTATGCTGGTGGATGTAGCTTCCATTCCTCCTCTGTTGCCTCGGCAGTTTCTTTTCATTGGACTGGGAGGTGCTAGGTTTCAGGCCATGGCTATTGCCTTTTTCTTTGTGTTCACTTTCGGGCGGTGCGTTTTTGTGTTCGTGCTGTTCACATCCTGGTTAGTTCTCCTCATACCTTACTCAGCATCGCATGCTTCGTTCTGCCCTGCTGGGGCTGCATTTGCCGCTCTTGCGGGATGCGGTGTCCCTGTTTTTCGCTTTGAGTTTCAGCTCGCAATGTTCACTTCTTTGTTGGCCTCGGCCTGGGCCCTGGCTTTTCGTCTCAATTTTATCCTTACTATTTGCGGCATCTGCGGTTCGGCGTTTTTCTGCTGGCGACTTCTAGTTGTCATCCGTTGTAGGAGTTGTTGGTCCTTCAGGGGTCCCGGGGGGTTCCTTCTGGATGGGGCGTGTCTGCTCGCCTGGGTTGGTTCTTACCCGCCTTGCCGGGTTTTGGTTCCTTGTTTCCTGGCTTACCCTGCCAGTTGGCGCGTTCCTGATCTCGTGATGTCACTTCTCAAGAGTCTCGCATTAGAACCACAGTGTCTCCGATCATCTGACGAGCTCGCTAGCATTGGGAAGTTTTCTGCATGGCAGATGTTCCATCTGGTTCCTTGCCTGCTTTGGTTTCCGGCTCTGCTGCTCGGTGTTCGCGCCCGAGGTTTTCCCGCAGCTCCGCCTCTTCCCATGCTCGGTCGGTCCATGATTCTGGGGTCCATGGGGCTGGTTCGGTTCTGCCTCGAGTCTCTCGCCATCAGTTGGTGTTCAGGTGGCTTCGTCGATGGTGTCCTACCTAAGTGCTTTGTCTTGGCGGCTGTGTGGGGTTTTTTGGCGGTCCTTTTCTTTTTGTTCCTTTGTAGGTTTGCTGCGTTTTGCTGGCGTGGTCTTGTCCTTCTCTTGTAGAGGTTTAGGGCCGTCTTCTTGCCACATACTGTCACCTTGTCTCATGCGGCGCTGGCGGAGCTGCTCCGAGTTGCTTCAGTTTTGGTGATATTTCTTCACCAATTCGCGAGATCTCTCTGGCGTGGCTCACCTTCGACCTGCTATTGTGCCGCTTGAGCCGTCCTGGTTCTTGGATTGGGTGCTCTCTTCTCCTCGGTTTGTTGTGGCCCCTTCGGTTCTGGATTGTTTTCCGAGGCTCTTTTCTTGTTGGTGTTGACCTCTGGGGGTCAACACCAACAAGAAAAGTGTGTTGTGTTCGGTTGAGACGCTTCACTGTTCTTTGCATGCCACGGTTGCCGTGACCCCTCTGGTTTTTCTTCTTCCCTGTTAAAGGGTGCGGTTCTCTTGGGTCGTCCACGAAGTGGCTCTGTCCAGCCAGCCTGCAGTCTTTCCCTGTGCCACCAACACGTTCGTAGGCTATGCGTTCCTTCATTGATGTTCCTTCCTTGTCGGGCCTGTATGGCCTTAGGTTGGTGGTTGCAGTCTTTTGTCTCTGCTTCGCGTTGGGGAGTGAGCGCTGACCGCCTCCCAGGTAGGTCCCTCTTGTTTTTCATCTTGTGGTAAGTAGCTCTGGGGAGTCGAAGGGGTTCCTCCCAGAGAATCAGCATTGAATGTAATGAAACTCCATCTTCTGGGTGAGACCCAGATGCTCCCTAGCAACCCTCCCTCCCTCCCTCTGGTCAGCGGTTTTTCTTGTGTTTTTGACATCCAGCCTCAGAACTGAGATGTTGGGTAGCTGGCCTGAGGGGTCTGGGGCTTCCCCCTTCTCTCTCCCGGGGAGGAGGGAGCTGCACAGATGGCACTGTGGCACGTGGTGATATCATGCTCATTTACTTATTTGTTTGTAGGGAATTCTGTCCACTCGTTTGACTTTCAGTAGTAATTTCAACCAGAATAACAGTTTGTTTTGTGATGCTTATCTTTCTGGATGCCCGACCTGGTCGTTGGCAGACATAGAATGCTTCAAATCACATTTGCAATTGTAAACGCCACTGCTCCTCGTGCCTCTATGAGAGTGCCAGGTTCTGGCTCATGGTCCCTGGTAGGCCTAGAACTCCATGCACATTGATGCCAGAAATCTAATATATCCATATCAGCCTGGATAGCTCTTGGGAGCCTCCAGGTCTCACCCAGAAAATTGTGTTTCATTACATTCACTGCTGGTTTTATGAATATTTATATTGAGAATATGATGAGAAAAATAGGTGTTAGTGGAGTCTCTCCAGGCAGATGGAATGCCAGTCACATAAATAAAAAAAGAAAAAGTAAAAAAAAAGTTAAGACTGCAATTTGTCTTCACGGTGAAGTAACTGTAGGATAAGACAGAGGGAAAAAACATTTTAAAATACTTTACCGTGATAGAAAACTGACGTTAAACAAATTACAAAACCTAAAATAATATCCAGGCTTGGTTCTAATACAAAGTGTGCAAAACAAACAAGATGAACAATCAAATTTATGTTACGTTAATGTGCAAATAAAATATGGTGCGGGAATACTGTGAGCCAGACTGAATAACTCTGTTACCATACCAAGATATGTCAACAGGTCTACTCAGTAGAGCACTCAGGAGTAATCTGAATTGTGGTGGGCTAGGTAGCCCTATATATATATATATATATATAGAATGGCGGCCGTCTAGATGGCGCTGGAGTCGTACATAACTATGAACTGGCTCACGTTAACTGCATGTTTTGGCTGATGGTGTGAACTCCTGGCGACCAGGTGAGGTGGGGTGACGGGCCATGGTGTAGGGGGGGGAGACTGGTGGTACTGTCTAGATGTCTGGAAAGTAGTTGTTGCTCTTGTGGTTGCAGTTCTTGAATATATGAATATAAGTGGTATGGTAGAATAGGTGATGATGGAGCAGGCTGAATCTCTTCCTAGAGAGATTACCGTGACAAGAGTGATACAGTTGGCTTACGGAAATCTTGGCTATTACATCATATTTGTGGCCATCAGTAGTAGTCACATAGTTTTGATTTTGATATGAAATTGTTCACCAATGATTGTTTTATCATATGCCATGTTCAAAATGGTAAATACAGTATCCATTCGATTTAGCGGCCTATATGAGGCTGTACCCTGGTCGTTATTTCCAGGGCTCCGGTATTTCCGAGGTTAAGATGTCGGTAATTTTTCAAGTAACATTCAGGTAGGATATATTTTATACTGTTTAACTAAAACTAAATAAAGTTCATTGTGTAATTGCTTTCCAAGTTAGTTCCTGTGTTAGTGCCCATTCTATCACAGGTAATAAATAATTCCTTCATATGATAAGTTGGATCACACAAATGGACAAGTGGACCACACAACAAGTGAACCATATTAACCAAACACCTCCCTCCCTCCCTCCCTCCCTCCCTCCCTCACTGCCACTCTTCCCTCACCCCCACCACCATCCTCCCTTCCTCACTGCTTCTATCCCTCCTTGCCTCTCCCTCTCAATGCCTCCCTCCATCACTGCCTCTCCCCCTCAATGCCTCCCTCCATCACTGCCTCCCATTCCTCCCTCAATGCCTCCCTCCATCACTGCCTCTCCCCCTCAATGCCTCCCTCCATCACTGCCTCCCATTCCTCCCTCAATGCCTCCCTCCATCACTGCCTCCCATTCCTCCCTCAATGCCTCCCTCCATCACTGCCTCCCATCCTTCCCTCAATGCCTCCCTCCCTCCATCACTGCCTCTCCCCCTCAGTGCCTCCCTCCATCACTTCCTCTCCCCCTCAATGCCTCCCTCCATCAATCACTGCCTCTCCCCCTCAGTGCCTCCCTCCATCAATCACTGCCTCCCATCCCTCCCTCAATGCCTCCCTCCATCACTGCCTCCCATCCTTCCCTCAATGCCTCCCTCCCTCCATCACTGCCTCTCCCCCTCAGTGCCTCCCTCCATCACTTCCTCTCCCCCTCAATGCCTCCCTCCCTCCATCACTGCCTCTCCCCCTCAGTGCCTCCCTCCATCACTTCCTCTCCCCCTCAATGCCTCCCTCCATCAATCACTGCCTCTCTCCCTCAATGCCTCCCTCCATCAATCACTGCCTCTCTCCCTCAATGCCTTCCTCCACATTCACTGCTTCTCCCCTCAATGCCTCCCTCCATCAATCACTGCCTCCCATCCCACCCTCAATGCCTTGGAGGTCGGTGGCCTGTTGCCATGTGAGGGGATGCCGATGCCAAAATAAACCCAATACTAACCTTCGGTAATATCGAACGCCAGACTGGTATACAGTATTAGGCTCCAGATACCGGTCTCTCAAACCGTTCGTTATTACCGGCAGATTGGTATAAAAGAGGCTGTTAAATTGAGTGGATACTGTACATAAATAGAATTTCAGTGTTTTTTGTTTTGTTAATAGTGGATGTAGGACCTCTGTTCTTATCACATGGAGGGGTGGAACAGCCTGAGCCTGACAGGTAGAAACGCGGTGGAACGAATCTGCCTCGCCCATATAGTTCATTCAAGTGAGGACACATTGTATTAACTACAATTTCCACTACTTTGAACTAATAATGAGGACCAACAAGATAAATTTAATAACTCTATCGTCTCATATCAATGTAGGAAGAATCTGGCTGGAATTCTAGAGTTATTGCCTCAGATTTAATTACCCCTCACAACTGACACCACCACCTGCTCCCCCAGACCCCATCTGTTCTCCTGACAACTTACACCACCTACCTTCCTTACACCAACCCTCACAACTGACACCACCTGCACCCTTGACACCTTATACCACCACCTCCCCTACACCAACCCTCACAACTGACACCACCTGCACCCTTGACACCTTATGCCACCACCTCCCCTACACCAACCCTCACAACTGACACCACCTGCACCCTTGACACCTTATGCCACCACCTCCCCTACACCAACCCTCACAACTGACACCACCTGCACCCTTGACACCTTATACCACCACCTCCCCTACACCAACCCTCACAACTGACACCACCTGCACCCTTGACACCTTATGCCACCACCTCCCCTACACCAACCCTCACAACTGACACCACCTGCACCCTTGACACCTTATGCCACCACCTCCCCTACACCAACCCTCACAACTGACACCACCTGCACCCTTGACACCTTATGCCACCACCTCCCCTACACCAACCCTCACAACTGACACCACCTGCACCCTTGACACCTTATGCCACCACCTCCCCTACACCAACCCTCACAACTGACACCACCTGCACCCTTGACACCTTACGCCACCGCCTCCCCTACACCAACCATCACAACTGACACCACCTGCACCCTTGACACCTTACGCCACCACCTCCCCTACACCAACCATCACAACTGACACCACCTGCACCCTTGACACCTTATGCCACCACCTCCCCTACACCAACCATCACAACTGACACCACCTGCACCCTTGACACCTTATGCCACCATCTCCCCTACACCAACCCTCACAACTGACACCACCTGCACCCTTGACACCTTATGCCACCACCTCCCCTACACCAACCATCACCACCTGCACCCTTGACACCTTATGCCACCACCTCCCCTACACCAACCATCACAACTGAACCACCTATCTCTCTAGACAACTTCCACCACTTGTCTCCTCTGACAACTACTGACACCACTTGCCTCCCACTGCAAAGACTGACACCACTTGCCTCTCCTGACAACCACTGACACAACTTGCCTCCCCTGACACCATTTGGCAACGTCTGACCACCTGACTTCCTTGACAACCACTGATACCACCTGTCTCCAATGATAACCACTGACACCACCTGCCTCCAATGACAACCACTGACACCACCTGTCTCCAGTAACAACCACTGACACCACCTGCCTCCAATGACAACCATTGACACCACCTGCCTCCAATAACAACCACTGACACCACCTGCCTCCAATGACAACCACTGACACCACCTGCCTCCAATGACAACCACTGACACCACCTGCCTCCAATGACAACCACTGACACCACCTGCCTCCAATGACAACCACTGACACCACCTGCCTCCAATGACAACCACTGACACCACCTGTCTCCAATGACAACCACTGACACCACCTGTCTCCAATAACAACCACTGACACCACCTGTCTCCAATGACAACCACTGACACCACCTGCCTCCAATGACATCCACTAACACCACCTGCCTCCAATGACATTCACTGACACCACCTGCCTCCAATAACAACCACCACTGACACCACCTGCCTCCAATGACAACCACTGACACCACCTGTCTCCAATGACAACCACTGACACCACCTGCCTCCAGTGACAACCACTGACACCACCTGCCTCCAATAACAACCACCACTGACACCACCTGCCACGAATGACAACCACTGACACCACCTGTCTCCAATGACAACTACTGACACCACCTGCCTCCAATGACATTCACTGACACCACCTGCCTCCAATAACAACCACTGACACCACCTGCCTCCAATAACAACCACCACTGACACCACCTGCCTCCAATAACAACCACCACTGACACCACCTGCCTCCAATGACAACCACTGACACCACCTGCCTCCAATAACAACCACCACTGACACCACCTGCCTTATGCGGTAAATATTTGTTAAGCTACTGTATATTTATGAGATACAGTATTTTATTCCTTCCATACATTCTTGGAACTCCATATTCATAAAGAACTGTAAAAAACCACTATCGCAGGCCCTCCACATTCTGTGGAGACAAAGCCTAGATACTGGCGTTATTCCTGATATACTAAAAACAGCAGAGATAGCACCACTTCATAAAGGAGGAAATAAGGCAGAGGCAAAAAATTACAGACCGATAGCACTAACATCGTACATCATAAAATTTTTTGAGAGAGTGCTAAGAAGTAAGATCACAAAATACATGGAATCACAGCATCTCCATAACCCCGGACAACATGGTTTCAGAACAGGGCGCTCTTGCCTGTCGCAGTTGCTGGACCACTATGATATGGCATTAGATGCTATGGAAGACAAACAAAACGCTGATGTAATTTACACAGATTTCGCAAAAGCTTTTGATAAATGTGACCATGGTGTTATTGCACATAAAATGCATTCAAAAGGAATTACCGGAAAAATAGGCAGATGGATCTACAATTTCCTGACCAACAGAACCCAATGTGTAATAGTCAACAAAATAACATCCAGCACATCAACCGTAAAGAGCTCAGTCCCCCAGGGTACTGTGCTTGCTCCAGTACTTTTTCTCATCCTCATATCGGACATAGACAAGAACACAACCTTTAGCACTGTATAATCCTTTGCAGATGACACTAGGATCTTCATGAGAGTAGGCAACATAAAGGACATGGCAAACCTCCAGTCAGATGTAGATCAGGTCTTTCTATGGGCTACAGAAAATATTATGGTGTTTAACGAAGATAAGTTCCAGCTCATGCGCTATGGAAAAAATGAAAATATAAAAACGGAAACCACGTACAAAACTCAGGCAAATCATAACATAGAATGAAAAGGCAATGTAAAGGATCTGGGTGTACTCATGTCGGAAGACCTTACCTTTAAAGAACACAATAAAGTAGCCGTCACAACTGCAAGAAAAATTACAGGTTGGATAACAAGAACTTTTTACATTAGAGATGCTATACCGGTGATGACACTTTTCAAAACGCTTGTGCTCTCTAGAGTGGAGTACTGCTGCACAATGACAGCCCCTTTCAAAGCTGGAGAAATTGCTGATCTGGAGAGCGTGCAGAAATCCTTTACTGCTAGAATCCACTCAGTAAAACATCTAAACTATTGGGACCGACTAAAGAGCCTAAAACTGTACTCCCTTGAGCGCAGGCGGGAGAGGTGCATAATAATTTACACGTGGAAAATATTAGCGGGGCTGGTCCCGAACCTGCACACAGAAATAACATCACATGAGACCAGAAGACATGGCAGGATGTGCAGAATACCCCCGTTGAAAAGCAGAGGTGCAACAGGTACTCTGAGAGAGAACTCTATCAACATCAGAGGCCCGAGACTGTTCAACACGCTTCCACTACACATAAGGGGCATAACTGGCCGACCCCTCACAGTGTTCAAGAGAGAACTGGATAAGCACCTCCGAAGGATACCTGATCAACCAGGCTGTGACTCATACGTCAGGCTGCGAGCAGCCGCGTCCAACAGCCTGGTTGATCAGTCCAGCAACCAGGAGGCCTGGTCGACGACCAGGCCGTGGGGACTCTAAGCCCCGGAATCACCTCAAGGTAACCTCAAGGTAAGGTACAGTGGGGCAGGGAAAGTGGTGCTGCCTTATTTTGCTGGGTCGTCTTATGCGCCGAATATAGGTCTAAACCTGAATTACACCTAAATTTTTTGAGTCGACTTATATGCCGGCATATACAGTGTGCATTTTGATTAAAATTATTATTTCTAAACAAGGGATGAATCCTCATAGTTGATTTTTATTAAGTATAATTAGAATTCATTGACTTATTCTTATATGTGTGAAATATTTCCCATAAGTGGGGCAAATGAGCTTGTGCTAGTTTCGGGAAAATTCAGCCACTTGTTTACATTGTTAAGTGAGTTCATTAGGTTGTTTTCGAGGATTTTTGTTTTGTTTTTAAGCCATTAGTGGTGTGTTTTGGCTCGGTGACTTCCCTGGTGAGAAGGTGAAATATCAATGCTCCCTGTGCTTCTTTGAGGATGCTAGGTTCTGGTGCTGGTACCCAGAAGGCCTGTAGAATGCTATGGCTGATGCACGCACATAGATGAGAACCATCTCTGCATATAGTTTTTCAGGGAGCCACCAGAGCTTTCCCAGAAATTTGCATTTTGTTATCATCAATGGTGGTTTGTTTTGGCTGAGTGAAAAATTTGATGTGCTTCATATATATTTTTTTTATTTATTTCAGGTTGTCATGGTTTGCCGTATATGCTGGTTATGTATTAGCACTGGCAGTAATCTGCATTATTGTCCTGCCTCTTGCCAAAGTATTCCAAAATGCTAACCTCGTCCTCCTGTTCATCCTGTTTATTCTCTACGGTTGTTCCTCTATTGTTTTTGCTCTTATGATGACTCCATTCTTCAGTAAAGCAAAGGTAATTTAATACACGTTTTCATCATGAGTCAAGTTCAAACAAGTATAGTACTGTACAGTACACATTAGTGCAAGTAGACATTAGGAATGTTAATATAGACTGAAGAGAGGATTATAGATCTCCTTCTAAGTCTGTTATATTGAAGTGAAATATGAGCTTTGAATGAAAGAACTCTTAAACTCAGGCTATTGATATGAAGTAAGAAATGCATTTGATATATGAAGTTGAGGTAATAGAAAAGTGTGTGATGAAAGATATGAGGGCTGAGAAGACTCCTTGTGTGAGGTGGAGAGGACAGTTATGTATCTGATATCCCTGGGGGGGATATGAGATTAATGTATTCGATCCCCATCGAAGGCGGAAACAAATGGGCAGTTTCTTTCACCCTGATGTGCCTGTTCACCTAGCAGTTGATAGATACCTGGGGTTAGACAGCTGCTACAGGCAGCTTCCTGGGATGTGTAACAAACAGGAGGATTGGTCGAGGACCGGGCCGCGGGGGACGCTAAGCCTCGAAATCACCTCAAGATAACCTCTAGATACCACATCTTTCTGGGGAAACCCCCTTTTGGCTTCCTGAAGCTATACACAGCTGTATAGCTTTGGCTGTGTTCGCTTACTCTTAGATCTGGCATAGCAATCCCAGTACCTGGGTGTCCTTCATGGTCTATGCTTCGGACCCTGGAACTGCCGTGCTGGTTCAGTGGTCCTGTGAATATCATCCCCGAATCTGCTCTTGCCACTTGCGAGTTTCAGGGTTTCTCGTTGTCTATGTCACGTGATGACGATCATTCACTCAGTCTCTATCATGCTTCCTATTGTTGTGGTGACACCTTCAACCCTGAGTCCTGTACAATTTGTGCTCCACATGTGGCTCTTTCTGGGGAGAGCCCCGTCTATCGGCTCCCTGAAGTATCCGAACTAATATGTGCTATATTAGTTTGGGGTCACAAGGAGTTCTTAAGCCTACCGGGAACCACGAGCCAGAACCTGGTTCCCTCAGAGAGGTGCAGGGCACAATGGGGTATTAGCACTTTACATTTAAAGTACAGTATGTCATATTCTGCCATCAACCGGGTTGGATACCAAAGAATGATAGGTGAACCAAAACAAACAACTAGCTGGTAAGTTGCTACCTACAGCCAGAAAAACAAAGAAACTCCTGTAGAAAACTCTGGCTGCCCACCGTCCCAGTTCTCATCGTGATGTGCTAGCGAGCCATTCAATCACCTCTAGCCTCAAGTTCTTGTTCTGGATTTTGCCCTGTGTGGCTGTACCTGCTGTGTGTGTGGTGTGGAGGCCAGGTGTTCTTGTACTTAGAGCTGCATGTGCCTAGAGCACACTTACCTGCTTGATGGGGGTTGATACTTGGTTGATACCTGGTTGATGGGGGTTCTGGGAGTTCTTCTACTCCCCAAACCCGGCCCAAGGCCAGGCTTGACTTATGAGAGTTTGGTCCACCAGGCTGTTGCTTGGAACTGCCCGCAGGCCCAACCAGGCAGCCCACCACAGCCCAGTTGGTCTGGCAATTCTTTTTTGAAAACAATCTAGTTTTCTCTTGAAGGTGTTCATGGTTGGGTTCTGGGAGTACTTCTACTCCCCAAGCCCGGCCCAAGGCCAGGCTTGACTTGTGAGAGCTTGGTCAACCAGGCTGTTACTTGGAGTGGCCTGCAGGTCCAACCAGGCAGCCCACCACTGCCTGGTTGGTCCGGCACTTCTTGAAGAAAACTATCTAGTTTTCTCTTGATGATGTCCATGGTTGTTCACACAGTATTTCATATAATCGCTGGGAGGATGTTGAACAACTGTGGACCTCTGATGTTTATATGGTGTTCTCTGATTGTGCTTATGGCACCCCTGCTCTTCACTGGTTCCATTCTGCATTTTCTTCCATATTGTTCACTCCAGTATGTTGTTATTTTACTGTGTAGATTCGGGACCGGGCCCTCCAGTATTTTCCACAAGTATATTATTTGATATCTCTCTTGTCTCCTTTCTAGTGAGTACATTTGGAGAGCTTTGACACTTGCCTAGGGGCTTCATAAGTACTACGCTTGTGTGTCAGGGTTCTCTTCCCTGGCCGTTCAAGACTCACTCTCCATTTGAGGGTTTCGTTGCTTGACGTCTTTGCCCTTGGGGCGAGCCGGGAGTCTGGGACTTTTCATCTTGCCCTGGGTAGGGGATGTTATTGCCGGGGAAGGGGGAAGGGCACACTGCGGCTGGGGTAGTTTGCTTAATACCTATGCGACAGGACATTACTCTTCGGCGGCTAGTTTGCTTGAGGTGTGGTTTTGAAGGCTTGTTCTTCTTTCATTTTATTTTTTTTTTCCCTCTGAGTGCAGAGGAGGTCTGCTTAATTGCTTATTAAGTCCACCTAGGTTATGGTGACTCTCCTCCATTGCCCCTGAGGTTTCACCACTGTTTCTGGTTGTCAGTTTCCCTGCTTCAAAGCAGGAGGGTCTTCCAACTTAACTGGCCCCAGTGGGCTTTCCATAGGGCTGTCGTACCCTGCGAGCCTTGGAAAACTCCCGTGGGCTCGGTTAGTAATATGGATCCAACTGTATCCTCTCTGGATTTGTGCAATGTTAAGGTTGTTTGTCACCCTTGCCTCAGGGAGACGATCACCCATACTTCATTCAGCCATTCTTGGAGTATCTCTTTGCAGAGATAAACCGATACGCTCTGCAACTCATTGCCTCAAGAATTTTACCTACCTCTCGAATGATACCTTGAAAGACATGCATATTGAGGAAATGTATGTGTTTTTAGCGTTGTGCATGATGATGAAGCATGCAGAAAAACATGGGATCGAGGATTATTGGAACAAAGACTGCCTTGTTCAACAGGTACATGTCACGTGATAGATTCCTGCTGCTTCTCAGGTTCCTCCTCTTTGAGTGCACTGCTAATGAAGACAGACACGACAGACTGTGGAAAGTGCGGAAGGTACTTAGTGATTTGAGAGGAAAGTTCCATGACTGTTTTGTACCAGTACAGAATGTCGTGATTGATAAATTGCTAGTTCTCTTCAAGGGAAGACTGGCAGTCAAGCAGTATATTCCATCAAAGCGGCACCAGTTTGGACTCAAGTTTTTCGTGCTATATGACTGCAAAACTGGTATTGTCATGGACATGATATTGTATTCTGGTAAGGACGTTGACATACCAGGTCAAGATCCACACAGGTTCTCGGAAGTGTCATGAAACACTCATGGAACCATGGCTGAACAAGGGGCATATCCTCTACACAGACCATTACTATACCAGCCCCTTGCTGACCAGATTCCTCCTTGACCACAACAACGGTGTATGTGGCACTGTCAAGACACATAAGAGGGAAATGGCAGTGTTTGGTGTTGGTATTGCAGTGGGTGAATGCCAGCTGAAAATGTGTGATAAAATCTTATCTGTGCTCTGGAGAGACAAAAGCAAGGTGAATATGTTGTCAACTATTCACACTGGCACAAAGTTGGACAGTGGCAAAGTCAACTTTGTAATGGGGGGGAAAATGTATAAACCTGATTGTTTCATTGACAATAATATAAATATGCGTTTAGTAGATAAGTGTGACATGATGGCTGGTGTCGTCAAGTGCGTGAGAAAATATGTGAAGTGGACCAAGAAATTGGGTTTCCACTTTGTTGATATTACAGTGCTGAACTGTTTCAACACGTATCTTGTGAAATCTGGCAAGAGACCACCTATCTGTACATTTAGAGAGGTGGGTACATTTGCTGTAGTGTTGCAGATGCTGGTAAAATATGGGGTGGAGTGCAGTGTTGTGCCGCGTGGGGTGCCAGCAACAATGCCTCATGCACTTCTTGACAGACTTAGGTGTAAAGAGTACCTTGCTGTACTTAAGCTAGATTATATGCCAAGCATAGGGAACACGTGACAAGGGCAAACATTCCTTTGTTATATGCAAGAGCACACAACGTAAGGAACAGAGGTGAAGATCCATCAGTACTTATTACATCACTTACTGGAGTTGAGTGATATAATACAGCTGCAGACACCAGGCATTGTTGCACTCACAGAGATGAAGCTTGAAGATGATATTTTCAATGAGGTCATATTCCCAAGGGGCTACTCAGTTTGGAGACGGGACAGAAAAATTAGGAAAGGCAGTGGCGTTGCTGTGCTGGATAAAGAACACTTAAAGATAAACGAAATAATGACTGCCAATCCATAAGAAGTTGACATAATAGCACTAGAGATCTGCAATCAGGATGATAAACTAATGATCATAAATGCATATAGTCCAGCACCATGCAACACATTGACAAAGTAGGAGCTGGATAATAAACAAGAGGATCTTATAACAATAATGAAAGACTTCATAGCGAGAGCGGATAAAGATATATCTGGACTGTTGGTAGTTGGTGACTTGAATTTGAAATCCATAGACTGGGAGGCATATCCCGCCAAACACACACCGAAACTACGACGTTGGTACAACGTTCGAACAAGTTTTAACACCTCCTAACCAGTTATAACAACCAATATAGCAAGTTGTAACAACGTTCTAATACGTCATAAACACGTTAAGCCAAGATGTAACAACTTTATTACAAGTTGTAACAAGCGGAAAATAGAGACAGTTACGGTTTGTGTTTACAGGGATAAAGCTTGACCAGAGGACTATTGGACCTGTTGATTCGTAAACCTCATCCTGGAAACATTCATATATCAACATGTTAAACAAGCTACAAGGATGAGGGAAGGGGACGTTCCCTCCATGCTAGATTTAATATTTATCAGGAAAAATGAAGAGTTATTTGACATTTAGTATTTTCCTCCCTTGAGTAAAAGTGACCATGTCTTTTTGGAAATAAAGTACGCAATGCATTATACAGTAATCTGGAAGACAATAAGGAGGTTGAAGCAGTTGAAAAACCTCATTTCAGGAGAGGACATTATGGGGGAACAGAATTTTTTTTAGGAATTTGCCCGGAATTTGTTAGTCATTTCCTAACAGCAAAAAAGACTTGCTGTTAGGAAATGAAGTAAATAAGATATATGTCAAGTTTTGTGAAATATATGATAAAAGAACAACAAAATTTATACGTCCTATGTTGTAAATTACGAAGGTCGGTCAAAAAAAAAGGTCTCCAAAAACCCCGGGCCCGAATGTCCACCCAAGACATGTTGCCAAAGACGGCAGCTAAAGCAGCAAATTTACGAACGTCATGGGCCCGGGGGAAAAAATGCAGGCTGGCTACACTTAATAACCCTGCGGATGACCTGAGAGACCCGAGCCCGGGAACAGGGAAGAAGGGAAAGCAGATCAACCCAGAGCGCATCCCTGGCAACCAAAGCCGTGGTGCGCAAATAACGGCGGAGAGCCGCAACCAGACACAACACATGATGCACATGACTAGTTGTAGCTGATGTGTGGAAAAAGGCTAACATAGTTCCAATCTACAAAAGTGGAAGCAGGGAAGACCCCCTTAATTATAGATCGGTATCATTGACAAGTGTAATAGTCAAAATATTGGAAAAAATAATTAAAACTAAATGGGTAGAACACCTGGAGAGAAATGATATAATATCAGACAGACAGTATGGTTTTCGATCTGGAAGATCCTGTGTATTGAATTTACTCAGTTTCTATGATTGAGCAACAGAGATATTACAGGAAAGAGATGGTTGGGTTGACTGCATCTATCTGGACCTAAAAAAGGCTTTCAACGGAGTTCCACATAAGAGGTTGTTCTGGAAACTGGAAAATATTGGAGGAGTGACAGGTACGCTTCTAACATGGATGAAAAATTTTCTGACTGATAGAAAAATGAGGGCAGTAATCAGAGGCAATGTATCGGACTGGAGAAATGTCACAAGTGGAGTACCACAGGGATCAGTTCTTGCACCAGTGATGTTTATTGTTTACATAAATGATCTACCAGTTGGTATACAGAATTATATGAACATGTTTGCTGATGATGCTAAGATAATAGGAAGGATAAGAAACTTAGATGATTGTCATGCCCTTCAAGATGACCTGAACAAAATATGTATATGGAGCACCACTTGGCAAATGGAATTTAATGTTAATAAATGCCATTTTATGGAATGTGGAATAGGAGAACATAGACCTCACACAACCTATATATTATGTGAGAAATCTTTAAAGAATTCTGATAAAGAAAGAGATCTAGGGGTGGTTCTAGATAGAAAACTATCACCTGAGAACCACATAAAGAATATTGTGCGAGGAGCCTATGCCACGCTTTCTAACTTCAGAATTGCTTTTAAATACATGGATGGCGATATACTAAAGAAATTGTTCATGACTTTTGTTAGGCCAAAGCTAGAGTATGCAGCGGTTGTGTGGTGCCCATATCTTAAGAAGCACATGAACAAACTGGAAAAGGTGCAAAGACATGCTACTAAGTGGCTCCCAGAACTGAAGGGCAAGAGCTACGAGGAGAGGTTAGAGGCATTAAATATGCCAAAACTAGAAGACAGAAGAAAAGAGGTGATATGATCACTACATACAAAATAGTAACAGGAATTGATAAAATTGATAGGGAAGATTTCCTGAGACCTGGAACTTCAAGAACAAGAGGTCATAGATTTAAACTAGCTAAACACAGATGCCGAAGAAATATAAGAAAATTCACCTTCGCAAATAGAGTGGTAGACGGTTGGAACAAGTTAAGTGAGAAGGTGGTGGAGGCCAAGATCGTCAGTAGTTTCAAAGCGTTATATGACAAAGAGTGCTGGGAAGACGGGACACCACGAGCGTAGCTCTCATCCTGTAACTACACTTAGGTAATTACACTTAGGTAATTACACAGAAACACAGAGTGCACCACACCACAAACACAGAGTGCACCACTAGTGATGCTGCTGGTATATTACTTGGCTCGACTGTGTTGTGGCACGGTTGTGTGTCTGCTCTGCAGGTGAGATTATCCTGTCTAGCGCCTCTGTCAGCCAGGTGTTTGTTCTCGACTTTTGGTGGGGTGCTTGCCTAGTTGTCCTTGCGGGGGTTGAGCTCTGGCTCTATGGTCGGTCCCACCTCTCTCCTGTCGGTTAACTGGTGTGCAGTTTCCAGTGCCTCCTGGGCTCTGTCTTATCTACGTTTGCTCCTGTGGGTGGAGTCTGCCTCCACCACATCGCTTCCTAGTGCATTCCGCTTCCTATCTCCTCTGACATTGATCAGGTTTTTTTCATGTCTGTGGCTCATTTGGGTACTCAGCTTCCTCCTGTGTCTCTTTGTGCATGTGCCATCCTTGGTCACTGCTCCATCCTTGTTTACTCTGTTATTTCCCCGCTTGGCAGGGTTGCGTCGATGGCTCGTAACAGGGGTGTTAGGTGTTGCGTGTTTTGTTTGGACACCTTGTGTGAGTCTTCAGTGACTTTCCTTTGTCCGCGTATCTTGTTCTTTCTTGTACTGTGGGGCTCTGCCCCGTATTTCGGGGCTTTTGGTTTCGTTTGTCGGCACCTGGATCTTTTCCTTACCTTTGGACACTCCTTCGTTCCCTTGGTCCTTGTTTGTGTCCTTCATTGCTTGATTCTGATCTCTGGACACTCATTCCTTGCCTATCTTCTTGCCTATCTGGTTGTGGACTTTTGGTCCACTGCTCCTGCCTTACTGGTTCTTTTTCTTGGGACAGGTAGCTGGGTTCTGGTCCTGGCTCCGGCTTTTCTTTGTTCCTGTTCCGGAACGTATTTGCTCTCCTGCGGTTCACGTCCTGCGTAATTCTCCTCATGGATGCCTCGGGGACGCATGCGTCATTCTTCCCTGCTGGAGCTGGTTATGCTGCTCCTTTGGGTTGCGGGGTCACTGTTTTTCGATTCGCGTTTTGCACTTTTGTTCGTGTTACTCATTTTCCTCATTGGCCTTTACCTGGGCCCTGGCTCCTTGGTGTTTGGCCTTGGACCTTCAGGGGTCTTGGGGGGGTGGGGGGTTCCTCCCGGACGGGGCGTTTCTGCTTGCCCTGGTTGGTTCTTTTTCGGCTCACTGGGATTGGGTTCCTTTTTTCCCTGGCGGCTGTTCCTTTTGGTTTTTGCCTGCCTTGGCAAGACTTGCTACTTTCCTCAGTTCCAGTCAGGTGGGTCTTCCCGCGGCTCCGCCCCTTTTTTGCTGCCTTTCCCATGGACTCTAACTTTTCTTGAAGGGCGGAGGGCTTGGATGACGACTCTGCCCCGGTGCCTCTGTTGTTGGTTCCCGGGGCTGTGGGGGATGCCTGCTAGCAGTTCTGGGGCTGTTTGCCCCTGCCTGGATTTTCTGCTTTTGGGCGGTGTTTTCGCCCATCCAGTCTGCTTGCTTCCCACTTTTGCTGACGTGTTTTTGTATCTTTTGTGTCGGTCACGGCCCCCCTGTTCTGGTGGCCATTTTCTTCTGCCGGTTTCCTGGCGTGGCCACCAGAGCGGGGTTGCGGTTTGTTTACATGCGCCTGGGTGTGCAAGCGAGCGTCTTGGGTGAGTTTTTCACTTCATTCAGGGGTTTTTATTCTTCTGTTGTCATTTCTTTGCTTTTCTGGTGTTTTCTGCTCATCTTCTGTTCATCTGGGAACGTTTGGATGTTGATTTTTACACCGGGTTTTCCATTTTGTCTGTTTTGGATCTGGGCCCTAGGGTTTGGCCTCAGTGTCTCTGTCTGTTTATGTTTGCTCCCACACCTTGTCCCTCGGTTTTCGGTCTGTTTTGGCCATTTCCCTGGGGGTTCTGTCTGGGGGCTGTGCTTTGCCTTTCTGTGGTGTATCTCCGCCAGCAAATGTGGTGGTATGGGCTCCCCCGGGTTCAATTCCGGGTTACTTTGGGTTCTTTAGTTTCGTTCCGAAGGTTTCTTCCTCTTGGGCCCCCCTTTGTGAGTTCAGGGGGCTTTGTTTCCTAGTGTGTGACCCGGTTCTGCCTTATGGGATTCCGGGGTTTTCCTGGCTTGCTGGCTGATCTTTTTGGGTCTTGGCACGTGTTGTGATCGTGTCGTGGCTTTGGGTTTTGTTGTCGAGGTGGGCCTTTTGATGCAGTTTTGTGCCTTCTTTGCCTGGCCGGCATGGTGCTCTCTGCCCACTGGTCGGCGGCATTTTTTGTTTGTTTTTGTTTTTCACGTGTATGTGTATGTGTACACATGTACATGTGTACACTTGTAATTACCTAAGTGTAATTATCTAAGTGTAGTTACAGGATGAGAGCTACGCTCGTGGTGTCCCATCTTCACAGCACTCTTTGTCATATAACGCTTTGAAACTACTGACGGTCTTGGCCTCCACCACCTTCTCACCTAACTTGTTCCAACTGTCTACCACTCTGTTTGCGAAAGTGAATTTTCTTATATTTCTTCGGCATCTGTGTTTAGCTAGTTTATATCTATGACCTCTTGTTCTTAAAGTTCCAGGTCTCAGGAAATCTTCCCTATCAATTTTATCAATTCCTGTTACTATTTTGTATGTAGTCATCATATCACCTCGTTTTCTTCTGTCTTCTAGTTTTGGCATATTTAATGCCTCTAACCTCTCCTCGTAGCTCTTGCCCTTCAGTTCTGGGAGCCACTTAGTAGCATGTCTTTGCACCTTTTCTAGTTTGTTGATGTGTTTCTTAAGATATGGGCACCACACAACCGCTGCATATTCTAGCTTTGGCCTAACAAAAGTCGTGAACAATTTCTTTAGTATATCGCCATTCATGTATTTAAAAGCAATTCTGAAGTTAGAAAGCGTGGCATAGGTTCCTCGCACAATATTCTTTATGTGGTCCTCAGGTGATAGTTTTCTATCTGGAACCACCCCTAGATCTCTTTCTTTATCGGAATTCTTTAAAGATTTCTCACATAATATATAGGTTGTGTGGGGTCTATGTTCTCCAATTCCATATTCCATAACATGGCATTTATTAACATTAAATTCCATTTGCCAAGTGGTACTCCATATACTTATTTTGTCCAGGTCATCTTGAAGGGCATGACAATCATCTACGTTTCTTATCCTTCCTATTATCTTAGCATCATCAGCAAACATGTTCATATAATTCTGTATACCAACTGGTAGATCATTTATGTAGACAATAAATATCACTAGTGCAAGAACTGAGCCCTGAGCCACTTGTGACATTTCTCCAGTTTGATACATTGCCTCTGATTACTGCCCCTCATTTTTCTATATCAGAAAATTTTTCATCTATGTTAGAAGCTTACCTGTCACTCCTCCAATATTTTCCAGTTTCCAGAACAACCTCTTATGTGGAACTCTGTTGAAAGCCTTTTTTTAGGTCCAGATAGATGCAGTCAACCCAACCATCTCTATCCTGTAATATCTCTGTTGCTCGATCATAGAAACTGAGTAAATTCGATACACAGGATCTTCCAGATCGAAAACCATACTGTCTGTCTGATATTATATCATTTCTTTCCAGGTGTTCTACCCATTTAGTTTTGATTAGTTTTCCAATACTTTCACTATTACACTAGTCAGTGATACAAGTCTATAATTGAGGGGGTCTTCCCTGCTGCCACTTTTTGTAGATTGGAACTATGTTAGCCTGTTTCCACACGTCTGCTACAACTCCTGTACACAGGGATGCCTGAAAGATCAGGTGAAGTGGAATGCTGAGCTCAGATGCACATTCTCTCAGAATCCATGGTGAAACTCCATCTGGGCCATATGCTTTATTCGTACTGAGCTCCTTTAGCATATTTTCCACTTCATCTCTAGACACCTCTATACGCTTTGTTTTTCTGTGGAATTCTTAGTGTGTCTGGTTTCTGAAGATCTCATTTTGTACAAACACGCTTTGGAACTTTTCGTTTAATGTTTCAGACATTTCCTTTTCATTTGCCGTGTATCTGTCCCCCATTTTTAACCTTTGAATATTATCCTTTACCTGCAGTTTACTTTTAATGTATTTATAGAAAAGGCCTGGATCTGATTTACATTTGTCTGCTATACCGTTCTCAAAGTCCCTCTCTGCCTCTCTCCTTACTGACGTGTAGTTGTTTCTTGCATCTTTGTATCGCTGGTATGTTTGGGGGTTTGGCCTCTTTCTATAATGATTCCACGCTTGTGTCTTTTGATCTCTGGCCCTCTCGCAATTTCTGTTGAACCAACCCTGTTTCCTAGGTCTGCATGTTTGTTTTGCTATGAATGTTTGTGTGCCTTCATCATATATTGTGCAAAATTTGGCATACATCTCATTCACTTCCTTGCCTAGCAACAAGTCTGTCCAATTATACCCAAGAAAAAAATGTCTAAGTTCTCCATAGCGTCCTCTCTTGAAATCGAGTTTAACAACTGTTTCACTGTCCCCATTCTCTACTAGATTATGTCGCATAGCGTATTTGATGTCCAAGAGGACGTGATCACTCTTTCCCAAGGGAGGAAGGTACTGGATGTCAAATACCTCCTCTTCTTTCCTGGTGTTGCATGTGCACATGTGTGTATGTGCATGTGCATACCCACGTGTGTGTGTAATACACCTTGTGTGTATTTATATTTATATAATTTTTCTTTCGGAAAGGGCTCTGTTCCCTTCGCTGTTGACGGGGCGCTGGGGGAGCAGCTTGCACTGTTGACTCTCGCTTGGTCTCGCAGTTAGTGGCATTTTTGGTAGTCTTCCGGCCTCTGGTGGCAGCGGATGGCGTCTCCCTCTTTGGGGGGTTCGGGGCTGGCGGGGTGGACTTCTTCCTCTGTGCTTCATCATGTCATATTAGTGGGTGCGTTGGACGTGATCGGTCCGCCCCATCCTTCCGGAGTTCCTGTCTGTTCCATGCAGACACGGGCCTGGCGGATCTCCGGTTCTTCTGGACTTGTTCAGTCTGCGCCCTGGATTCTATACCCTCATCGGTGGACTGTTGCCTCCGGTCCGGCTTCTGTTGGGGCCAGGTGCCTGGATGGTGGCCCTAGACCTCTAGGTCACTTCTTGGCACGTTCCTCTCCAGGTTTCCGAGACTGGCACAGTTGGTGGTGGGGCTTCAGGCTTGCCACTTTTGTTGCCTTCCCTAGTTTGTAATTGGTACTTGGTGTATTTATGCATCTTTACCGGATATTGGTGCCCTGTCTGGGTCTGCTTGGGATTCGGTGTCTGGCCTACCTCGACGAGTCGCTGGTGTGGGCTCCCAGTCGGTCCGCTTGTCTGCTCGCCAGGGGTGTGGTTTTTTCCAGATTGCCAGGTTCAGTTTCCTGGTGATCTGGAGGCCCTTCCATCTGTTTCCGTCCCGGGTTCGAACCTGGCTGGGTCTTGTTTAGGGCTTTAGGGCCGCTCCTTGTCTTTCCCTCCAGAAGTGTTGCTGCGGCTGTGGTCCCGCCTTCGGCTGTTCATGAGGGGGTCCTGGGTTACTCGGCAGATGCTCGAGCGGTTGTGTGGGAGTCTGAACTTCGACGTGCTGGTCTGCCCGCAGGGTCGAGTTTGGCTTCGGTGTCTGTTTGGTTCCTTCGGAGACTCCCCCTTCCGCCTCTCTTGCAGTCGTTGGGTTCATCCTCCGGGGATCTTGTGTTGGTACTGTGTCACCAGTTTCCTCTTTGGGGTTTTCGTGGTTCCGTGCCTTGGCACCTCCCCGAGCCTTCGTTTGATGTGTTCACGGATGGGTCATCTCTCGGCTGGGGCTTTGTGACCAGTGCTCACCAGGTCGGCCGGGGATGGTGGGGTCTGTCCGTCTGTCGGGCTCACAGCACAGTTCGGGAGTTCGTGGCTGTCTGGTTTGTGCTTCAGAGGGTTCGGGTCACTCGGTGCTCTACCATCCAGCTCCATTCGGACTGTTCTCTGGCGGTTCTTTGCCGGAACCACAGGGTTTCTCTTAGGTGTTTGACCTTTGGGGTTGATCCCTTCAAGTTGCTCGTTTGCTGGATTCTCGGGGTTTGGCTAACTGTGAGGTTCATGTCCAGGGTGTGTCCTATGTCCTGGTGGACAGCCTGTCTCGGTTCATTCCTCTGTTCGCGAATTGGCCAATCGTTACCGACTCGTTTCGTTGGCTTTGCCGGACGTATGGACTCCTGACCATGGACATCTTCGCATCGGCGTGGTCTATATGTCGATCATTCTATGTGGCGCCCTTACCCGCCTGCGAGGCGTTCACGGTTGATGCCTTTCGGCAGGACTGGTCGAGGTGGGGGTACCCGTTCCTCTTCTCCTGGTCCAGCTCTTGCTTCGGGTTCTGGCTCGGTTGAAGTCCATTCCCAAGGAGAATAAGCCTCATGGTCCTTTGGTGGCCGGCCCAGCTTTATTTTCAGACACTGCTTGATAGGTGTCCGAACCCGGGGCGTTTTCCTGCGGCTCTGCCTCTTTTGGTAGGTCGGACGGGTCCTGTACGTGACTTGTTCGGCCTTCTCGGCTTTTCGCGTCTGGTATTTTGACGCGGGGTATCACCATCTCTATGGTGATCAGGTGGCTTCGTTGATGGTGTCCCACCTGCGAGCTTCGTCTCGGCGACAGTATGATGTTCCTGGTGTTTCTATGCACCCTTTTCTTGCTCTTCGTAGGTTGTCTTCTCTTTCGCATCAGGTTGTCTTATCCTTTCTTGGGTTTTCAGGACTACAGTTATTTGATGTTTCTTACTGTCGCCTCGTTTTGTGCAGCGCTGGCGGAGCCGCTCCGGCTCCGGCGTTCGGGGTGGACGTCACATCTACCTCATTCCGTATGCTTTCTCGTGTTTTGTTTCACCTCCGGACTGCTCATGCGTCGCCTGAGCCGTCCTGGTCCTTGATCAGGGTGCCCTCTTCTTCTCAGTTTGTGGTAGCCCCTTCGGTTCAAGTTTGGTTTTCATAGATCATATTTTGTTGCCATGGGCTTCTGTGGGTCGGGTTGGGGAGCTTCTGGCTCTTCCAGTGCAGAGGTTTCTGCTCTTTGGTACTGGTGGTAGGTTTGTACGTTTGCAGCCTTTCTCAGTCCTTCTGGCAATGGTCGAGACAGCTGCTTTCCGGAGGGGTCCTTGGATTATTGAGGCTTGATTGGTTCGGCCGAGGGTGCATCCTGTGTTGTCCAGTTGCGTTTTTTTGCGCTTACCTGCGTACCGTGTCTGGGGATGCGCTTTGGGTTGATCCGGTTCCCCTCGTTCCCTGTTTTAGGGCTCTGGTCTCTCAGGTCGTCCGCAGAGATTTTAGGTCTTCCAGCCTACGGTCTATCCTTGCGCCCGTGCTGTTCAGACGTTTGCAGCTTTCGCTGCTGTGTTGTTGATGTCTAGGGTTCATTTTGGGCACGAGGATTTGAGGGTCGCACAGGTTCCTGGCTACCCGTTCTTTATGCACGCGTCTGCTCCTGTGCGTTTCTTGTTGCCTTGGGTCGCAGGTTGCAGCCTGTTGTCTCGCCTTCGCGTTGCGGAGTTTGTGGCGGCCGCCTCCTGGGTCAGCCCTTTCTTTCCCTTCTCTTTGGGTATGAAGCTCCAGGGAGCCGTTGGAGCTCCCCACAGAAAACCAGCGTTGAATGTAATAAAACGCCATTTGCTGGGTGAGCCCCGGAGGCTCCCTGGCAACTCTCCCTCCCACCAGTTGGCGTTTTTTTTGCGTTGGTTGAAGCTTAGCTTCCGAACTGATGCTAGGCAGCCGGCGCGGTGAGGTCCGGGGCTCCCCACTTCCCCTCTCGGGGCGTGGAGGGCTGCGTGGATGATTGGCGTGGCAGTAAAGTGTGATGTTTGCTTGTTTCCTTGGGATTGTAGGGAGTTTCTACCTCTGTTCGGTTTTTTGTTTTAGTTTTTTACCATGTGGGATTTGTTTTGTTATGTCTACGTTTCTGGGTGCCTAACCCCGGTCGATGGTAGATAAGGAAAACCCCAACCACAAGGGGGTTTTCCAGGGCCATTGCTCCCTGAAACCTCTCTGAAGGGGCCAGGTTCTGGCGCTGGTCCCTGGTAGGTCTGAACTCCTTAGCTAATATCCCAGTTTAACACTTTCGCGCTCTCGGCACTCAAAAAAAAAAATACCCCAGATGCTTTCGGCACTTCGCGCGCCTACGCGGTAAGACCGAAAAAGTGTACACTCTTTTGACTGTCCTGACAATAATTGAAGGCGCACGTATTTAAATTTGGTATCACTGTGTTCGCAATGAAATTGTCTATAAGAGCATACCTATAAAATGCCGCCCAAGCATAAGGAGTATCAACACCAAATAAAAAACTATGCAGATCACTCGCCGAGAGCGCCAAACAGCAACAAAATGTTTCCACTCTCTTAATGGTTGCGAAGCCTACAGTTGTCCTACATCACTAATTTTGGTATCATTGGAATCGCAATAAAATTCTCTACACGGACATATGCATATGAATGTTTAATATAGGTAATTGCCCACCCGCAAGAGTGTGTGAAGTGGAGAGTAGTTAGCCGCGAGCGCACTGGCGAAAACACAAGGGGGAAATCATGCTTGGAAAGTTTATACGTTTCCTGACCCTACTTTTCTATGTACGTATTTCTTTTTTTATACCAATGTGTTCGCAATAAAATTTTTTATAAGATGAACTGTATAACATTTGTACAAAGCATGTGTAAGAGAAGCGCCAAATATAGAACCACGTCGCTCAGTATGCGTTTGCGGCAGAAACGAACGCATTGTTTTCGTTCGTTTGATTTTGTCATGTTTATACTTGTTGAAACATTTTATAATTTGTATGACAGTGATCGCAGTAAAATTCCCTACACAGACATATACATAACATACAAATATTTCCCACGTGTTGGATATATCAACGGCTAAAGGGAACCCACTGCCACACGCTCGCCACACCCCCAAACATACTTTGTGTATTTTTTTTTTTTACTCATAGAAGTTTATGTGATATAATATTCATTCTGGTACCAAAACATTCGCAAATAAATTCTCTACAAAACAAAAGTATCTCCATCCATTTCGGTTAAAAAATGGAATTTATAGAAATATTTTTTCGATGGACGAGAAAAGTAGGCTGTTATGCGGAATCGTAAGAAAAAACGGCGACGAGTTATCTCTAATCTAAAGCGCGAAAGTGTTAATATAACATACATTAGCCCGATAAGCTTCAGGGAGCCTCCAGGGCTCACCCTGAAAATGGCGTTTCATTACATTCAACGCTGGTTTTTTGCAGCAATATTATTCAATAGTGTGTAGTGTGATATATTTATATAATAAAATGTGTGAACCATCACTATACCCAAAAGTATGGTGTGCATATACTGTTTGTGATTCAATTATTATGTTCATAAAACAATAAACAAATAGTTTTTCTGTTATTACACACTATACACACATTATATATACAAGTATCTGCATGTTTTGTTCACCATAGCAAACCACTAAGTTGGTAGGGTGCAACAAGAGTGGGCTGCCACACCTAGCCAACCCTCCCTCCGTCCTTCAACACCTTACTCACCAACATTCCTCCTCCCACAAAACTGTTTGTGGTTTTATTACACTATATACATACATTATATATAAGTATCTACATGTTTTGTTCACCATAACTGTACAACTAAGCTGATATGGTGTCCAAACAACAAAGTGGCCACAAAAAACTGCATAGCAAGTCACACACCAGGTAACAGATGACACCCTCACTCCCTCCCTCACCAACATCTTCACCAAAATGGCTACTCCCAACACATTTTTTTTGCTGTTATTACACTCTATACACACATTATATATAAGTATCTACATTTGTGTTCACCATAGTGAACCACTAAGCTGGTATGGTGAGTCAAGACAATAACTGGTTGCCACATACTGTCGGCAGACAACACCACCTCTCTCTCCCTCCTCACCAAGATTACTCCTCCCACCATACTACACATGTCGCTAATTCTCACCACAATCATGCCATTATTAGAATCCTGGTCACTAAACCCTGTAAATGAATAATTTTCCACAAGTTTATTTTGTAAAGGAACATGATAAGTCCTTTGAAGATTCTTAGATGGATGAAACAATGACAGTGTGCTATGGCTAGTGCTGTGAACATCTTGAACAGCATTGTGTTCACTGATATCTGAACATTGTACACAGTCTTTACCACATTCAGTCTCTTGTGTAATACTATCATGGCTAAATAATACCAGGTACATATATATTTTGAAATTTTTAGGCGATGTTGTGGTCACCAGCTAAACAACAGTGCTGTTAGTTCATGCTGCATGTGCCGGTCTTGTTTGCTCACTCAGTACCGAGACTCTTACACCCGGGAATTGCCCACAATTTTTTTTTTTTTAAATGGCGTCTGTTTACAAGAGCCCTGAGGAAGTTGATGTGTTCCCCGTGTAGCCACGGGACTTTTAAATCTTACGTGGTACTCTCAATCATTCATAGCTGTGGTGCGCCATCCCACAATAGTTACTCACCCCGGCTATGTATGTATTGCGCCCTTTAAGGGTTAAGTCAGTGCAGCGCAGTGGTTAAACATAAACTGTAAACAGTTAATCATATATATATGAGTATTATGCACATATATATATGAGTATTATGCACATATATTTATGAAACAATAGCACTATTCTTTTTTTTCAGGTGGCAGGAATTGTGGGAAACTTGATGCAAGTTGCTTTGAGCTTGTTGTTTTACCTGCAGGTGTATCTAGAGGATGATATTAGTCCAGGAGTGTTTTGGATTCTTGGAATCTTTTCTCCTTGTGCCTTTTCTTTTGCCCTTGATAAGGTAAATGTAACAATAATTATAATCAATAGCTTCTGCTCACATAATTGTGAATATATGAAAATTATTATTGTATTTATGCCATTCTTGTCCTAAAAAAGCATATACATAATGTTTACAAGTAATGAATATATATTTCTAAATGATCTGTTATTTTTAGGTGATCCTGTTTGACTACTCTTCTGGGGGCTTGGATTTCGATAAACTATGGATTGGACCAGGTCTACCCTTTGCTGGAAGTCTTATTATGATTTCCATTGACATATTCCTCTACCTCTTTTTGGCATATTATTTGGATAATGTTATCCCAAGTGAGTCATCAATTTATTGTTACTTATAACATGCATGCTAGATCAAGTTATTAATTTATCATCAATATTTCTAAAGGAGGGGGAGGGGGCCCTTTTGGCTCTCTGAAGCTATTATGCCATACTACTACTAGATGCCAACATTCACGGAATTAGTTTAGGCCTACTGTGGACCGTGAGACAGAATTTGCCCCCCCCCCTTCCTCTCTAGAGAAGTGCAGGGAGCATTGGCATGTATGTTACAATTTCTATGAACTTACTCGTGTCTTCCACCCACTAGGGAAGGCACCCAGAAACTCGGTGAGACAAAACAGGCCACTGCTGGTTAGAAGCGAGACTGCCGCCTCAAAATCGACAAAGTAACTCTCTCAACTAAGTAAACAGACAATCAAAAATTCACAAGACTAGTGCAGGCTTGTTTATCCCACCTCTTCCCCTTGTTTCAGGAGAGGAGGGAAGCAGCCCGGGTCAACCTGCTGATCCACCTTCTGCTCTTTGCTTTTTTTTTTTTTTTTTTGCAGGAATATTCCTACATGGGCCACTACTGATGGTACAGTACTGGTGTGTGTTGCTCATTCTGTTGCTCTGGCTCCAGTGTCTGGTTTTCAGATAAATGGTGTTTTGCCTTTGTGATTTCCTGTGCACATTTGAACAGCGTGAGCCAGGAGTTGAGTATTCTTGGAACTTCATGTTTACATGGCTATCTTCCATGTCTGCTCGCTAATGCTGGCCTTGCTCTCCCAGGGTTATCATCCGTGGAGTGTTCAGGGATTGTTTCCTTAGAGAGTTTCCTCATTTGTGATGGTCCTTACCCTAGATAAGTCGGTTGTCTTTGACATTCTGCCTTCCCTGGAAGTTGGGAATATTTGGCTGGCAGGGCACACTATGGTTCACATGACTAAGCCAGCACACCAAGGTTGATCTTCTCAGCCTCAAGATTGTGGTGTTTTGGCCTACTATTCTCTCCTCCCAAATATTTCTTGGATTAATTTTAGTGTTTTATTTTACCTTTATGAATATAAGGAGAGTCTGGATGGTGGGGAGAACTGGATGGATAAATGGCAGGGGGGGATCTCAATGGATGGTGGGGGGGAACTGGATGGATGGATGGTGGGGGGGAGGGAACTGGATGGATGGTGTGGGGAACTGGTTGGATATATGGTGGGGGGGAGAGTGGATGGATGGTGAGAGGGGGAACTGGATGGCTGAATGGTGGTGGAACTGGATGGATTGGGGTGGGACTGATTTGGTGGGGGAAACTGGATGGATTGGGGGGGGGGGACTGGTTGGTGGGGAAAACTGGATGGATGGATGGATAGGAAGGCTGATTGGATGGATGGTGGAGGGGACTGGATGGATGGATGGTGGGGAAACTGGATGGATGGATGGATAGGGAGGCTGATTGGATGAATGGTGAAGGGGACTAGATGGATGGATGGTGGGGGAACTGAATGGATGGCAGATGAGTGGGACGGGGAGGCTGGTGAGGGGTTGGGGGGGGGGAGGATGGGAAAGAAAATAATTCAGAAACACCAACCCTAGAATCATGTAAGGGAAGATGTGGAGGGTGAGTGGGTGGGCAGGTGAGAGTGAGTGGATGGATGAGTAGCATGGCGGGCGGCAAAGTGGGTGGATAGGCGGGCAGCAGTGGTCTGGCAGGAGTCAGTGTGTGCAGATGGATAGTAGTTAGACTGTTGGCAGAGTGGGCATAGTGGGTGGGCATGCAGGCAGCATACCGAGCAGGTGGCAGATGGTAAATTAACACTTTCACGCATCTGTTACGCTTGCATGTGTAACCAATTTTTCTCTCGAGTGCGCGTAAGGGACGCGCTCACAAGTCACAAGAAAAAATATTTGTATAAAATCCATTTTCTATTCGATCGACTTGGGGATAGTTTCAAAATGCGCGCCATGAAATTCCCATTCTCCCCAATAGGCCGCATGGCACCCCGGCCTATGCGATCACGTGGTTGGCCCATTGTTTTGTTGACACGAGGAGTGCTGCACCGCTCTCCCCTCGTGTACCAAACTTGATCGGTTTTACCCATTTATTTCCATTCCCATGTGTTTGTGACCCATTATATACATTTACCATGGATCCTGGTCAAGGCCCAAGCAGAGGTACACGTAAAGGAGCGAATACATCTGCCAAAGAAGACAAGATAAGTATGATTTACTTATGTAAATCCCCTTACTCCCCCTCAATGTTTTCCATCCCCTCCCCCTCAATGACCTCCATCCCTCCCTCACTGCCTTCCTCATAACATAAGAACAACAGGCAATGGAGGAAGGAGCTACTAACGGGGTCGAGGGAGCTACTATAACGGGGTCGAGGCTAGGCTACCCGGACATATCTGTCAGCGCCTGCTTGCAGATGCCAGCTGTGCATAATTCATAAATAAAACTATATTTGTTTAATTAATAAATAGGAAACTATAAAACATGTTAATGATTAATAATGTATAGTAATATACAAAAATGAACATTTTGGCATAAATATTTTTCAACTAAGATTAAAATTTTTAATGCAGTATGGGTGAGAGGTTTGGCACCATCGCCTGGTCAACAATTCTGCCCTCCGCCTGCCTTACCACCACCACTCTCCCTGCCTCCCTCAACACTACCACTCTCCCTGCCTCTCCTACCACCACCACCACTCTCCCTACCTCCCTCAACACCACCCTTCTCCCTACCTCGTTCAACACCACCCCTCTCCCTGCCTCTCCCCCTCAATGCCTCCCCCCATCAATCACTGTCTCCCATCCCTCCCTCAATGCCTTGGAGGTTGGTGGCCTGTTACCATGTGAGGGGCCGCCGATGCCAAGACAGACTCAACACCGACCTTCGGTAATATCAACCGCGAGACCGGTATATGAGGGTCCATATACCGGTCTCTCAAACCGGTCGTTATTACCGGCAGGTCAGTATAAAAGAGGCCGTTAAATTGAGTGGATACTGTAATTCCAAAAGCCTGGCGTGACTCCCCGCAGCAAAGCCTAAATTTACCTGTGAACAAGCACCAATTTGCACACCGCAGCTAATGTAATTACATAAGTGTAGTTACAGGATGAGAGCTACGCTCGTGGTGTCCCGTCTTCCCAGCACTCTTTGTCATATAATGCTTTGAAACTACTGACGGTCTTGGCCTCCACCACCTTCTCCCCTAACTTGTTCCAACTGTCTACCACTCTGTTTGCGAAAGTGAATTTTCTTATATTTCTTCGGCATCTGTGTTTAGCTAGTTTATATCTATGACCTCTTGTTCTTAAAGTTCCAGGTCTCAGGAAATCTTCCCTATCGATTTTATCAATTCCTGTTACTATTTTGTATGTAGTGATCATATCACCTCCTTTTCTGCTGTCTTCTAGTTTTGGCATATTTAATGCCTCTAACCTCTCCTCGTAGCTCTTGCCCTTCAGTTCTGGGAGCCACCTAGTAGCATGTCTTTGCACCTTTTCCAGTTTGTTGATGTGCTTCTTAAGATATGGGCACCACACAACTGCTGCATATTCTAGCTTTGGCCTAACAAAAGTCATGAACAATTTCTTTAGTATATCGCCATCCATGTATTTAAAAGCAATTCTGAAGTTAGAAAGCTTGGCATAGGCTCCTCGCACAATATTCTTTATGTGGTTCTCAGGTGATAGTTTTCTATCCAGAACCACCCCTAGATCTCTTTCTTTATCAGAATTCTTTAAAGATTTCTCACATAATATATAGGTTTTGTGGGGTCTATGTTCTCCTATTCCACATTCCATAACATGGCATATATTACCATTAAATTCCATTTGCCAAGTGGCGCTCCTTGTACTTATTTTGTCAAGGTCTTCTTGCAGGGCATGACAATCATCTAAGTTTCTTATCCTTCCTATTATCTTAGCATCATCAGCAAACATGCTCATATAATTCTGTATACCAACTGTTAGATCATTTATGTAGACAATAAACATCACTGGTGCAAGAACTGAACCCTGTGGTACTCCACTTGTGACATTTCTCCAGTCCGATACATTGCCTCTGATCACAGCCCTCATTTTTTTATCAGTCAGAAAATTTTTCATCCGTGTTAGAAGCGTACCTGTCACTCCTCCAATATTTTCCAGTTTCCAGAACAACCTCTTATGTGGAACTCTGTCGAAAGCCTTTTTTAGGTCCAGATAGATGCAGTCAACCCAACCATCTCTTTCCTGTAATATCTCTGTTGCTCGATTATAGAAACTGAGTAAATTCGATACACAGGATCTTCCAGATCGAAAACCATACTGTCTGTCTGGTATTATAACATTTCTCTCTAGGTGTTCTACCCATTTAGATTTAATTATTTTTTCCAATATTTTGACTATTACACTTGTCAATGATACCGGTCTATAATTAAGGGGGGTCTTCCCTGCTTCCACTTTTGTAGATTGGAACTATGTTAGCCTTTTTCCACACATCAGCTACAACTCCTGTAAACAGGGATGCCTGAAAAATCAGTTGAAGAGGAATGCTGAGCTCAGGTGCACATTCTCTCAGAACCCATGGTGAAACGCCATCTGGACCAACTGCTTTGTTCTTATTTAGCTCCTTGAGCATTTTTTCCACTTCGTCTCTAGACACCTCTATGTGCTCTATGTTGTTCTCAGGAATTCTTATTGTATCTGGTTCCCTAAAGATTTCATTTTGTACAAACACACTTTGGAACTTTTCGTTTAATGTTTCACACATTTCCTTTTCATTTTCCGTGAATCTATTTCCCATTTTCAACCTCTGAATATTATCCTTTACCTGCAATTTGTTGTTTATGAATTTATAGAATAGACCTGGTTCTGTTTTACATATGTCTGCAATCCCTTTTTCAAAATTTCTTTCTGCCTCTCTCCTCACTGCCGTGTAGTTGTTTCTCGCATCTTTGTATCACTGGTATGTTTGGGGGTTCGGCCTCTTCCTGTATTGATTCCATTTTTGTGTCTTTTGGTCTCTGGCCCTCTCACAATTTCTGTTGAACCAATCCTGTTTCCTAGTTCTGCTTCTCTGTTTTGGTATAACTTTTTTTGTGCCTTTATCATATATTTCACAAAACTTGACATACATCTCATTCACTTCCTTGCCTAGCAACAAGTCTGTCCAATTATACTCACTAAAAAAATTTCTAAGGTTGCCGTAATGTCTTCTCCTACAGTCAGGTTTTTCAATTGCATCGACTGTCATATTTTCTTCCAGATTATAACACATTGCATACTTTATTCCCAAAAAGACATGGTCACTTTTACCCAAGGGAGGAAGGTACTTGATGTCAAATATTTCTTCCTCCTTCCTGGTAAATATCAAATCTAACATGGAGGGAACGTCCCCTTCCTCGTAGGGGCCTCGTAGTCTGGTGGATAGCGCGCAGGACTCGTAATTCTGTGGCGCGGGTTCGATTCCCGCACGAGGCAGAAACAAATGGGCAAAGTTTCTTTCACCCTGAATGCCCCTGTTACCTAGCAGTAAAATAGGTACCTGGGTGTTAGTCAGCTGTCACGGGCTGCTTCCTGGGGGTGGAGGCCTGGTCGAGGTCCGAGCCGCGGGGACACTAAAGCCCCGAAATCATCTCAAGATAACCTCAAGATAACCTTCCCTCATCCTCGTAGCTTGTTTAACATGTTGATACAAGAATGTTTCCAGGATGAGGTCTACAAATTTACAGGTTCAGAAATCTTCTGTTTTAGCTTCACATGCTTCCCAGTCTATGGATTTCAAGTTGAAGTCGCCAACTTCAACTTGACGATGCCGATGTGTATACTCGTTCAGTTTGATAACATCAACTGTCGAGTTACGTCTTTCATTTTGGTATCAAATTGTTCGCAATATAAAGGCACATATTTTAAATGTCTAAATAATTAAATAATAATTTAAATAATTTAAACTCTCACAAGTCGAGCCTGGCCTCGGGCCGGGCTTGGGGAGTAGAAGAACTCCCAGAACCCCATCAACCAGGTATCAACCAGGTAAATTTAGTCCCATAATAATAGAGCAA